>NC_064626.1:1120018245-1120324455 GCF_023864275.1 Schistocerca cancellata | reverse complement strand
AAAAAGGGCAATGAGAAAAAGGGCAATGAGAAAAAGGGCAATGAGAAAAAGGGCAATGAGAAAAAGGGCAATGAGAAAAAGGGCAATGAGAAAAAGGGCAATGAGAAAAAGGGCAATGAGAAAAAGGGCAATGAGAAAAAGGGCAATGAGAAAAAGGGCAATGAGAAAAAGGGCAATGAGAAAAAGGGCAATGAGAAAAAGGGCAATGAGAAAAAGGGCAATGAGAAAAAGGGCAATGAGAAAAAGGGCAATGAGAAAAAGGGCAATGAGAAAAAGGGCAATGAGAAAAAGGGCAATGAGAAAAAGGGCAATGAGAAAAAGGGCAATGAGAAAAAGGGCAATGAGAAAAAGGGCAATGAGAAAAAGGGCAATGAGAAAAAGGGCAATGAGAAAAAGGGCAATGAGAAAAAGGGCAATGAGAAAAAGGGCAATGAGAAAAAGGGCAATGAGAAAAAGGGCAATGAGAAAAAGGGCAATGAGAAAAAGGGCAATGAGAAAAAGGGCAATGAGAAAAAGGGCAATGAGAAAAAGGGCAATGAGAAAAAGGGCAATGAGAAAAAGGGCAATGAGAAAAAGGGCAATGAGAAAAAGGGCAATGAGAAAAAGGGCAATGAGAAAAAGGGCAATGAGAAAAAGGGCAATGAGAAAAAGGGCAATGAGAAAAAGGGCAATGAGAAAAAGGGCAATGAGAAAAAGGGCAATGAGAAAAAGGGCAATGAGAAAAAGGGCAATGAGAAAAAGGGCAATGAGAAAAAGGGCAATGAGAAAAAGGGCAATGAGAAAAAGGGCAATGAGAAAAAGGGCAATGAGAAAAAGGGCAATGAGAAAAAGGGCAATGAGAAAAAGGGCAATGAGAAAAAGGGCAATGAGAAAAAGGGCAATGAGAAAAAGGGCAATGAGAAAAAGGGCAATGAGAAAAAGGGCAATGAGAAAAAGGGCAATGAGAAAAAGGGCAATGAGAAAAAGGGCAATGAGAAAAAGGGCAATGAGAAAAAGGGCAATGAGAAAAAGGGCAATGAGAAAAAGGGCAATGAGAAAAAGGGCAATGAGAAAAAGGGCAATGAGAAAAAGGGCAATGAGAAAAAGGGCAATGAGAAAAAGGGCAATGAGAAAAAGGGCAATGAGAAAAAGGGCAATGAGAAAAAGGGCAATGAGAAAAAGGGCAATGAGAAGGCAAGGCGAAGTCAAGGGAAAGAGTAAGGAAGCCAGTGAGGTGGAGAAGAGCAAAGAAAGGAACCAACAAAAGGAAGGAAGAAACGAGAAGTGAAAAACCAGAAAGACCACAATTATAGGTCGTGAAACCGTCCGTCTCCGGACGCAGGCGCTAACTACCCCCGTGAGGGGGATGGACTCCTTTTAGTCCCCTCTTACGACAGGCAGGAATACCTCGGGCCTATTCTAATCCCCGGACCCGCAGGGGGGGTCGAAAAATAATGTTCCTGTACGTTTCCTATTTGATTACAATAAAATTTTGCAACTAGTTTGCGGATAATAATTGAGTTACCCTCGTGGGAAGTTCACACTTCCCTGGGGCACTCCTGCCGATACCCTTCTCTGACGGACACTCACCGTCGAGGAATGGTTTGTTACTTAAGTCTTCGAGCAACTCACACCTTTGAACCTATTCCGTGTGCTATTAACTCAGTCAACAACCGGCAATGTGGCAACGTGTCAACCTTTCTTGCTACACATCTGCCCACGGCCACAGATGGAGGCTGAGATAATGGTACCAACATGCCCTCAGCCATACGCCGTAAGCTGGCTTCAGAAAAACAGGTGCAGATACAACTAATATCGTGTTTTAAATAGTACAAGCTAAATTAATGGGGAATCTAACGAAAGTTTAGAACATCCGCAAAGCTAATTGCCCACTACATTTTAGTATTTTATGTACACTGAAGCATTAGTTCTACGAAATAATTAGATCTAGTATTCCACTTTTAGAGGTTATATTTCGAGCAGTACTTACGCAAGTGTATTAGGGTCCCAACTGAACTTGGCATTTCAGTAGATAAGCCACAAGGAGACCTTTTAATTGAATTGTTGGCGCAGTTGGGCGAGGAGGGGGGGTGGTTCGTGATGCAACCCACTGGGGAGGGAAGACAAGACACAGCGACCCTTGGGAGTTTTACGTAAGGTGCGACCGCACGCGAACCTCTGCTCGCCTCCGAGTATCGATCCCGGGGCTGCTGATTGCCGGCTAGCGGCACAAACACCGGCGAACACCTAACTAACCACCTCACTTGAGGGCTGGGCGTTGGTATACCGCGTTAACGACGTTGCAAGAGATTTTCACCGGAACATACAAAACAGAATTTAACACCCCTCAGAGGCAGGAGTACAGTGATGTGGTTGCCTTCTTTCAGTGAAGCCATACGCGAGGTACATCTCGACGTAATCATCACTTGAACTATCCATTCTGCTGTGTACGACTATGTACAACACTGTCGGAGAAAAACCAGAGACAGTACTGAGCCGCACTGAATGCGAACTTGAGGGCGTCGGTTTAAGTGCCGTCACTTGAGGGCAAGTACCGTGAGTGAATGTAGCAAATTTGTTACGCAACAACGGCGCACACTGTGGATATTTGCACAGTTGTGCAGGTAAGAGGTGCGGCAGTGAAACGGGCGATTTTCTAACCACCAGAGATACGAATTTATTCACACCTATGTATAGAAAAACATGGATTTACAATGCTTGCAATTTAAAATGCTAATCACTTGAAAATGGTATCACCTAGGTGGCTGTCGTTTCCCTTCACAGACGTCTAACTTACCGAAAAGACTGCATCACATCTTGCATGAATTGCACTGGAATTCAATTATCTTACTCCCGACTTTGACCCTTCAGTTCCTGGGCGGTGTGTGGCAGGTCATACGGAAATATTTGATATTTCCCCAAAGAAAGGAATCACGCAGAAGAGGCCAGGAAATGTCACAGTACTTTGAGAGGAGATTATCAGGTAAGATTTTCTGTAGCGTGTTAATGTTATGTCGCCTGGTATGGCATGAGGCCGTGTCATATTGGAAGGATGTGTTTGCACTTAAAAGGAGACCATCATGCTGTCGGAATACGAAATGGCTCAGCATGCGAACGTAACGTTCTGTAGTCACAGTAAAAGCACGGTCGCTATCGTATTAAAAGAAATAGGGCCTTATTATTCCCTACGATGAGACGCCAGACCACTACAACTTTGAAGTTACTTTTCATTAAAATTCCTGGATTTTCACGTCACCAGTTTAAAGTTTTGCTTGTTAACAAACATGACAAGAATTGACCTCGTCGCTCGTGATCGTACTGCCGCATGGGTTGTTTATGAGTTACAATTCCCGGCACACGTTTCGTCTCTCAGAGATCGTCCGCATTAAGTTTGCTCGAAATGTATTTTGTATGTCTGGTACTGCCATTCCTTGAGCAATATTCGCCATACACTGCGATCCAATGTGTGAATTCACACCGCATGACTGTGCATAATTCGTAGGACTTCGGTTGAAGTCTTCTTCCACTCTTGCAACATTCTCTGGTGTGCACACACGCTTTTCACTTTCTCCACTCCTTCGCACCACACCACCCCTTTTTTCTGTTCTGTACCTACACACACTGATGTGTGCTGACTGTACTGGGTAGAGCGGCGACGCATCTATACACGCCTTCAAGGGAACAGCGCGTTGTTCAACCGTCCACGACGCCGCCTCGTCTGAACATGCACTGTTCCTATACGTGAAAGATGTATTCAAATTTCGCCCCCAGTCACCTGAGAGTATCGCCACGATGAGGATACAAATCAACTTTCCTTTAAATAAACGCTTAAGTCATGAGCGTTAATTGCCTTTGAGAGTAGACGTGGTTAGTTGATAGTAAACAAGGCCTTCAAAGCAAGAAAGACCCCATTATCAACACCCCACCGAGTTTCAACGAGGTCGTGTTACTGGGCTACTATCAGGTGGATATCCTTCTGCTGTATCTGAGGTAAACTTTGGAGGGATATAGCTCCTGTACATGATTGCTGGTAGTACATACCTCTACCGAGGCAAGATCGTGTTCGGAGTTGGCTCTGGTGCATCCTACTGCATCTGCAGCAGCAATTTGAGCAGCAGACGGTACCACAGTGACAACGAACTGTTACGAATGTTAATTCAAGGAAAGCTCCGAGCTAGATGCCCTGCTGTTTGCATTCCATCGACACCAAATCACCGCCATTTGAGACGTCGGTGGTGTCAAACAGGTGCTCATTGGAGGGCAAGGTGCTTGTCTGTCGAGGTTTCTGATGAAAGATGGTTGTGCCTTTGTGATAGTGGTGGCCACGTATTAGGAGACCAGCTGAGGTCCTGCAAACCAAGCTGTGTGTGCTACCCACACTGGCCTACACCTGGAGTCACGGTCTGGGTGCGACTTCGTATGACAGTAGGAGCACACGCATGGTTACCTCACGTACACTGAAAAAATCTGTACCTCAGTCTGGTAATCTTACCTGTTCTGCTGCTATTCATGAACAGTATTCCAGAGCTTACTTTCCAACAGGATATCGCTCGACCACATACCGTTATTATAATCCAACACGCTCTGCAGCGTGTCGACATCAAGTATTGCCCTGCCCGACCGACAGATCTGTTCTATCGAGCACATGTGGGACATTATCGGACAACAACTTCAGTGTCACCCAAAACCAGCATTGACTGACCAAGAGCTACAGGCATGAATTCCATCCCACAAACTGACATCCGGCGCCTGTATAACCTGATGCATGCACGTTTGCATGCTGGCATTCAACATTCTGGCGGCTGCACCAGTTTCTAATGTATCAGCATCTCGCGCATTCATTAAACTGTGTTCTAACAAACATGTTACCTAGACAAATATAATCCTGAAATGTCATTACTTTTAATTCCATCATGGAATGAATTTGCATTTACACAGAAATTCTTTTGCGAGAACTTCGCAAATGGCGTTTCATTTGGTAATTATGGGCAGAAATTAGGAGCGTCACTGGTTTTACTATGTTAACAGAGCAGCGCAAACTTTTTTAAATTACGAATTAAGATCTTTGCAATGCTGTCCTGACAAGGCAGTTGTGTACTAGGAGTAAACCGAAGACAATGTTGCGCTGTTAACGTACGAGCCTTTAATCAGAAATTTAGTGGTTTTAGTTACCCCTGGATATCCTGACACTGGTTCCCTAAATTACTGCAGCCATAATTTTGCCAACATCCCCTGGCATGATAGGCTACTTGTCCGATGTATGAAACAGCCGGAGATTCGAAACAGCCCAATTGTTCTATTGCGCTTCCCCCAATTCTATGAAGATACAGCAAAAGGCCTAATTGTCCGACGTGTGAACTAATGAGAAATCCAACGAGGTCACTTGTGATAACTATAGAATACAAGACAGCTGACTCGAAGACGCTAACCTAGCCTGCATAGTTGTCAGATTTCTTGCGTTTTCCCGGCCTAATGGCATCAAAAACTAAAATGGTGGAATGTGTGGATACAGGCCCAGCCTGCTTCGTTGTCGAGTTAGCTTTTCTGTTTTCGCAGTTAAATTTGAGAGTGTTAGTTTGATCTCTACGTAGGTAAAAGTTAAAAAACTAAATATTTTGTGTGTCGAGCTATGTCGAGAACTGCTATGACACCGGTAGATACATCTGGGAACAGACTGGTATGGAAGACTAAATTATGACTAATGAAGGCAGTATCATGCCAAGCATAGTCACCGACACTCCATACAGGAACACTAAGAGTGATTTAGATCAGATTGCATTAACATGCATTGAACATTAACGAAAAATAGTTTGTGCGAATCATCACATGCTTGCTTCATTATTTAAACTGCAACTTAACACCTTGCTCCCAAGAGTTTTCCTCGCTAGTGGTAACTAGCTACCATTACTACTTTGCCTTGTACTAATATTCAACGTAAGCCTACTCTCCGAAATTACGGTTTTGTTTGATCACTTCTGGCATGGACGTCCCTCTGCTCTACCTCTGAACAGATGCATGACATCCAGCAGCTGCAACAATGAGTCGGTCATATAGTGACCATCTCGTCCCGCCACCTGTCATTAGAACGTTTCAATCCCCATCTTCTGCTACTATTAACACAGTTCCACACACATTCTAATTGCCACCAACTTCATTGGATGGTGCGCACCGAGTAACATATGAATAACGCATGCCTGCTCGCTATCAGTATCCTCACCGGTATGCATTATCCGACCTCACATCCACTTCTGTTGACAACCGGTTCTGCGGTTAACTAAATCTGGAGTTAATTCCCCTGGTGTCAACTTTGTCATCAGTATTCTGACTGGTTTGATGCGGCCCGCCCTAATTCCTATCTTGTGCTAATCTCTTCGTCTCAGAGTAGCACTTGCAAACTATGTCCTCAATTATTTGCTGAATGTATTCCAAATCTGTCTTCCTCTACAGTTTTTGAGTCTACAGTTCCCCTAGTACCATGGAAGTCATTCAGTCATGTCTTAACATCATGTCCTATCACCCTGTCCCTTCTCAGTGTTTCCCATATACTCCTTTCGAATTCTGCGCAGAACCTCATTCCTTACCGTATCAGTCCACCTAATTTTCAACGTTCTTCTGTAGCACCACATCTCAAATGCTTGGATTCCCTTCTGTTCCGGTTTTCCAACTGTCCATATTTCACTGCTGTACTCCAGACGTGTATTTTCAGAAATTTATTCAATTTAAGGACGATGTTTGATATTAGTAGACATCTCTCGGCCAGGAATTCCCTTTCGTGCCATTGGTAATCTACTTTCGATGTCCTCCTTCCTCCGTCTGTCATTGGTTATTTTACTGCCTAAGTAACTGAATTCTGTAACTTCATTTACTTCGTGACCATCAATCCTTGTAAGTTTCACCCTGTTCTCATCTCTACTACTTCTCATTACCTGAGTGTCTTCGATTTACTCTCAATCCTTACGCTGTACTCTTCAGATTCTTCATTCCATTCAGCAGATCACGTGATGTATCATTGATATCCTTTCGTCTTTAATTTTAATTCCACTCTTGAACCTTTTATTTCCATCATTGTTTCCTCGATGTACAGACTGAATTGTAGGAGCGAAAGGCTACATCCTTTTCTTACACCTTTTTTTTTGTTGTGGTTTTAGGGCGCAAAACTATGGTCATTAGCGCCCAGCCCGTGACTTAAGACAGCACAAAACCGAAATTGAAAACTAACAGCAATGGGAACAAACTCATAAAATTGGAGAAACAAAGTAGAAAGAATGCTTAAAAATCCACTACAGACAGGGGGTGAGTGTCCCCAAAAAAAAAACTTCAAATGACTGACGTCATTTCACTGTCACTAATAAACTGCAGAACGCGGTCGGCTGAGCGCGTGTCATCTGCTAAAATCGACGATAGATCAGGCGATAGCTGTAGACGGGAGCGTAACGGATTAAAATAGGGGCATTCAATTAAAAGGTGTCTGACCGTCCACGGCTGAGAGCAGTGGGGACAGAGTGCAGGAGGATCACCGCTTAAAAGATGTCTATGGCTAAAAAGACAGTGCCCTATCCGGAGTCTAGCTAAAATTACCTCCTCCCGACGACGCGTTCGGGAGGAAGAGGTCCAAGCGCAAGGAAGGGCTTTCACTTCCCGCAATTTATTACGGGGAAGTGTTGACCAATGCGCATGCCATAAATGAGCAACTTGGCGACATAAACCGCTCCGTAGATCGGTGAAGGGAAGCGACTGAATAGCTGGCCGAGGAAGAGAGACTGCAGCCTTGGCCGCCATATCGGCCGCCTCATTCCCACAGATACCAGCGTGTCCCGGGAGCCAGAGGAACGCCACCGAGACGCCCCCCAGGTGGAGCAAGCGCAGACAGTCCTGAATCCGGTGGACCAGAGGGTGCACAGGGTAAAGAGCTTGGAGACTGAGGAGAGAGCTGAGAGAATCGGAGCAGATAACGTACTGTATCCGCTGATGGCGGCGGATGTAGTGGACAGCCTGGAGAACAGCGTAAAGCTCCGCAGTATAAACCGAACACTGGTCGGGAAGTCGAAAGCGATTTGGGGTGTCGCCAACAATATAGGCACTCCCTACACCTAATGATGTTTTCGAGCCGTCGGTGTAAATAAATGTGGCGTCCGTCATTTGTGCACATAGAGCAGCAAATGCCCGACGATAAACAAGTGTAGGGGTACCATCCTTGGGAAATTGACAAAGGTCACGGAGCAGGCAGATCCGGGGACGGAGCCAAGGCGGTGCTGTACCCCAAGTTGTCAAGAAGGTTTTCAGAAAGCGGCAGGAAAGAGAATGGAGCAGTTGACGAAAGCGGACTTCCGGGGGTAGTAGGGAGGAGGAGCGGCCTGCATACCCTACATCATAGGAGGCGTCGAAAAAAAGGTCATGGGCTGGATTAGCAGGCATGGAAGACAGATGGCTAGCATAACGACTCAGGAGGACTGCTCGCCGATTGGACAGCGGAGGTTCAGCAGTCTCAGCATAAAGGCTTTCCACAGGGCTAGTGTAAAAAGCTCCAGACACTAAACGTAATCCACGGTGGTGGATAGAGTCGAGACGGAGGAGATAGAGAAGATCCAAAGAAGAGCGGCGCGTTTCGTCACAGGGTTATTTGGTAACCGTGATAGCGTTACGGAGATGTTTAACAAACTCAAGTGGCAGACTCTGCAAGAGAGGCGCTCTGCATCGCGGTGTAGCTTGCTCGCCAGGTTTCGAGAGGGTGCGTTTCTGGATGAGGTATCGAATATATTGCTTCCCCCTACTTATACCTCCCGAGGAGATCACGAATGTAAAATTAGAGAGATTAGAGCGCGCACAGAGGCTTTCAGACAGTCGTTCTTCCCGCGAACCATACGCGACTGGAACAGGAAAGGGAGATAATGACAGTGGCACGTAAAGTGCCCTCCGCCACACACCGTTGGGTGGCTTGCGGAGTATAAATGTAGATGTAGATGTAGACGCCGAAGAATAGACGGCCGAGCAGAGGAGTAGACTATGCTTCCGTAATCCAATTTTGAGCGCACTAAGGCGCGATAGAGGCGGAGAAGGACCACTCGGTCCGCTCCCCAGGAGGTACCATTCAGGACACGGAGGGTGTTAAGCGATCGCAGACAGCGAGCCGAAAGATAGGAAACGTGGGAGGACCAGCACAGTTTTCTGTCAAACATAAGACCCAAGAATTTAGCGACGTCTGAAAACGGAAGGTTGACAGGACCTAGATGTAAGGAGGGCGGAAGAAACTCCTTCCGTCGCCAAAAATTGACACAAACGGTCTTACTGGGTGAAAAACGGAAGCCAGTTTCGATGCTCCACGAGTGGAGGCGATCGAGACATCCTTGAAGACGTCGTTCAAGAAGGCTGGTCCGTTGAGAGCTGTAGTAGATCGCAAAATCGTCCACAAAGAGGGAGCCCGAGATATCAGGAAGGAGACAATCCATAATTGGATTTATGGCGATGGCAAACAGTACAACACTCAGCACGGATCCCTGGGGTACCCCGTTTTCTTGGGAGAAAGTACGGGAGAGAGTAGTGTTCACCCGCACCCTAAAAGTGCGCTCTGCCATAAATTCGCGAAGAAAAAGGGGCAGCCGGCCTCGAAAGCCCCAAGAGAACAGTGTGCGAAGGATGCCTGTCCTCCAACAGGTATCGTATGCTCTCTCCAGATCAAAAAATATTGTTACCGTTTGGCGTTTCCGGAGAAAATTGTTCATGATATAAGTGGAGAGAGCAACAAGATGGTCAACTGCAGAACGATGCTTCCGAAATCCGCATTGGGCTGGTGTTAAAAGACTGCGGGATTCCAGCCACCAAGCTAAACGGTAGTTCACCATACGCTCCAAAACCTTACAGACACTACTCGTGAGAGAAATGGGGCGATAGCTAGAGGGGAGATGTTTGTCCTTTCCAGGTTTCGGAACGGGAACGACGATAGCTTCCCGCCATCGTCTGGGAAAAGTACTGTCGGTCCAAATTCGGTTATAAAGGCGAAGGAGGTAACGCAGACTATGGGTTGATAAATGCAGCAACATTTGGACGTTGATACCATCCGGTCCTGGGGCGGAGGAGCGAGAAGAAGAGAGGGCATGTTGGAGTTCCCGCATGGAGAAAACAGTATTGTAGCTTTCGTGATTTTGAGAGGAGAAAGCAAGATGTCGCACTTCCGCTGCACGTTTCTTCGGGAGAAACGCTGGCGGGTAATTTGAAGAGCTCGAAATCTCAGTAAAGTGCTGACCCAACGAGTTAGAAATTGCGACGGGGTCCACTAAGGTATCATGCGCGACAGTGAGCCCAGAGACCGGGGAGAAACTAGGCGCGCCTGAGAACCGTCGAAGCCGACTCCAAACTTCCGAGGAGGGAGTGAAGGTGTTAAATGAGCTAATAAAGAATTTCCAGCTTGCCTTCTTGCTATCGCGGATAACGCGACGGCATCGCGCACGGAGCTGCTTATACCGGATACAGTTGGCCAAAGTAGGATGGTGACGGAAAATGCGAAGAGCACGTCGCCGCTCACGTATTGCGTCACGGCATGCCTCGTTCCACCAAGGAACGGGGGGGCGCCGGGGCAATTCGGAGGTGCGTGGTATTGAACGTTCCGCAGCTGTAAGAATAACGTCGGTAATATGTGTGACCTCATCGTCGACGCTGGGAAAGCGACGGTCATTGAATGTCGCTAGAGACGAAAAAAGTGTCCAATCGGCCTGGGCAAATTTCCAGCGTCGCGAGCGCATATATGGCAGGGAGGCTGCAGTCTAAGGACACATGGAAAGTGGTCACTCGAGTGTGTATCATCAAGGGCGAACCATTCGAAGCGCCGAGCTAGCGGAACAGTACCGACCGCAAGGTCCAAATGAGATAAGGTTGTCGTGGAGGCAGACAAAAATGTGGGGACCCCAGTGTTGAGGCAAACTAGATCCGCTTGGTGGAAGACGTCTAGCAATACGGAGCCACGTGGACAAGGGTGTGGAGATCCCCAAAGCGGGTGGTGGGCATTGAAGTCCCCAACCAGCAAATAGGGGGGTGGAAGCTGACCAAGAAGATGAAGGAGATCAGCTCGTGCCATTGGTGTGGACGATGGAATGTATACAGTACAAAGAGAACGTGTATCCGGAAAGGGAAAGACTGACGGCGACAGCTTGGAAGGAAGTGTTTAAGGGGATTGGGTGATAATGGAGAGTATCACGGAGAAGAATCGTGAGTCCTCCATGGGCTGGAGAGCCTTCAACAGAGGGGAGATCATATCGGACAGACTGAAAATGAGGGAGAACAAAGCGGTCATGGGGACGCAGCTTTGTTTCCTGAAGACAGAAGATGACCGGCGAGTAGGAGCGTAAGAGGACCGACAATTCATCCCGATTGGCTCGAATGCCGCGGATATTCCAGTGGATAATGGACATGGGGTGAAAAGAGAATGGAGGAATGTGACCAAAGTTGCTGTCAACTCAAAGACTGCTCGGAGCTAGCAACCGACAGCATGGAATGGCATTCAGCCGAAGGCAGAAGATCCTGATCCATAGGTTGGTCAGGAGCAGTCCCTGCCACCAGCGATCGGCCGGTTGACCGGCCACCAGCAGTGCGCCTCGGCGACACAGAAGATGGCCGAGGGCGATTTCCGCCAGGTGGTGCTGTAGAGGGGGCACGCCTTGGCGGAGAAGGAGAGGAACTGGGTTTCTTAGTAGCCTTCTTGGAAGAATGTTGTTTAGATGAAGGAGGAACCGATGGTTGTGAAGTTGCGGTACGTAAAAACTCTTCACGAGTATGCTCTTTTTTCGAAGACTTGGCGTCCGACTTTTGGGCTCGAGATGTAGCAGAACCCGACGAAGGGTGAGCCATAGAGTGGGCAGGCGAAAGTGGTGAGGTTGAACGAGCGATCTTTGCGCTGGCCGATCTGACGACCGTGGTACTAAAGGTGAGGTCTCAAGTCTGCGTGGCCGCCTCCTTTGTTGGCCGAGGAGAAGCAAGGACAGTGCTGTATTTTCCTGTCTGAGGCACGGTGGGCTTGCGACTGGCGAATAATTTTCGAGCAGCAAAGGTCGACACCTTTTCCTTCACCCTTATTTCCTGGATGAGCTTCTCGTCCTTAAAAACGGGGCAATCTCGAGAGGAAGCAGCGTGGTCACCCATACAGTTGATGCACCGAGGGGATGGAGGTGGACAAGCACCCTCATGGGCATCCTTGCCACACGTAACACATTTGGCTGGATTGGAACAGGACTGGCTGGTGTGATTGAACCGCTGACATCGATAGCAACGCGTAGGGTTTGGGACGTAAGGGCGAACGGAAATTATCTCATAGCCTGCTTTGATTTTCGATGGGAGTTGAACTGTGTCAAATGTCAAGAAGACAGTGCGGGTTGGAATGATGTTCGTGTCAACCCGTTTCATTACTCTATGAACTGCCGTTACGCCCTGGTCAGACAGATAGTGCTGAATTTCTTCGTCAGACAATCCATCGAGGGAGCGTGTATAAACGACTCCACGCGACGAATTTAAGGTACGGTGCGGTTCCACCCGGACAGGGAAGGTGTGGAGCAGAGAAGTACGCAGCAATTTTTGTGCCTGGAGGGCACTGTGTGTTTCTAACAACAGGGTGCCATTCCGTAATCTGGAAGAAGACTTTACAGGACCTGCTATTGCGTCGACTCCTTTCTGAATAATGAAAGGGTTGACTGTGGAGAAGTCGTGACCTTCATCAGACCGAGAAACAACAAGGAACTGTGGCATCGATGGAAGAATCGTCTGTGGCTGAGACTCAGTATACTTACGTTTGTGAGCAGACTTAGTGGAAGGTGAGGAAACCATTGCGGAAGAATCCCCCATGATTACCGGCGTCTCCGATGGCGCGCTCCTCCCTTGTGGGGGCCCTCTCTGAGGGCACTCCCGCCTTAGGTGATTGTTCACACCTCAGGTCACACCTCCCGACAAACGGACGGAGGGACCAATCGGCATTTTCGGAAGGTATCAGCTCGGGTAATCACCCCTCCCTGGGCCTGGCCGTTACCAGGGGGTACGTACGTGTCCTACCTGTCTACCCGGGGCGGGGAATTACGCGTTACCCCGTCACCGGCTACGCACGAAGGGCGTGGGTCGGCCTTCAGACACGCACAGGGAGGAAGAAAGAGAAAGGAAGGAAGAGAGGTCTCAAACGCCGCAGCGGAGAAAAGAGAAAGAAGAAGTAAGGAAAAGAGAAGGACAAAGGAAGGAAGAAGACAGAGAAGGACAAAGGAAGGAAGAAGACAGAGAAGGACAAAGGAAGGAAGAAGACAGAGAAGGACAAAGGAAGGAAGAAGACAGAGAAGGACAAAGGAAGGAAGAAGACAGAGAAGGACAAAGGAAGGAAGAAGACAGAGAAGGACAAAGGAAGGAAGAAGACAGAGAAGGACAAAGGAAGGAAGAAGACAGAGAAGGACAAAGGAAGGAAGAAGACAGAGAAGGACAAAGGAAGGAAGAAGACAGAGAAGGACAAAGGAAGGAAGAAGACAGAGAAGGACAAAGGAAGGAAGAAGACAGAGAAGGACAAAGGAAGGAAGAAGACAGAGAAGGACAAAGGAAGGAAGAAGACAGAGAAGGACAAAGGAAGGAAGAAGACAGAGAAGGACAAAGGAAGGAAGAAGACAGAGAAGGACAAAGGAAGGAAGAAGACAGAGAAGGACAAAGGAAGGAAGAAGACAGAGAAGGACAAAGGAAGGAAGAAGACAGAGAAGGACAAAGGAAGGAAGAAGACAGAGAAGGACAAAGGAAGGAAGAAGACAGAGAAGGACAAAGGAAGGAAGAAGACAGAGAAGGACAAAGGAAGGAAGAAGACAGAGAAGGACAAAGGAAGGAAGAAGACAGAGAAGGACAAAGGAAGGAAGAAGACAGAGAAGGACAAAGGAAGGAAGAAGACAGAGAAGGACAAAGGAAGGAAGAAGACAGAGAAGGACAAAGGAAGGAAGAAGACAGAGAAGGACAAAGGAAGGAAGAAGACAGAGAAGGACAAAGGAAGGAAGAAGACAGAGAAGGACAAAGGAAGGAAGAAGACAGAGAAGGACAAAGGAAGGAAGAAGACAGAGAAGGACAAAGGAAGGAAGAAGACAGAGAAGGACAAAGGAAGGAAGAAGACAGAGAAGGACAAAGGAAGGAAGAAGACAGAGAAGGACAAAGGAAGGAAGAAGACAGAGAAGGACAAAGGAAGGAAGAAGACAGAGAAGGACAAAGGAAGGAAGAAGACAGAAGGACAAAGGAAGGAAGAAGACAGAGAAGGACAAAGGAAGGAAGAAGACAGAGAAGGACAAAGGAAGGAAGAAGACAGAGAAGGACAAAGGAAGGAAGAAGACAGAGAAGGACAAAGGAAGGAAGAAGACAGAGAAGGACAAAGGAAGGAAGAAGACAGAGAAGGACAAAGGAAGGAAGAAGACAGAGAAGGACAAAGGAAGGAAGAAGACAGAGAAGGACAAAGGAAGGAAGAAGACAGAGAAGGACAAAGGAAGGAAGAAGACAGAGAAGGACAAAGGAAGGAAGAAGACAGAGAAGGACAAAGGAAGGAAGAAGACAGAGAAGGACAAAGGAAGGAAGAAGACAGAAGGACAAAGGAAGGAAGAAGACAGAAGGACAAAGGAAGGAAGAAGACAGAAGGACAAAGGAAGGAAGAAGACAGAAGGACAAAGGAAGGAAGAAGACAGAGAAGGACAAAGGAAGGAAGAAGACAGAGAAGGACAAAGGAAGGAAGAAGACAGAAAAGCAAGGAAGGCAAGGAATGCAGTACATTTACGAGCGTCCGTCTCCGGACGTAGGCACAAACCATACTCCCAGATGGGGAGAAAGAGAAGGAAAGAGCCAGAGGTGAGGGGAGGAGGGGCGAAGATAGGGATGGGGAAGGATGCGGAATGGGAAGGTATGCAGCCCGGAAAGGAAGGAAGGCCACATTAGCTCGGGGTCCCGTGCTCGCTACGCACGTATCCACAAAAGAGTTGTGGACCCCCTGGGGGGGTTACACCCTTTTTAATACGAGCACTTCGTTGTTGGTCGGCCGCTCTTATTCCCTCTTGGCTGTTCTACATACTGTATATGACCCGTCTCTCCCTGTATCTCACCCCTATTTTTCTCAGAATTTCGAACATCTTGCACCATTTTACACTGTCTAACGCTTTTTTCAGGTCGACAAATTCTATGAACGTGTCTTTATTTTTCTTTAGTCTTGCTTCCATTAGCAACCACAACTTCAGAACTGCCTCTCGTGTCTTTACCTTCCCTGAAGCCGAACTGATCGTCATCTAGCGTATCCACAATGTTGTTTTCCATTCTTCTGTAAATTATTCTGGTAAGCAACTTGGATGCTTGAGTTGTTAAGATGACTTAATTCTCGCACTTGTCAGTTCTTGCCGTCTTCGCAATTCTGTGGATGCTGCTTTTCCGAATGTCAGGTGGCCTGTCACCAGACTCCTACATTCTACACACCTTGTCACTGTCGCTTTGTTGAAGTTTTCGATGTATTCTTTCCACCTATCCGCTCTCTGCATTTAATAGTGGAATTCCCGTTGCACTCTTAATGTTATCACCCTTGCTTTTAGTGTCACCGAAGGTTGTTTTGGCTCCCCGGTATGCTGAGTCAGTCCTACCGACAATCATTTGTTTTTCGATTTCTTCGCATTTTTCCTGCAGCCATATCATCTTAGCTTCCCTCCATTTCCTATTTATTTCATTCCCCAGTGACATTTCTCTATTCCTGAGTTTCCTGGAACATTGTTGTACTTCCTCCTTTCATCGATCAATGTAAGTATTATTCTGTTACCCATGGTTTCTTCGCAGTTACCTTTGTACCTACGTTTTCCTTCGCAACTTCTATGATGGCCCTTTTAGAGATGTCAATTCCTCTTCAACTGTACTGCCTACTGAGCTATTCCTTATTGCTGTATCTATAACCTTAGATAACTTTAACGGTGTCTCGTCATTCCTTAATACTTCCGTATCCCATTTCCTTGTGTATTGATTCTTCCTGACTGATGTCCAACCTCACCCTACTCTATCACTACTATATTGTGATCTGAGGTTATGTATGCTTCTGGGTACACCTTACAATCCTGTATCTGAATCCGGAATCTCCGTCTGACCATGATGTAATCGAACTGAATCTCCCCGTATCACCTGGCCTTTTCGAAGTATACCACCTCTTTGGATCCTCTAACAGTATTCGCTATTACTAGCTGAAATTAATTACAGAACTCAGTCTCTCCCCTCTCTCAGTGCTTGTCCCAAACCCATATTCTCTTGTAACCTTTTGTTCTACTCCTCCCCCTGCAACTGCATCCCAGTCCCCCACGACTATTAGATTTTCATCTCTCTTTAAACACAGTATTACTCATTAAATATCCTCATACACTTCATCAATCTTCAACTTGTGACGTCGGCATGTATACCTGAATTATCATTGTCTGCGTTGGTTTGCTGTCGAGTCTGACAAGAACCCCTAGACCACGGGTTCAACCTTCGTCCCCTCAAACAGTGCGCAGGTGGCAGCAAGACAAGTGCATGCGACACGTCCGACGAATGGCTTCTTGCAAGTTCGTCAGTTGTACTCTTGCATCCCGAATGTTATCCCTTTGAGATTGCTGTAGTCTTGTTAGCGTCTCCTCACAGACAATTCTTGCATCCGTGCTTTTACTGCTCCCAAATGTCAGTTAAGAGTATTAGCTGACGCCCTTACTCCGTACAGCGAAGTCAGGGCAGGAACCATTATGACCTCTCCCCTCAGAAGTCCGCTGTCGCTGACAGCATGTCAAAATACACTACAGATATATTCCAACTGAGTTGGCATTTGATGGTGTGAGAGCTGACACCTTCGTTTACAGGTAGTTTGCGTAACCAGTTAGGTTGGCCATTGACGCGGTTTATATATTAATCGTGTTAACCCCTTCAGCATGAACTACTGCCTGAAGACTGAAAACAGCGCACTGAAGCCCCAGAATTGGTGCCTACACAAATTGGATAGCGAAGACGACTGTAGGCGTTTCATTTTCTTACACCTCATGAGGTCACACGTCCCCTTTGGTAGCTGCAGTGTCAGCGTGGCTGAATGCCAACAGACTAGGCCCAGGTTCGATTTCCGCCCAGGTCAGATTTCCTATGCTTTGGGATCGGGTGTTGTGTATGATCATTGACACGAAAGTCGCCTGAACTGTTCCACACACAAGACTTGCACCCGGCGGCGGAACCGCCACATAACTGAATATATATTTATGATCTTCAGTAAACTATGTCTTTAAGAATCAGGCAAAAAGTGGATCTAGAAGGGTGGCAATGGACCGGCAAGTTTTCAGACATTTACCAAATCAGAACTCAAGGACACGTGCGTGAAATAAACCGCTTTGAGCTTCATATGAACTTTTACAGCGACGTAAACAGTTCCATTATGTCAGTAACACATTTAAGCCATGACACGGTAATGAGGGGTTCTCAACCTCCTCAGGGTATAGGTTTTATTGACGTATGTACACCTGAAGATGTCTAACGACATCAAGCAACTGCGCTCCTGTACATGGTGAGATACAGCTCAAGGCGGTTTATTTCAGAAACATCGATTACTTCAGCTGCAGCTGCCCTCAAAATGAAACTATTTGTCAAGTCCATCAATGTGTCACATCTTTAACTCTTGACTCGGCAAACCTAGGCGGTAAAGCAACATTTTCAGAACGAGGTTGCATTTTTACTACGTTAAGGAAATTCGCGTGTTTACCTCTACCCACTAAAAAAGCACGAATCGACGCTACTATAACTTTGCCGATTCTCTTTATCTATAAACTTAAAACTACTGCTACTGTTCGAAGTCTTGATTACGAACTCTGCTGACAACAGCGACTTCTCACGGCGATCTGGAGAGTAAGATGAGGTTAGGATGTGTAGTGATTAATTTTTCGTAGTATCGGCACACCGATGAAACAGGGAAAAATTCTCAATATTGGCAGGAATTACCCTCCGCCATACACAATGTGCCGACATGACTCTTAGCACTAGTATTCGGATAGTTCAGATGGTAATTTTTGTGCGAATCTCAGACTGGCTCTGCTCTAGGACATTCTTTGTCGGCAACGCTGATGGCGTGATGTATTCGTCCCAAGTTCAACTCAGTGCTTGTCCTCGTACGCGGAATTCATGTAATTCAAATCACTGCGGTCCTTAAACACAGTCGCATTCCGTGCACCTATTTGTCTTTTTCCTTACCCGAACCGGCGTGATTAGAGAGAGCCCGCGGCCATGAATAAAACACGGACCTTCCTACCGTAAAGCACTGCTGCCGGAACAGCACGTACGATGTGTGAACACTGTGCTAGGCGAGGCAGCGCACCCCGGGCACGTCGTTACCACGTCACGCTCGTGTGCACTCTGCACTCGCCGGCAGCCGCATGGAGAACGAGTCCCGGCTCCAGGTGCGAGGCGAGGCACCCGTATCTGCCTGCCTGCTTGACCAGCGGCATGGCAGCACTTAATACGTGCTTGTATCGCGTGTGGACTTTAGAGAACCGAAAGCGCTGGTCATTTCTATTTGCGCTTCCATATTGGCGCCACTACAGGCACACACACACACACACACACACACACACACACACACACACACACACAATCAGTGCACCTCTTTAACATGATGCAGTGTTGTATCAATAAGGAAGTAAAGCCTCGTGGGTCACGTAACTGAACTGTAAGGGAAGTTTGCAACAGTAACTTGATACAGCAATTGTTGTGCTATACTGTTTAATGGGTGCCATTCCAGCCATCGCTGTAACACTAGGCGTAGTCATTCCCGTTTCACAATTACTGCCAACCGAAGTCTAGTCTTCATATTGAGATGGTGACGTGTGACACACGTGACTGCTGTGATATTACTAAACCATGCTACGTGGTCTTGCTATGGCGAAACTGTTGGAAACAAATCCGCGTAATAGCGGAAGTACTATAAAGCTTAGGAGAAATGTTTCTAGGTTTTATGAACTTCACCGCTGCACCAAACACCAATTTTTTAAGATTAACAACTGAACCTACCCACGGCATTAACTCCGATTTTGATTGGCTTTTGATCAGTTTTAATGCGCGAAAGATTTTACGTGCCCTTACGGACGTTAACGGGGGTGAGAATGTACATTCGGAACATTAACATTTCTGAATGAATCTGTTGCAATGGTAACGTATTTAAAAAACTTCGGATAAGAGTTACCGTTTATGAATCTTACAACGGTACATCCAGACTTGTGGAGAAAGTCTTTGGACACTACTCTCCTTGGTGCGCAAACTCCAAGTGCGTTCAACATTTTCTCCACCAAAAAACGACTCCGCAGTTCCTCATTGTACAGATTTGTAGTTGTGTTACGATGTAAAAACCGTTTCAAATTTAAAACATTTACAAATGATACAACTTGAAAACCAGAACAAAAATACGACGAACTGAAAAGTAAACACGATTAGAAATAAAATTAAAAACATAACAGGATGAAAATTATTGAACTATATGAATGAACTTAAATTAGTTACGAACTACGGGGTGCACACAGTTTAACATGTTACCGTTACTACGGAGATTCGGATTAAGGTTATGACATGTTCGATGTTCCTGCCATCATTGGCGATGATGTAGCGCATAGTAATAGGGAAATTCTCCATGAATTGCTGAAGTGTCAACATGGATGCTGTCGATGACCTGAATGGCTGTTTTCAGCTCAGCAGTGGTTTTGGGGTTATTGCTGTACACCCTGTCTTTAATATAGCACAAGAAAAAGGAGTCGCACATGTTCATATCCAGAGAACATGGCGGTCAATCGAGGTCCTTGCCAGCGGCCTGTAGGTACCCAGAGCCAGAATGCGGTCCCAAAAGTGCTCCTGCAGGACATCACACTCCAGCTTCGATGGAGTCTAGCTCCAAGTTTCATGAACCACATCTTGTCTAAAACATCACTTTGGAAAATGAGGATGAACTCTTCTTCAAAAACCTTCACGGACCGTTCGGTGGTCACCGTGCCATCAAGGAATATCGCACCGATTATTCCGTGACTGGACATTGCTCACCATACACTCACTTGTTGAGGGTGTACAGACTTCTCCATGGCGAAATGCTGATTCTCAGTGCCCCCCAAATGCACCACTTTCGCTTTTTGACGAATGCAGTGGGCTTCGTCGCTAAACCAAACCATACTAATTCCCATCACGGACCTCTGTCAACCGTGCTTCTAACGCAAACCGTTCGGAAGTTATGACTATTTTATTTCCCAAGTTCAATAGTTTTAATTACGTGCGTATACAGAACCATATGTAGAATGCACATTTATGATGTATTTAGCTAGGAAATACTTAAGAACCCAAGGTGACAACTGGCACTGAAGCTGATATTTATCAGGCTCGCACAGCGGTATGGAGATATCTAGGTTATTTCTGAGAAATGTGTCTTTGGAATATTGTATCACATGCGATTGACTGATATTAACGATGCTATACAGTTTGCTATTCGTCAAGTGTCTAAATGAAAAACACTTTAGGAAGGGATTTTGAACAAAATTGCTTAATCGACAAACGTGGGTGCACCGTTGTAACGTGCATGAAAAAGTTGGAACTTTTATTGGAACTTTTTTGTATCTCACCATTTCAACGGTGATATCAATTTTTCCCAGTGGATGTTTCTCCCCCGTAACGGCCGCATGGGGTCGTACGAGCTGTCTGTTTTGCTTTGCACTTCAACATATTTAAACCCTATCGAACTCTTAAGGGTATCCTCTGGGTAGGTTTACTACAGTGTCCGTGTAGTAGCTCCAGTCTAGACTTGTTCTGCTGGTAGGGGCCATCGTGCCAAGGAAAAACTGTTTGGCGGTGTGGACATGGTTCCCAACGATGGATTCGTCCTTTTGTTGATTCACTGCGCATCCCAGAATAACAAGTTCATCCAGAGATTGCCACGGAAACTTTCCACAGATCATAACGCTCCATCCTCCGCCGTGGGCCCTCCCGACGATTGTTGTAAGGTGTTTTCTTTCAGATGTTTCACGACTTGCGGAACGATTTGAAGCTGAATCGTCATATAAAATTGTTAGTAAGGCGGGCGCCAGGTTGAGATTCATTGGGAGAGTCCTTAGAAAATGTAGTCCAACAAAGGAGGTGGCTTACAAAACACTCGTTCGACCTATACATGAGTATTGCTAATCAATGTGGGATCCGTACCACGTCGGGTTGACAGAGGAGATAGAGAAGATCCAAAGAAGAGCGGAGCGTTTCGTCACAGGGTTACTTGTTAAGCGTCACAGCGTGACGGAGATGGGGCAGACTCTGCAAATGGAGACGCTCTGCATCGTGTTGTAGCTTGCTGTCCGGGTTTCGAGAGGCGTTTCTGGATGAGATATCGAATACATTGCTTCCCGCTACTTATACCTCCCGAGGAGATCACGAATGTAAAATTAGAGATTCGAGCGCGCACGGAGGCTTTCCGGCAGTCTCTTCCCGCGAACCATACGCGACTGGAACAGAAAAGGGAGGTAATGACAGTGGCTCGTAAAGTGCTCTCCGCCACACACCGTTAGTTGGCTTGCGGAGTATAAATGTAGATTTAGATGTAGATGTACACGCCAACGGTCAACTGCCATCTGAAAAGGCCACCTGTCGCCACTCACTGGACGTCCAGTTGCGGTACTAGCATGCAAATTCCAGCCACTTTGCCAATGAACAAAAAATCAGTGTGGATGCAGGAACAAGTTGCCGGCTGCGGAGCCCCATATGCAACATCGCTCACTGAAAGGTCGTTGAGGAGACCTTCTGCAACCCCCCAAGGTTCATCTGAGCAGTCAGTTCGAGGTCTGTTCTCCCACACACTTCTCTGTAGCCCTCTTCCATCCCTGTCACCGAAGGCCCGTGGTGCACCGCAGTTGCCTTGCACACGCAATACTTTAACCATGGCGGCACGGGAACAGTTTAGGAACTTTGCCTTTGCTTCACCCTTGGCCCGAAAGCCGATGAAGTTCCTTCGGAAATCAGATAAATCGTTTCGTTTCGGCATTACAAATACAGTACCGTTCTCGCACACTGCCAGTCCGATTTGTATACCCTTCACTGCTAGCGCTGTAACCAGTCTTGTATGATTATTGCACGTTGACGTAACAGATAGGCGGAGGTCACAATCATTGTACCGTGCAGTTCCCATTTCATTAGCTAATGCTGAACTGGGTTTAGTACAGTTTCTGTACGTGTTCGTAGAGGGAGTTGCAGCATTTACTTCATTCACTTTCAGTGGCTGCTCCGACGGTGTCCTTTATGTGCCGGGTGATCAAAAAGTCAGTATAAACTTGAAAACTTAATAAACCACGGAATAATGTAGATAGAGGTAAAAATGAGATGCTTGCAATGACATGGGGTTTAATTAGAACCAAAAGAAACAAAGTTCACAAAATGTCCGACAGATGAAGCTGGACAGCAAAACGTTAGTAACTGGTACAGTGACGGGTGAGAGGTAAGCCGATATGTTACGGAATCTGCACATCCCAGCCTGGCTGATGAACACCTGCTGGCACGTACGATGTTAATGCAGGATGGCGCTCCACCCCATATTGTTAGACGCGTGAAAGATCTCTTGCGCGCGTCGTTTGCTGATTATCGTGTGCTCAGCCGCCACTTTCGTCATGCTTGGCCTTCCAGATCCCCAGACCTCAGTCCATGCGATTATTGGCTTTGGGGTTACCTGAAGTCGCAAGTGTATCGTGATCGACCATCTCTATGGATGCTGAAAGACAACATCCGACGCCAATGCCTAACCATAACTCTGGACATGCTTTACAGTGCTGTTCACAACATTATTCCTCGACTACAGCTATTGTTGAGGAATGGACATACAGAGCATTTCCTGTAAAGATCATCATCTTTCCTGTGTCTTACTTTGTTACGCTAATTATTGCTATTCTGATCAGATGAAGCGCCATCTGTTGGACATTTTTTAACTTTTGCATTTTTTTGTTTCCAATAAAACCATGTCATTCCAAGCATGTGTGTCAATTTGTACCTCTATCTTCATTATTCTATGATTTATTCAATTTTCAAATTTATACCGACTTTATCACCCGGTACTTTACTCCTTAGAAATCCTTCCTTCTCTGTAATTTCGTTTACGCACTCCATGTTCCTTTTTGTAGATTAACTTCAGTGGAACAGTATTGCATACTACGACGTTTTTAAACGTATAAACAGTGATGAAACTCATTTTGATGGTTGTATGAGTAATCCCGTAAGGCCACTTATAGAGAAACTTTCCGGTATGCTGATGATTTTCTGCTCCAGCTCCATTTCACAATCACTTCAAGGTTCAAAATCTACATCAATTCAAAGTCTACATCAATCATCAGAACTGTAAAATAAAAGCTGCAAATTGCGATCACAAAAAAATACTGTATGGCGAAATATACCGTGTCTTTGCGATCACTGTTTCTGCTGCTTTTATTCCAGTTCTGTTCATTTAATGTAGATACCGGTTGAAGTTTACGCACTTTGAGACTGGATCGTACAACAATGAAGTGTTAAGGATTTAGTCCATTACATTCTCTCACGACTAAATGTTACTGTCCACGAACATTACAATTAGATACAAACCACCGTCTAAGACTTAGTGTTTCACGGACCCAAGGACCACATTTGTAGAAATGTCAAAAGTTACTCGAGCACATTGATTGTTTTAGTAAGTGTTACACAAAAGTTGTGTGACAAAGCTGTTACCGTTTGATGTTGACGTTAGCAGTGTATTCCCTTGGTCTGCATACAGCAGAACGAAACGCTCGCGTGACTGACAATGTCGGCCAGAGCCAGAGCCCGGTTCGAACTGGCCAATAGCGAGCCGAGCTGCAACTGCGCGCGCCAACTCGCGGCACGCAGCGCAGCAGGTGCGTCCCACGCACCGCCACCCACTAAACAAGGGGTGCGGGAGGCCAGGTGGCGGCCGACGTCACGCATACGTTACGACGCGACCGCCGCCTGCTGCTGGTCATACGTAGCGGCTACCTCAACATCGTGCCAGGGCCCTCCACAAGACGATCTCACTGGAACTCATTCACGAGGAAGATATGCAACATAGCAGCAATTGCTATTATGGGCCGAAACCAGGGTAAACCAATTTCAGTCATTGTGCCTACTGGCCTCTACTCTATAATGAATAGTAAGACTGCGCACAAATGTCTACTACATTACGGCCAATGTTTTTAGTGCTTCTATTACAGTATTAAGTCAAACATGACGTTCGAATAGAGCAAGTCGGCACAATTTCAAAAGTTTGTTTTACTACGAAAAGTGTGTATATTACTGGAAACTGAGCACTACCACCACAAACCAGTCTTAATCGCAGTTTACCACTGGGCAAATGAAGCTCACACACTGTGCCATATCGTTTAAGACATGACACCTTTACATGGGCACATCGGAAAGCTGTTACTTAGAGACTTTTGAACAGACGAAACAGCTGTGCCACATATACGCTGTGGAAGACTGAGGAGCTAACACGCGCTTGTCTCATGGCCATCCGATCCTGCTGCCGAGTCATGGAGGGAAGTCGCAAATACATGGCAAGAAGATTGATCTAGATGCACAGGATTAACTACGAACGCGACCGATCTGATTAAGTTACTGAACAGCTATTTCTAATGTACTTGCGGCAGGTAAAAGCACCAGGCCTCTGCTTTATTAGTAATATCAAATGACAGTGTAGTAATAGCAAACAAATCAGTTTAGTAAAATACATTAAAAATTTATCAGTTGTGTTAGGAGAAGGGGGAATGTTAAAGTCCCTGTGGGTATGAAAACTGTAACGTAGATACGTTTGTTAACTGCGTACGGTGGTAATTCAGTAATAAAGCTCAGGGAAAACAAAATGGTAATACTACTAGGAGTGGATCCCTACGGTCTAACAGTTTATAAATTTGCACTACAAACTGAAAATCATTTGATAACTGATCCGCTCCATCAAAGCTCATTGCTGGCGTAATATCCCGTTTCTAGTAGCTTTTGGAAGGGGGTGCAATATGATAAGATATAACCAACATCCACCAGCACATATGTAATGATTCGAAGACAGAAAATATTCATTTACAAAATGTTGAAGTATAAGACGTACGAACTAAATTATTAGGACTGAAGATAAATCTAAAGCTCTTTTGTAAGCATCACGTTCAGGGCATTGTGCATAAAACAAGTGTTACGTTCCCTAGAAGGCAGATTCACTAACTAACCCGAAAGCTTATTTACTTTGATTATTTTATATGTGATGGTATTTTTGATAGCTATGTACATTCACTCAGATCGGAGAAAGATGGTCAGAAAGATTTGCAGTGACAGTTTTCAAATTTCGTGAGGGTCATCGCTCTCTTGTCTCTGAACTTCGATTGCTGTTTCACTACACGTACTACATCGCATGACAATTCATTTCATTCATTCAGACCACACAAAGACTAAAGATTTGGATTGTTCTGCAGATTTAATTTAACAATCTAAGTTTAAAGGTTTCATTGTGGTACACACTGTATATAAGTTACTTGGAATAGTTTAAGAACTTACAATGCGCAATTTAATGCCTTCTTATTTGTTGTTGTGATCTTCAGTCGTGAGACTGGTTTGATGCAGCTCTCCATGCTACTTTATCCTGTGCAAGCCTCTTCATCTCCCAGTACTTACTGCAACCTACATCCTTCTGAATTTGCTTAGTGCATTCATCTCTTGGTCTCCCTCTACAATTTTTGCCCTCCACGCTGCCCTCCAATGCTAAATTTGTGATCCATTGATGCCTTAACATGTCCTACCAACCATCCTTTTTGTCGAGTTGTGCCACGAACTCTTCTCCCAATTCTATTCAATACCTCCTCAGTTATGTGATCTACCCACCTAATCTTCAGCATTTTTCTGTAGCATCACATTTCGAAAGCTATTCTCTTCTTGTCCAAATTATTTATCGTCCATGTTTCATTTCCATACATAGCTACACTCCATACAAATACTTTCAGAAACGACTTCCTGACAAATCTATACTCAATGTTAACAAATTTCTCTTCAGAAACGCTTTCCTTGCCATTGCCAGTCTACATTTTATATCCTCTCTACTTCGACCATCATCAGTTATTTTGCTCCCCAAATAGCAAAACTCCTTTACTACTTTAAGTGTCTCATTTCCTAATCTAATTCCCTCAGCATCACCCGATTTGACTACATTCCATTATCCTCGTTTTGCTTTTGCTGATGTTCATTTTAAACCCTCCTTTCAAGACACTGTCCATTCCGTTCAACTGCTCTTCCAAGTCCTTTGCTGTCTGACAGAATTGCAATGTCATCGGCGAACCTTGAAGTTTTTATTTCTTCTCCATGCATTTTAATACCTACTCCGAATTTTTCTTTCGTTTCCTTTACTGCTTGCTCAATATACAGATTGAACAACATCGGGGAGAGGCTACAACACTGTCTCACTCCCTTCCCAACTGCTGCTTCCCTTTCATACCTCTCGGCTCTTATGACTGCCATCTGGTTTCTGTAGGAATTGTAAATAGCCTTTCACTCCCTGTATTTTACCCCTGCCACCTTCAAAATTTGAAGGAGAGTATTCCAGTCAACATTGTCATAAGCTTTCTCTAAGTCTACAAATGCTAGAAACGTAGGCTTGCCTTTTCTTAATCTTTCTTCTAAGATAAGTCGTAAGGTTAGTACTGCCTCACGTGATCCAACATTTCTACGGAATCCAAACTGATCTTCCCCGAGGTCGGCTTCTACCAGTTTTTCCATTCGTCTGTAAAGAATTCGTGTTAGTATTTTGCAGCTGTGACTTTTTAAACTGATAGTTCGGTAATTTTCACATCTGTCAACACCTGCTTTCTTTGGGATTGGAATTATATTCTTCTTGAACTCTGAGGGTACTTCCCCTGTCTCCTACATCTTGCTCACCAGATGGTAGAGTTTTGTCATGACTGGCTCTCCCAAGGCCGTCAGTAGTTCTAATGGAATGTTGTCTACTCCGGGGGCCTTGTTTCGACTCAGGGCTTTCAGTGCTCTGTCAAACTCTTCACGCAGTATCGTATCTCCCATTTCATCTTCATCTACATCCTCTTCCATTGCCATAATATGGTCCTGAAGTACATCGCCCTTGTATAAACCCTCTATATACTACTTCCACCTTTCTGCCTTCCCTTCTTTGCTTAGAACTGGGTTTCCATCTGAGCTCTTGATATTCATGCAAGTGGTTCTCTTTTCTCCAAAGGTCTCTTTAATTTTCCTGTAGACAGTATCTATCTTACCCTCGTGAGATAAGCCTCTACATCCTTACATTTGTCCTCTAGCCATCCCTGCTTAGCCATTTTTCACTTCCTGTCGATCTCATTTTTGAGACGTTTATATTCCTTTTGCCTGCTTCATTTACTGCATTTTATATTTTCTCCTTTCATCAATTAAATTCATTATTTCTTTTGTTACCCAAGGATATTTACTAGCCCTCGTCTTTTTACCTACTTGATCCTCTGCTGCCTTCACTACTTCATCCCTCAGAGCTACCCATTCTTCTTTTTTATTTCTTTCCCCATTTGTGACAATTGTTCCCTTATGCTCTCCCTGAAACTCTGTACAACCTCTGGTTCTTTTAGTTTATCCAGGTCCCATCTCCTTAAATTCCCACCTTTTTGCTGTTTCTTCAGTTTTAATCTACAATTCATAACCAATAGATTGTGGTCAGAGTCCACATCTGCCCCTGGAAATGTCTTACAATTTAAAACCTGGTTCCTAAATCTCTGTCTTATCATTATACAATTTAAGTGATACCTTCTAGTATCTCCAGGGTTCTTCCATGTATACAACCTTATTTTATGATTCTTGAACCAAGTGTTAGCTATGATTAAGTTATGCTCTGTGCAAAATTCTACCAGGCGGCTTACTCTTATTTCTTACCCCCAATCCATACTCACCTACTATGTTTCCTTCTCTCCCTTTTCCTACTCTCGAATTCCAGTCACCCATGACTATTGAATTTCCGACTCCCTTCACTACCTGAATAATTTGTTTTATCTCATCATACATTTCATCAATTTCTTCATCATCTGCAGACCTAGTTGGCATATAAACTTGTACTACTGTAGTAGGCATGGGCTTCGTGTCTCTTGGCCACAATAATGCGTTCACTACGCTGTTGGTAGTAGCTTATCCGCACTCCAATTTTTTTATTCATTATTAAACCTACTCCTGCATTACCCTTATTTGATTTTGTATTTATAACCCTGTATTCACCTGCCCAGAAGTCTTTCTCCTCCTGCCACCGAACTTCACTAATTCCCACAAACTTCAACCTATCCATTTCCCTTTTTAAGTTTTCTAACCTACCTGCCCGATTAAGGGATCTGACATTCCACGCTCCGATCTGTAGAACGCCAGTTTTCTTTCTCCTGGTAACGACGTCCTCCTGAGTAGTCCCCGCCCGGAGATCCGAATGGGGGACTATTTTACCTCCGGAATATTTTACCCAAGGACGCCACCATCATTTAACCATACAGTAAAGCTGCATGCCCTCGGGAAAAAATCACGGCTGTAGTTTCCCCTTGCTTTCAGCCGTTCACAGTACCAGCACAGCAAAGCCGTTTTGGTTAGTGTTGCAAGGCCAGATCAGTCAATCATCCAGACTTGTCCCTGCAACTACTGAAAAGGCTGCTGCCCCTCTTCAGGAACCACACGTTTGTCTGGCCTCTCAACAGATACCCCTCCGTTGTGGTTGCACCTACGGTACGGCCATCTGTATCGCTGAGGCACGCAAGCCTCCCCACCAACGGCAAGGTCCATGGTTCATAAGGCGAGGCCGCCTTATTTAAAATCTCTTATTTGCCTTTTAAGACGCCTCTTTCTTTCGGCCCTATATTCCAGAACATTGTGTTCCCCAACTTGGCTTCCCTTTATCAGACGATCTTGTTACCTGCTATTTTTGTCCTTAAGGCCTCAATTTTGTGTTTTGTTAGTACAATGGTTTCCTTCCTTGATATTGTTCTAGTTTATGTATTACCATCTTGAACTTTTTACATCAATACAGGAACATCTGTTTTGTTCGCCTGTTATTTATTTCGGTAGGGGTATCCGCGGACTGTTGTTTGTCATTGCTTTTGTTAGATAACTCCACTTATTATCCAACGCTGCCGATTTACTTAAGCCATTATTTTTCTAATAAGTTTGAACGTACATCCTGTCCAGCTGTAGTTCATTGTTCAACATTCACGTTCATATAAATTTTCATATTTTAGAGTTTTAGTTTTGTACCTCAAGATAGACATTTTTGTTGATCTCTTAAATTATGCTCTTTCCATTTTCTAGTTCATGCATCTATTCGAAAACTTAACACCATTCGACCACATGGTTTCTCTATATCAACAACCTCATTTTTTCCTACTTTTAACAGTATACTTGGTTTATTTTTAGTTATGACATTTTCTGCAACTGAAATTCTGAGTTCTACTCATTACACAGTTGAAGAGATAAGTAATTGCTCACACTTTTCCGAAACTATTGCTAAGCTTCTGCGGAAATAGTAATTATATCTTAATTACACCCGATTTTCTTCCAGGAATCATTGGTTCAACTGTGTTATTTTTTAATTACGAATTCCGTATCAGTCTTCAAAACCTCTAACCGGTAACGTGATTGCACGTACTACTACATCCTGATGCGTCGAGGAGTGGTGAATCTGGTAATGGAGGGAAATGCGGAGGATAAAAATTGCAGAGGGAGACCAAGCGTTTAATACAGCAAGCAACTTCGAACAAGTGAAGGTTCCAGTAGTTATACACACATGAAGAGGCTGACAGGATAGTCCACAGTGGTGTGCTCCATTAAACCGGTCTTCGGAGTGAAGACCACTTCAAGTATTGCAATAATTTTTAGGGTCTTGTGTTTAAATTTTACTAAGTTTCTGTGATGTATATAGTCTGTCCTATCAGGAAGTTAGGTTCTTAAGGTCACGCTGGGACTAAGTGAACAGAAGACGTGAAGATTAACATTTGGAGAACAAAAAATTACTGAATATCCACTGTATCTGTACAACAAATGTTCCAAAATGAGCAAGCACGTTTAGTTTATATGCACTTCTCCAAACTTTGAACTGCAGGTCAACTTAGGCAATCAGTTTGTAATGTCTCTTGCAGCGGTCTCTCCGCGATATTTTCAGAAATTTTATAAATTATGTAACTCAGTATACATCTCGAAATATCTCTTCTTACCTTACCGATTCCTGAACTTTAATATACGAAGATTATCAATACAAAGTAGTTTGAAGTCCTATTATTCCTTGGAGCGTCCATTTAGTCCATGAAATAGCTTCTCTGTCTGTTTTCTCTTATGAAAAGAATAAAGATCTTGCCGATTAGCCGTGAGAGGAGGAGGATGTATATGTGTGTATTGTTGAGCTAGTCGCCATCTTTGAGATTCTGTATGAGAAGGAATTTACTACATGAAATAAACTACAGTAAGTGTGTTCGCGTATTTGACTTATTGACAGTGTCAGCTTACTACGCTGTGTTGCACGGGATCAGTGGGGAACGTCTGATTTACACTGGACGAACCTGCCGTTTTGTATGCTCAAGGTATCCAGCTTATTACTTTCAATAAATAGGCTATCACGGTCTTACCAGCAGATCTCCGGTCTTCCCCATGTTATCACCGAAAGTTAATAAGTATTACAAATGTTTTCAGGAGATCGACTGACAATTTTCGTCGCACCGAGACTTCGAAATTGCTTCACTGCCTTATGGAATTTAAGTTAATGTCAATTTAATCAGGATAGAACAGTATTGAACTGTGTGAATGTGATAAGCCTGCTTTGTCAATGAAAATTCCCTTAATATACGCATGTTTGTACTATCCTGATCAGTGAAGCTAAATCAGGCCGGTGTGGGAGGTTTAAATTTTTTGAATACCACAAAAAATATTAAATTTATAAGTTAGTCCTGTCACAGTCGCCAAATTTAATATTTTTTATGGTATTCAAAAAATTTAAAAACCCCTCACACCGGCCTGATTTAGCTTCACTGATCAGGATAGTGAAAACATGCGTATATTAAGGGAATTTTCATTCACAAAGCAGGCTTATCACATTCACACAGTTCAATAATGTTCTATCCTGATTAAATCGAGCTTAACTTGAATTCCATAAGGCACTGAAGCAATTTCGAAGTCTCGGTGCGACGAAAATTGTCAGTCGATCTCCTGAAAACATTTGTAATAATTAATAAATTTCGGTGATCATATGGGGAAGACCGGAGATCTGCTGGCAGGTTCGTCCAGTGTGAATCAGACGTTCCCCACTGATCCCGTGCAACACAGCGTAGTAAGCAGACACTGTCAATAATAATCAGTTAAATAATACGCAAACACACGTTAGTTTAGTTCATGTATTAAATTCCTTCTCATACAGAATCTCATCAAGATGGCGACTAGCTCAACAATACATACATATAGATCCTCCTTTCACGGCTAATCGGCAAGATCTTTATTCTTTTCATAAGAGAAAACAGAAGCTATTCCATGGAGTAAATGGACGCTCCAAGGAATAATAGGGCTTGAAACTACTTTGCATTGATAATCATCGTATATTATAGTTTAGGAATCGGTAAGATAAGAAGAGCTATTTCGAGATATGTACTGAGATATAATTCATAAAATTTCTGAAAATATCGCGGAGACCGCTGCAGACAGACATTACAAGTTTTCTTTGCCTGAGACAAGAAAAATGAGGTTCAACTTTCCGTCGATGACATTAGAAATGACCTGTCGTGGATTTGACTCTTCGACTGCATTATTTTAGTCCAGCGCCTAAACCGCTGGATCTTCTGATTAAAACGAAGCGATAATTGTGGTCTGTCTTATCGCGATCAACAATAGACTTACCTTGCTCGAGGAACGAAGAATAATTACGGAATTCTTGAGACTAAGGCAACAGTACTGCACTGAATTTCATTTGGAGAGGACTCATGAAGTATGTCTATATGGCCTGTGTTTAATGTAGGGAGAGTACCTGTTAATTTTCTGAAATATCACTTACGTACAGAGGCTCCGTGTTTGTACTCAGTGGACCATATCATTACTGCCACTCCGTGTCCATAGGTTCGGAGGAGCATACTACGTTTTTTTCTGCTGGTTTGTTAAACAAGCTATGTTCGTGGCTATCAACAGAGTTAGGATTAATGACTACAGCGAGGGCAAGTTTCAGCGAAAGATAATTTCAGTCTGTTGCGCCGGTCGCCACAATGTAAATACGGCTTGGCTTCGCTGCTCAAACAGCACTATCTGCAGAGAGGTGAAGATAGCGCAGCAACGGAACCTTACCAACTGCAGCCACTAGGGTCGTCATACACGGAGAATCACGCACGGCCCCAACACCCAGCACGACGAAACAAGTCTTACTTGGCCTCCAATGCCTTACGTGCATCGCGTGGCGGTCGCTCGCCCCCCTCCCTTCGTACAGAACCCCAATCATTACTCTTTTCCGGGTGTCACGGGGAAGAAAGTTTAAAGAAATTACACTGCTCACTAGAATTCAGTGAATTAAAAATTCCTCTAGCTTGTAAACGTGTCTTAGTTTGTGAAAAACTATACTGTAACTATTGTCATAGTGTACCCGCAGATAGGTAAGCCAATAATACTACAAAACTTCTGGTGAAGATACTAGGTATCGTTCTCTTAACACGATTTCCAGGCAGAGGATAAGAAACTATGTGGGACAGTGCAAATACTAGACCACAAGTATATGGATGTACTTTACGAAATCTCTACGTATTGATATCTAGTGAATGACATGCAATATATTTTCAGTATATTTTATAGGCAATGTAGTTAACTTATTTGAAATGTCACCCATTTCCTTCATGAGCATCCAATTTGACGAAAAACCCACTTTACACAGGAGGGCAGTAGTTCCGTCCTTGTCTGCCACACGTTTGTCTGCTATTGCTATATGATTTTTGAAAATAAGACTGGTAACGCATCTGCCATGTTGGCTTCTATTGAAAGTTTGGTGTTTTGATTACTATACTAAATAAAAAATTAACCGGACAGTATCACTAACGAGTTACCATAAAACACATTGAACTCTGAGCAAATGAACCTGTGGTCTTTCAACCTGGGCGAGGGATTAGGCGTGTAGGTACCCATTTTCACATTTTTAACTAGATGGGCATTGCTGCACTTGTTCCGGTAGGAAACATCTCGACTCCTTTTGATACTTCATACAGATGAGACCAATATTATAATTTGGAAAATCGTGTAGATCCCTGTATGTATCCACATCAGGAGAATCATTACACCGTACCTGTTATGTCACACTACGTGTTAGCCAGCAAAACATGCCATAGGGAAGAATAACGTATGAGTTACAGTTTCTCCTGGCAGCTTACTGAATCATTCAGCAGCATTTTACGGCTAATTTCAGTGTTCCTGTAACTGAATCTTACAGCTGTGGATCTGTGGCTGGATTGTTTTATATTTTGCTATAGGGTGTCCATAAATTGCGAGGATCTTTCAATAAGTCATGGCAACTTTCTTTGGACTGTGTTTTTACATCGTGCAGCAATACAAATGAAAGAAAATTGAATTAAAATCAACTGTCTTATTTCAAAATAGTCCCCCCACTGCACGCACAGTGTTGCCAACGGCAAGGAATGTGTGTAATTGCACTGGCATCGCCGTCGTCGTGTGGCACCCGTGACCGAAATGCTGCGAGGGCATTCGCACCGTTTTCAAAGCGCCTCCCACGCAGTAGTTTCCTCAGTTGTGGAATGTAAGTCACAGGGACTGGTGTCTGGGAGTAGGGTGGGTGAGGTAGGATACATCTTTTATCACAGGCGCTAGTACCGAGCAATCCCCGCAAGTGGTCGCAGTAGGTCAGTATTTTGATAATGTTTGCCGTAGGCTTTTGAATGCAGTTGCTGCGATTACGGTGATGCCGCACGTTCGCACGATATGTCAAAGTTGCTGTGAGTTCTGTAGTAACCCTCGTATCTTTACAGCTTTAAGAACTTTGTAGTTATACTAGATATTAAATAGTTTTTAGCATGTGGTAAGACATTTTTACCATCAAGGTGACAATTTTAATGCATAAATTAACTTTAAAACCTGATAAAATGTGGACGCCACAGGAGAAAGCACAGTGTGGCAGCCACGGTCCCACAGTCCTCACACCTCTGGACCTCTTCCTGTGGGCGTTTGGAAAGGATCTGGTGTTCTGAACCTTTGTTGAAACCTACAAGGCTTTAAGGAAAGCATTCTCAATTCATTTGAACGTGTCACTCTGGAGATCTTTAATTGTAGCTGCACAGGAACGCAGTTCCGACTAACAATTATCGTTTCTCCACTATGTGTATGACTTCTGAAGAAGGCTACATTATTATAGCAGAATCCATGGTCAAGGTTTAAAATAAACAATTTAGTCCAACTGTGGGTTTTCATTCGAGGTATTATAGGATTCACTGTGGCGTGTAGTGAACGAGAGGACTTTCCCTTTCAGCCGGCGTTTGAGAGTGCTAAAGGCACAAAGGTTGAGAGGTTGAGGTGGGGGGGGGGGGGGGGCTCTCCGACGCAGAGGAGCGAGCATAGTGCTCAGCGAAGTGTTCAGCAATCGCGTTTGCGTCGGTAGATGTAACATGCCGTTTACCTTAACACCGGGAACACCTGTTGGCTCTGATACCAGAAACACGTTTGATCTTTGTCCAGACTTGGGAAAGTGACGTATGGCACCCAATGGTCGAGGCTTACCTCTGCCAAAACTCTCTCCGTGTTTTGATAACCTGGCGAACGCGGGCACGGAGCCGTTTAAGACTGGGGTGCTCCAGGGAAGGGTGCCGCTTATGCCGCTGTAGAGCTCACCGACGCTCCTTAATTGGCTCAGCGACTTCCGGCGACCACCAAGGGACTGTGTTTCACCGGAGGCACAAAGAAAGAGGGATCGCGTTTTCCGCCGCAGAAACGATCGTTGTAGTTACCTGCTCAACCATCACATCGATGTTACCGTGTGGGGGAGATTCAACGGTTACAGCAGAGGTGAAAGTTTCCCAGTCCGCCTTGTTTAAAGCCCATCCAGGCAGGCTCCGTGGGTCTGACGCCGGGGCAGTTACAGGAAGATGGGGAAGTGGTCACTACCACACAGGTCGTGTGCTCTCCAGTGGATAGATGGGAGAAGGCCAGGACTGCAAACCGAGAGATCAATAGACGCATATGTGCCATGAACCTAACTGAAATGTGTGGGGGGCACCTGTATGTAAGAGGCAGATGAGTTGTGACTCTAAATTTTCCACATCTCTGCCTCTGCCAGTAAGCACAGTAGCACCCCACAAAGGGTTATGAGCGTTAAAATCTCCCAAAAGTAGCGAAGGTTTAGGAAGTTGACCATTCAGTGCAGCCAATGCGTTCAGGGCTACTGCACCATCTGGAGGAGGATATACGTTGCAGACAGTTATTTCCTGCTTCGTCCTTAACATTCACAGCTTCAAAAGGGGTTTGAAGGGGCACAGGTTCACTACACACTGAGTTCAGGACACGAACGCTAACTCCATCTGACACTACTGTAGTTTCTACAGTTCCTGTAATATCCCCCTATAGCCGCAGAGGGCAGGGGTCCTCATTTCCAGGAACCAGGTTTCCCAGCGGGCAACGCAGAAAGCAGGTGTAAAGCTTAAGAGTTGCTGTAGCTCAGCCAGGTGGTGGAAGAAACCGCCACAATTCCACTGGAGGATGATATCGTGAGGCTGGGAAGGCATGAAGCGCACAAGGAGGCAGGTTATGCCTCAGTCACCTGCTGCCACCAATTGAGTATTTGCAGTCATTTCTATGGTGGATGAGGGAGGCATCAGTGAGATCCAGGTCGCAGGGGACACTAAAATCTCCACTGCATCCTCAGATGCAGAATTGATAGTGGTTTTGGGGCCATCAAAGGGTCCTGTTTCTTAGAGTACTACTTAGCTTGCATGCGCTCTGGCTTCTTGTTAGGGGCTTGCTGGGAAGATTTCTCCGAAGTAGCTTCAGGCATGGAAGAAGACTGAAGCACTTCATCCAGCAGCTTTTGGCTCCTTGAGCCACTGGCGAGTGTCCCCCATGCCATTAGTGGAGACCTTGGGAGAGGGCCCAAGGGATCCCTTCCGCACGAGAGGAGCCGGAGGAGGCTGTTGCTTCTCCAGCAGGGGAAGGTGGCAAATATCCCATGCATTTGGGATGCCTTGCTCCTCAAGTAGGTCCTCTGGGAGCACCGGGAGGAGATTTTCCCCTATCACCAAGTGGGCAGATGTATGCCTTGAGGACCCACTGTTCGTGACAAAGTGTAATACGACAGGTACTTGTGGTGGCGATGGTAATGTAGCTGCAGCGTATGTTGACGTCAACCGATCAGGCTGTAATCGTTCAAATTTACGTTATCCTCTGTGTAAATAAACTGGTCAAGGGTCTTTTACTCCAGGATTTTCGGCTCCTTTTGGAGTACTGTGCAGTCTGACGAGCAGGGGGAGTGCTGCTCTGCCATTGATGCAAGTGGGAGGAGGCGCACAGCGATTATCTGAATGTAGTGGACGTCCGCAGTCTCGACATGTGGCGCTGGAATTGCAGCAGGAAGACATGCCCAAACTTCCAGCACTTTAAGCACCACATGGGGAGGGACATATGGTTTCCATGTCAGAGCGGTAAATCACCCTGCCTTTTCAGGCAATGGATCACCCTCAGGGGCCAAGATGAAGGCACCAGTAGCAAATCTCTTGTCTTTGGGCCCCCTGTAAAAGCGCTGGATGAAACTAACACCCCTCCGTTCTAGATTGGCGCGGAGCTCCTCGTCAGACTGCAAGAGGAGGGAGCGATGGAAAATAATGCCCCAGATCATGTTGACGATTTTATGGGGAATGAAACAGGAATATCATCCCACCAATCACAAGGGAAGAACGCCCAGGATGCTGTCTGAATCAAGACTGCACTGCTTCTCATCATGGACAGCGCTTTCACTTCCCCAAACTTATCCTCAAGATGTTTAACAAAACATTGAGGCTTCCCAGATAGAAAGGAGTCCCCATCCATTCTGCTACAGACTAAATACAGAGGCGAATATTGGTCTTTCTGTAGCCCTGCGTTCCTCCCATGGCGTAGCAAGGGAGAGAAACCATTTAGGGTAATCTGTCAGCACTGTATTCGATCTTGCCCTTCTTAGATACTGCTGGCGCCGTACGGTCACCAGCAAGAGATGACTTAGTCCCATTCATTGCGGGATATCCGCCCTGATGCCACTGATCTCCCCACGGGCGCCACCCAGCCACAGCAAATGCCAACTAGCATGATGGCATTTGCCAGGAGTCTTGATGCCCCAGGAGGGCAGGCATCTACTCCTTAGCATACGTGGGGAGTTTACAGCTCAGGTAGCAGTGCGATCCCTGTGTTGTCGGGGGCTACCACGAAACGGGTACATGACGGCCCCACCACAACGCACTGGCTACTGTGCTGGATATTGGGCACAGAGAAATCCAATACTGTCATGAGGACGGAAGGAGACAGACAACGGAAGAGGTTGAATTGCAAGTGGAGATGCAAAGCCATGACAAGAGATTCAGGAGATCGAACCTAAGGGCACTATGGATAACTTATGCATCACGTAGTGTCCTTCCCCATATGGCCAGCACTTCTGTAGAATTTGGAGATGTCGGATCAAACCATAAAATGGGACCTGAACTTATAGGGCCGGAAAGCGAGACCCCTTTCAGTCGCCTTTTACGACAGGCAGGGATCCCTTGGGGGCTATTCTAATCCCTGGACCCGCAAGGGGAGGATCAAGAAACAACTGTCTCATTGAAGCGTAGTCGCCGACTTTCAAGACTGCCATCAGTGCAATCTAACTACACGACAATTCCACACTGGAATGTAGAGCAAGCTATTGCCAACATTTCCGTTGCTTTGAAGTAAGTTAGACATTATAGCTGTTTCAAGAAAGCCTGGGCAGCAACTTTAAAGGAGACCAATGACCCAACACATGAACTTTTAATTCGGCTGTAACTTTTGATTCCGATGGTGCTCTTTTACAGGATTATACCCGACTGGTCCCTTCTTTGAACGGAGGCACAGGACAACACCTGTGTCTAACTACCGGTCATCAATTCCGGTATTGCACGAGAGAATATTTCACTGTCACTGCCTGAGGTGGTACAAGAAGACACCACCACCCCGCGTTGAATTTGCGGCTGCAGTTTCTCCTCACGAGAATTCCGCTTACGATTCTGAAGATTCCAAGGCATTTCAGGCTGCTCGGTGTGTTCTCCGAGTACCGTACTATTACGACCAACAGTACGACAAAGAATTTAAAATTTAGAGACGTGAGATGTATAATGAATAAAAATGGCTGTAAACTAAAACGTGTTCTGATTAAAACAACAAGTCAAAAAAACAGCACACTGAAGTGTTTAAGATTATCGTTTGTTGTATTACATAATTGCTCCGCAATGTGTACGTGTAATTTTATTATTTATAGAAACGCCATTTGGCGATGTGTACCCACATTTTCTCAATTAAATGCCAGAAATACTGTTGTACATAAACAGCTAACTTTGTCATGAAAAATACAGCACCCTCATTCGTATCCATAGCAGAAATTTAACTCTAGTCTTTTTTTTACAAAAACTCATTTCAAACTTCGTTAAACCGATTTGTATGTTTTTGGGTTCCTAGAAATTTAGTTAAGCGAGGGTCTACTGTATTCAATAGAATCTTGGCGAGATTTCGAAGTGGTGCAAATCTGGCTGCTAGCTTAAAATGTTCAGAAACGTAAAATTACACTTAATGCATCGCAGCGAACATTGTGTCCTATGACTACAATATCAGTGAAGCAAAACTGAAATGGGGCTCTTCGCAAGTACGTGGAAATAATGATGTATGGGACTCTAAACTGAATCACCACATAGGCGTAGATGCAGGTAAAGCAAACGGTTGGCTCCAGGTAATTGGTAGGCAAGGTACAGGGGAAACAATACGTCTACGATGGAGATTGCATACGAATCATTCGCGCTTCATCATACAATTTTTTAAAGTGAATAGTACCCAAATCAAATGGACGATTTAGACATTCACATATGGGGAGCAGGAATGGACAGTGACTCATGGTAATGCGCCACACAAATGTTGAAACTTGAAATCAAACGACAGAAGGTAGTGGCTAATTATATTGCGAAAAACTAACAAATATTAACGAAGAAATTAGGAAGATACCGTCCAGAAAGCCCAAAACTTGATACCTGGTGTGTAAGTGACGTCAACGCAGTAAATGCGGTGGCAGCTTGAACTGTAAGCAACAGATATTTATACGACCAGTCAGCTGCAAGCAGGCGGTGTTCAGTAGTGGACGTACCGTCTTAGTGTGTTGCGTGTCAAATGGCAATGGAACACTAGCTGCGAATCTGGTGTTGAGACATTCTCCAGAACGTATTGACGAGAAGAGCGTGCATCTTGACACCTACTTTTCCCAACGAATACTAAAGCGTGGACACCCACCGCGACTTGACCGTAGTGAAACATAAGGGCACTTCCTTTCTGGTACTAATCACCACAGGTGACGAGTCACAAATTGACAAGGTGCAGAAATTCAGGTGAAAGGTCAATGCTTCGACAACAAAACCGACATTCAAACAATGTGACACGCTTACTGAATCTCGGACGGGACACCTGACAGTTTCACATGGTTCTATGAACCTCCTGTGCGTTATACTGGTGACTAGAAGCACGCGTGAAGCATTGAAACCAAACTACATTATTGATTCCTGTATCTTTAAAACAGTCTAAAGTTTTTGGATTGATTATCCTGAAGTTCGCTGTGTATCACTAGCGTGTGGACCATGCGAGCCAACGTCCGAAAGATGTTCAGGCTGACACGCACTTTCTCTTCACCGAAATGTCTTGGTTCAACCATGTCGCATTACATAAACTAAATTACACAGTTGTGACCCTTTGGTTAAATTGTCTGGCTGATGGCACGTTCGGCAAGTAGAAAGTTAACATAACAATAACAGTAATAACATCGGGAACTAAATGAACGACCCATAAATGATGTAGGTCACACAGTTGCGATTCGGTTAGAATAATGTTTATTCAGCAAGCAAACTAATAGCGAAAGTGGTCGTATTTAGAGTTACTGTTTCACTCTAGCTCATATCCATTTGCCACAGTTCGATCATTCACAACCTCATAGCGAAATACAAGTTATCTACGCGAAAAGTTAGTTCACGCCAGGTGCACGGCTGCTCACCACTCAGAGATTGTGACCCACGACACCACACAATGCGAAATTTAAGCCACTTCACTTCCTGGGTACCTAAAGGCGACCCCAGCCGAAATGCCCACTTTCGCGTCCAGAGCAGCGCTGTCTGTGCTCGTCTCTGACCGCATTTAGCGCGCAACATACATCTTCGCTGAACTGACTAGCGCAGTTCCCTTTCCCGAAGCCATCCATCTGATTGGCTACAGCTTATTCTACATTACTTTACATTTTAATGTATTTAAATAATCAAAGCTCGACAGCTTTCACGTAAATTAAGTCAAAATAACATCCATTGTATAATGAACGTTAAATTCTCTTACATAAAAATACGATTTTCTTCTTAGCTTTGAATGCCATGGCCAGTAGCCTTGCACCAGTGTGATTTCTGATAAGTGAACGAAGAAACTATTAGGCACTAAACTTTACAACAAATATTCTATTACCTAATGGTTCAATAATGTGTCATGCTGTCACCGCTCAGTGTGTTTTGTGTGGAGGAAATGATCTGATGCTTAACTGTAAATACTGATAAATTTACTGTACAGTATTTTTAAACAAAGTTACGGACTTCATATCTACAACGCTTGTCATTTTAATGATGCGCTTCTATATGAAATATCGATTGTTAGGATCGACCGAAGCGTTTAGATTTTAACATTCAGGTCTGTTAAAAAACTTGTAAATTTCGCTTTGACAGTAAATCAAACTATTATAAATATGCTCAATATTCAAGTTTTATGGGGAATCATCATGAAAATTTATGGAGGATGGCAGATTGAAATGAATGAATGAATGATGAATCTACGCCCTTTGTGGCACGCAGTCCTGGACGACAGGGTTCGTTTCACAGTTCCTGCAGGATAACTCTTTCGGACATATATTCAAATGAGGGCGCAATACTCGTTAACTCGCAATCAATGACAGGACTAGGTTAATTACCGTGCGCAAGGAGGCGGTTAAGCATTGGCGAATGGAAAGCGAAGAAACACTAATACGCGGTACGCAGTGGCTTGCAGGCTATGAAAGTAAATGGGAGTCATAACCATGGGGTACCCCCGCTGCCGCTACCTCTTTCACCTGTCACGCGTACTATCATCGGGCGGAGGAGAGAGATTCAGTAGAGTAACTTGTCGCTCAAACACTGTAGGCATGTCATGTCAGCAGACGCTGACAGTTGAACTAGCTTAGTGTAACGAAATGTGGTGAATCGTCACGCTACAGGAGCGCCGTCAGCGCACGCTTTGTTTCTGGAGCAGCCGCAGCCGCCCACACAGGCGTCACGTCACACACTGCTCTACTGTACCGTACTCGCCGCTGCCTTTGTCTGCGCGGGCAGCAAGTCCGCCGTCCCGTCACCGGGCAACACAGCGCGGTACTCCCACGCAAGCATTCTTCTTACCTACCGCACGCCGCTGAAGGGAGTCATTCCCGGAATCTGGGTAAACTGTTCTCTATAATATTATTTGATACGATTGTGTAACGACACTCGCTGGAAGTTTCCAAAGAGGTATACGCTACGTGCTGCAGCAGAGACGCTGTTGGATGAGAGGTACTTCACTTTTTACATCGGCAGAAAGAGGTGTGGCATCTCTTCCTATTGTGACAGCTTTGTTAAGAAGATGGTATTTTGGTTTAATATAAAAGAGTGAAAGTGCCTGTATTTGGCAAACGGTTCGTCTGACCATATCAAACAAGTTTTTTTCATTAGGCGGTACTGTGAACAATTAGCAACTTCTACGGCGGCTGTATTCGAAACGACCGCCACAGCAGAAAGAACATTAAGTTTCCCAGCGAGAAGAAAATACGACTAAGAACATTTACCATTAAACTTGTAAGTAGGCTGTTTATGTTTTCTTATCGGCAACGTTACGTAGCGCTCTATATGAAAATCACTGGCTGTGCTGTGTGCAGTCTGTGGCTAGTTTGCATTATTGTCTGCCATTGTAGTGTTGGGCAGCGGCAGCTGGATGTGAACAGCGCGTAGGGTTGCGCAGTTGGAGGTGAGCCGCCAGGAGTGGTGGATGTGGGGAGAGAAATGGCGGAGTTTTGAAATTATGAAACGTCCCCTTAGAAAAATTATACAAGACTGTGCATAAACTGACACAACGCAATCTGACTTTCAGAAATCCCTACAAAAGAATGGCCCTGACTAACATTAACCTATACCTTTCACAAATCACTTACCTCACAAAAATCTTCATTACTCGAACTACTGCAATACAGCGAGCGCCACTACTGCCAGCTAAATAAAAGATTCAAACTACGGAAGGCACTAACTACTGATAGGCATCCGTAAGTAGGCTGTTGATGTTTTCTTATCGGCAACGTTACGTAGCGCTCTATATGAAAATCACTGGCTGTGCTGTGTGTAGTCTGTGGCTAGTTTGCATTGTTGTCTGCCATTGTAGTGTTGGGCAGCGGCAGCTGGATGTGAACAGCGCGTAGCGTTGCGCAGTTGGAGGTGAGCCGCCAGCAGTGGTGGATGTGGGGAGAGAAATGGAGTTTTGAAATTTGAGTACAGAATGGATATTATGAACTATGTATATTATGCTTTTTTTAACACTATTAAGGTAAATACATTGTTTGTTCTCTATTAAAATCTTTCATTTGCTAACTATGCCTATCAGTAGTTAGTGCCTTCCGTAGTTTGAATCTTATTTAGCTGGCAGTAGTGGCGCTCGCTGTATTGCAGTAGTTCGAGTAACGAAGATTTTTGTGAGGTAAGTGATTTGTGAAAGGTATAGGTTAATGTTAATCAGGGCCATTCTGTTGTAGGGATTTTTGGAAGTCAGATCGCGTTGTGCTAAAAAATATTGTATGTCAGTTTAAGCACAGTCTTGTATAATTTTTCTAAGGGGACGTTTCAAACTTTCTAGAAAGTTTATTTCAGACATGTTTGATGGAGTCAGTCTGGCAGCCGGCTGTAAAAGCATTTCATTGACTTCCATTTGTGACTTCACAGTTAGTCATAAAACATTTCCAATTCAGAATTTGTAGTTCATTACCCAGCCAGCAAGTAGTAAAACAGAATAGACTTGGCATCTGACAGCTATTGGGCTGGAGTGATCCCTTCAGCAGTAAGATGTCTTTACTGTCGGTTCCGCGGTTGCCACTTCTGCTGCAATGCGCTGGCCAGGTCTTCTGTAGGGGAAACTAATGGACGCTAAAATTTCGCTTATACAGAAGAGCTCCGACCGCATACAGAATTAGACATAGTTAACTGTATCTTATAAACCAAGTGCACTTTTGTAGGGCGGAGACTAACCGTAATTATCTCCGTAGAAACCGGATAACTGCAGTACGTGACTGCAAACAGTCTATGTCCCTTTAACTTCCGATCTCAAACATATGCCAACTGATTTTAATGTCACTGTAGACAGACATGCAGTCAGAAGGCGAGAACACTTTAGACAATTTTTTACAGCAACTATATTTTATTAGGGTTCCTGTCTTCTCTAAACCCTTTTATAGTTTAATAATGGGCTGATTCGTTTAAGATAGCCACGACACATTTCACCTCAAATTGCAGCCTTTATTTCTTTGCTGACCTGTCACATGGCTATGTGATTCTACACTACTATATGGAAAACCTTTCAGGGTTTATCAAGATCGGAAGGAGGGTTATTGCAAATTTTGGCGATAAATATCAGTAAATTAGCCTACTATGCCTATTTTCATTACACTGCTTTCATATGGCATATTTTGGGGCAATTCGTCATTAAGAGAGAAAGTATTCATTGCACAAAAGCGTGTGATCAGAATAGCTGGAGCCCACCCAAGACCACCTTGCAGACATTTAAGGAACTCGGGATACAGTACCTTCGCGATACGTATATTCACTTGTGAAATTTGTCATTAATAACCCATACCAATTCAAAAATAACAGTGAAGTGCATAGCTACAAAACTAGAAGAAATGATGATATCCACTATTCTGGATCAAATCGCACTTTGACACACAAAGGGGTGAATTATGCTACCATAAAAACCTTTGGTCATTTGCCAAATAGTACTAAAAGTCAGATAGCCAACCAACATTTAAAAGCGAACTAAAAGAATTTCTGAATGACAATTCTTACTCAACAGATGAATTCTTAGATATGAAGTAGTAACTATAAACAATAATTAATTATTTTGTGTGAAGAAAACTTGTTAAAGTGACACGATCCACATCATTACGAAACGTATTCATGATCTATGGAACAAGGATGTATGTATGTATGTATGTATGTATGTATGGGAAGGCTTCCAACAAATTCAACTGTTTCCGTGGACGTTGGCTACATGAGCACAAGGAAACGAAAGCGCTGACCAGATTACCAAAAACTTTAATTTTGTACCCACTCCAATACACCTTCCGCATTGAATCTCAGTTGCAAGCAATGGACATTAAGGCACAATATCAACTCTACATAAATTTAATCGGGAGGTGATAATTTCCATTAATGAATTAAGGAGCAGATTACATGGCTACTAACAAAGAGGAGATCAAGGGGGCAGTAGTGCATTTTTAATGTAGTAAGCTTACAAGTTCTCAAAATTTATTACTCTCGGCTCCGATTACTTCAACCTGTTCCTCCATCCCATCCATTAAAAAATTTAACACCTCTGTATTAAACAGTTTGTAAGGTCTAATATCCTACTGAGTTACTCTATTAAATATTTGACTTCGCTCGATTGATATCTTTGTAGTCGAATACGCAGAAGCCAATTATGTTTTATTAGTCTTCCTCAGTAATTATGACACTGAAAGTAAGATTTTTGTTCTCCTCCGAAGCCATTAGGTACCTGCAATTGTGATCTGTTGACCATTTTAGCCGTTTAGTAATATGCTTTGATCAATCAAGCTTATAAATTTTTAAGTTCGCTGAACGCTGTAAAAGGTTTTCACTGCAATTTGAAGTTTTTCCTGCTTAAATGCTTGGGCCTACTCTGATTAGTTTATGGCGAAAGCTTAATTTTTAATGAACGTTCGATTTACGTTCAAGATGAAGCTGAAATCCGATGACATAAATACAGTGTCAGGCGTTTACAGGAAGAGCTTGTAACGCAACAGCATTTGATCTGCTCGGTATGTTTTATCTCGCAACTTAATTTTTACCAACTGATATTAGAAGATGCTATTCTGTTGTTTTAGCGGCGGCAACTAGGAGGAGGAATGAAATGTTAAATCAGGGGAACAAGGTGGTGGTGTGGTCCGAGTCTGTAGTCTAGTTCCGATTACTCAAATGTTACTTTCTCGCTGTTAATGACAAATACGTGCTAGGTGGCTAAAGGATCTGCTGTCGTGGGTATCTGGACTGCCAAGCAAAAGATATGTTGATTCAAGTGCACCACATTTATTTTAGTCAACCTGCGAGAGAACGGCTCCACTGTTGACAACTTGGAGCTGCCGTGGCTAGCTGTAAGCAGAGGTCCAACATGTGCATACATAATGTTTGCTAAATATCAAAAATAATCTGACGTTCTGTACCAATTAGCAACGAGGAGTGGTCTAAGCAGCAGACTTGTGCACAACTGCCCGCCGCTTGTCTTGTAGCACCGTCCTAGCGGCCTTCAGTGGTTGTCGTCCCTGAGGTTCATTGTTGGCGACGTTCGAAGCGCCGCTAGGGGCGCCCGCAGCAGTCTTCGAGGCGCCGGCACCAGCAGTATCTCTATGCTACCGTACCAGGTGGGGGGAGAAACCTAGTGACAATGGATGGCGCTTTCAAAATGTATCTGCATTAATCAAGCGGGAGCGACCTTTTAATTTACTTGTGGACCTTACACGTACGCATCAGTATTAATCACACGGAAGCGAACCCAGGGCAACTAGCTGCGTTTAGCTTAAACGATACTGCTTACAGCCCCTACCTCGCTGCATATTATTACGCAAATATCTGGTGTTCGTTAGTCTCAGTGTCCGCATACTTGCGGACACCGTGTACACGCACCCAGTAAGGAAGAAGAATCCGTTGGTGTCATTCGCAACGGATCATGAACTCCGACTGGAGAAGGATGGGGAGAAAATCGGCCGTGTCCTTTCAACCTAACAATCCTGACACTTTACTTTTTATAGGAATCACAAAACTAATGAAATAGCCGGATGGGGCTTTGAAGACCCGTTCTGTCGATCCAGTAAAATGAGCTCATGAATGAAAGTTCAAACTCTTCAACTGGCATTTCTGAGTTCGAAGTACTGTACGTGGATCACTTCTTTCTGAAGTGTGGCAGCAGTGATCTTCATACGGCCACTTTAGGAAATGGCCTTAGCTTTCATCTGCTAATGCCCTTGTCCATGGATTCAGGTTTTGTTTGCTGAAGGATCTCTCACTGACCTGCCAGCATGATCGTTCAATTTGTTCTGCAACATGATGGCTACTGAAACTTTAAAAAGAAATTCCGTGAGATTTCCAGGTATGGGAAGCGCGATGGCTTTTAAGGACTGAATTAACTGAGCGGGGGAGAGAAGTGAGCATCTTGCAGTAAGAAGTTTCCTTTCTTCCTGGCCGTGATATACTAGCCATAAGCAGTAGTTTGCCCGCAAACATTAAACATCGATAATTTAAATGGAATACTACTCGTGTAATTAATATACTTCAAAATACCAAGTATATCAAAAATTTTGATTTATAAAACTTAATTGATTTCCAATTCTATGTTAAAAACAGTACCTGAGATTATGAAAGCCCTACAACTCCCAAAGCTTTTCCTGATTTTTTCAGGTACAATTTAATGCTGAGAATTCTAGGTTTTCCGTGTTTACCCAGAAGAAACGGTATCCCATTTGTCGATCTCTACCACAATTCAGCAGTGTGTCTTAATGGCCAAAACCTTTTCAAGACGTTTTATCGTGACAAATTTAATTTGTTTGTTTTGTTGTGGTTTTAGGGCGCAAAACTATGGTCATTAGCGCCCAGCCCGTGACTTAAGACAGTAAAAAACCGAAATTTAAAACCAGCAGCAATGGGAACAAAGTCAGAAAATTGGAGAAACTAAAAATAGAAGACTGCTTAAAAATCCACTACAGAAAGGGGGTGATTGTCCCCAAAAAAAGCTTCAAATGACTGACGTCATTTCACTGTCACTAATAAACTGTAGAACGCGGTCGGCGGAGCGCGTGTCATCTGCTAAAATCGACGATAGATTGGTTGGTTGGTTGGTTTGGGGGATGAAAGGGACCAGACTGCTACGGTCATCGGTCCCTTTTTCCAAAGACAAAGAACATCCACAGAGAATAAAAACGAGGAACAGAATAGACACAGACGATACAGAACAAAAGAAACGGAGACAAGGACAAGACAAAACGAACTAAAACCACACAGAGTGTGACAGTGGTTGGCCGACCATAGAAATAAAAAAGGAAAAGCCAACCACTTAGAAACACATTAAAAGATCAGTGTAAAATCATAGGCCAAAGGCCAGAATCAAAAGAAAAAATAAAATAAAACAGAAACACTCAGAGGAAAGAATAAAAACTCCCTGCCCGAATAAAACGTAAAACTAAGGCAGCCATAACAGGGTCATCGGATAAAACGGCAGGGAGCGTATCAGGCAGCGCAAATGTCTGCCTGACCACAGCTAAAAGGGGGCAGGCCAACAGAATGTGGGCCACCGTCAAAGCCGCCCCGCAGCGACATACAGGAGGGTCCTCCTGGCGCAGTAAATAACTGTGTGTTAGCCGGGAGTGGCCAATGCGGAGCCGACGAAGGACGACTGAGTCCCTGCGGTTGGCTCGCATGGAGGACCGCCACACAGTCGTCGTCTCCTTAATGGCACGGAGTTTATTCGGTGTAATCCGATCGCGCCATTCAGCGTCCCAAAGCGCAAAAACTTTTCGGCGGAGGACTGCCCGCAAATCAGCCTCTGGGAGGCCAACATCCAGAGATGGTTTATTCGTGGCCTCTTTCGCCAGGCGGTCAACATGTTCATTGCCCGGGATACCGACATGACCGGGGGTCCACACAAAGACCACAGAGCGGCCGCAACGCGCAAGAGTATGCAGGGACTCATGGATAGCCATCACCAGACGAGAACGAGGAAAACACTGGTCGAGAGCTCGTAAACCGCTCAGGGAATCGCTACAGATAACGAAGGACTCACCTGAGCAGGAGCGGATATACTCTAGGGCTCTAAAGATGGCGACTAGCTCAGCAGTGTAAACGCTGCAGCCAGCCGCCAAGGACCGTTGTTCGGAATGGTCCCCTAGAGTTAGCGCATACCCGACACGACCAGCAACCATCGAACCGTCGGTGTAAACAATTCCAGAGCCCTGATACGTGGCCAGGATGGAATAAAAGCGGCGGCGGAAGGCCTCTGGAGGGGCCGAGTCCTTCGAGCCCTGTGCCAAGTCGAGCCGAAGGCAAGGGCGAGGAACACACCACGGGGGTGTACGCAGAGGCGCCCGGAAAGGAGGTGGAGCAGGGAAAAACCCAAGCCCACAGAGAAGCTCCTTGACGCGTACGGCGATCGGACAACCCGACCGGGGCCGACGGTCTGGCAGATGGACGACTGACTGCGGGAACAGGACACGATAATTTGGATGCCCGGGCAAGCTTAGAACATGGGCAGCGTAAGCGGCCAGCAAACGTTGGCGCCGGAACCGCAGTGGGGGTACACCTGCCTCCACTAGCACACTGTCCACAGGGCTGGTGCGGAAAGCACCAGTGGCAAGGCGTATCCCGCTGTGGAGAATTGGGTCCAGCACCCGTAACGCAGATGGGGATGCTGAGCCATAAGCCAGGCTCCCATAATCCAGACGGGACTGGATTAACGCCTGGTAGAGCCGCAACAGGGTAGAGCGGTCGGCGCCCCAGCGGGTGTGGCTCAAGCATCTCACAGCGTTGAGATGCCGCCAACACGTCTGTTTAAGCTGCCGGATATGAGGCAGCCAAGTCAACCGGGCATCGAAAACCACCCCCAAAAACCTGTGGGTCTCCACCACAGCAAGGAGTTCGTCAGCAAGATAAAGCCGCGGCTCAGGATGGACTGTTCGGCGCCGGCAGAAATGCATAACGCGGGTCTTGGCTGCCGAAAACTGAAACCCATGCGCTACAGCCCAAGACTGCGCCGTACGGATAGCGCCCTGTAGCTGACGTTCAACAGCTGCAATGCCAGTAGAGCTGTAATAAAGGCAGAAGTCGTCAGCATACAGGGAAGCAGAGACAGAATTTCCCACGGCCGCAGCGAGCCCGTTAATGGCTATTAAAAACAGACAGACACTTAAAACAGAACCCTGTGGCACACCGTTCTCCTGGACGTGGGTGGAACTATAGGAGGCTGCGACTTGCACGCGGAAGGTACGATACGACAGGAAATTGCGGATAAAGATCGGCAGAGGGCCCCGAAGACCCCATCCATGAAGCGTAGAAAGGATGTGATGACGCCATGTCGTATCGTACGCCTTCCGTATGTCGAAAAAGACAGCGACCAGGTGCTGACGGCGGGCAAAGGCAGTACGGATGGCCGACTCCAGGCTCACCAGATTGTCGGCGGCGGAGCGGCCTTTCCGGAACCCACCCTGAGACGGAGCCAGAAGGCCCCGAGACTCCAGTACCCAATTTAAGCGCCGGCTCACCATCCGTTCGAGAAGCTTACAAAGAACGTTGGTGAGGCTAATGGGGCGGTAGCTGTCCACCTCCAGAGGGTTCTTTCTAGGTTTCAAAATGGGGATGACAATACTTTCCCGCCATTGCGATGGAAACTCACCCTCGACCCAGAGACGGTTGTAAAGGTCGAGGAGGCGTCGCTTGCAGTCCACTGAAAGGTGTTTCAGCATCTGACAGTGGATGCGATCTGGCCCAGGAGCGGTATCAGGGCAAGCGGCAAGGGCACTCCGAAATTCCCACTCACTGAATGGAGCGTTGTAGGGTTCAGAAGCGTTGGTGCGAAAAGAAAGGCTCCGACGTTCCATCCGCTCTTTAATGGAGCGGAAGGCCTGGGGGTAATTCGCAGAAGCGGAACTCTCAGCAAAATGCTCTGCTAAGCGGTTTGCAATGACGTCGGAGTCAGTACAAACTGCTCCATTCAGTGAGAGCGCAGGGACGCTGGCAGGGGTCCGATAGCCGAAGACCCGTCGAATCTTGGCCCAGACCTGCGATGGAGTGACATGGAGTCCAATGGTGGACACATACCGCTCCCAGCACTCCTTCTTGCCTTGGCGGATAAGGAGGCGGGCCCGCGCACGCAGCCGTTTAAAGGCGATAAGGTGGTCCATGGAGGGATGTCGCTTGTGACGCTGGAGTGCCCGCCGGCGATCCTTAATCGCTTCAGCGATCTCAGGCGACCACCAAGGCACAGCCCTCCGCCGAGGGGACCCAGAAGAACGGGGAATGGCAGACTCGGCGGCAGTGACGATGCCGGCGGTGACCGATGTAACCACCACATCAATGGCATCAGTTGAGAGAGGCTCAATAGCGGCAGTGGAGGAGAACAAGTCCCAGTCAGCCTTATTCATAGCCCATCTGCTAGGGCGCCCAGAAGAGTGACGCTGTGGTAGTGACAGAAAAATCGGAAAGTGGTCACTACCACACAGGTCGTCATGCACACTCCAGTGGACAGATGGTAAGAGGCTAGGGCTACAGATTGAAAGGTCAATGGCGGAGTAGGTGCCATGCGCCACACTGAAGTGTGTGGAGGCACCATCATTCAAAATCGAGAGATCGAGCTGCGACAATAAATGCTCAACGGTGGCGCCTCGACCTGTTGCCACTGACCCACCCCACAGAGGGTTATGGGCGTTAAAGTCGCCCAGTAATAAAAAAGGTGGCGGCAATTGGGCTATCAGCGCAGCCAGGACATGCTGCGCGACATCACCATCCGGTGGAAGGTAAAGACTGCAGACGGTAACAGCCTGTGGCGTCCACACCCGAACAGCGACAGCCTCTAAAGCTGTTTGGAGAGGGACAGACTCGCTGTGAAGTGAGTTAAGGACATAGATGCAGACGCCACCAGACACCCTTTCATAAGCTGCTCGGTTCTTATAATAACCCCGATAGCCACGGAGGGCGGGGGTGCGCATTGCTGGAAACCAAGTTTCCTGCAGAGCAATGCAGAGGAAAGGGTGAAGGCTGATAAGTTGGCGGAGCTCAGCTAGATGGTGGAAGAAACCGCTGCAGTTCCACTGGAGGATGGTTTTGTCCATGGCTGAGAAAGGCGTGCCGGGACTGGGACGGCAGATTACGCCGCTGGGTCACCTGCTGCCTCCGATTGAGCACCCGTGCTAGTGCTATTGCTATTCACGGCGTCTGAGGGACCGGCGAGATCGAGGTCCTCAGCGGACGCCAGAATCTCCACCGCATCCTCAGACGCAGAGCTAGAAGGTTTTTTTTTTTGTTGTGGTTTTAGGGCGCAAAACTTCTATGGTCATTAGCGCCCAGCCCGTGACTTAAGACAGTAAAAAACCGAAATTTAAAACCAGCAGCAATGGGAACAAAGTCAGAAAATTGGAGAAACTAAAAATAGAAGACTGCTTAAAAATCCACTACAGAAAGGGGGTGATTGTCCCCAAAAAAAGCTTCAAATGACTGACGTCATTTCACTGTCACTAATAAACTGTAGAACGCGGTCGGCGGAGCGCGTGTCATCTGCTAAAATCGACGATAGATCAGGCGATAGCTGTAGACGGGAGCGTAACGGATTAAAATAGGGGCATTCAATTAAAAGGTGTCTTACCGTCCACAGCTGAGAGCAGTGGGGACAGAGTGGGGGAGGATCGCCGCTTAAAAGATGTCGATGGCTAAAACGACAATGCCCTATCCGGAGTCTAGCTAAAATTACCTCCTCCCGACGACGCGTTCGGGAGGAAGAGGTCCAAGCGCAAGGAAGGGCTTTCACTTCCCGCAATTTATTACAGGGAAGTGCCGACCAATGGGCATGCCATAAATGAGCAACATGGCGACATAAATCGTTCCGAAGATCGGTGAAGGGAAGCGACTGAATAGCTGGCCGAGGAAGAGAGACTGCGGCCTTGGCCGCTATATCGGCCGCCTCATTCCCACAGATACCAGCGTGTCCCGGGAGCCAGAGGAACGCCACCGAGACGCCCCTCAGGTGAAGCAAGCGCACAGTCCTGAATCCGGTGGACCAGAGGGTGCACAGGGTAAAGAGCTTGGAGACTGAGGAGAGAGCTGAGAGAATCTGAGCAGATAACGTACTGTATCCGCTGATGGCGGCGGATGTAGTGGACAGCCTGGAGAACAGCGTAAAGCTCCGCAGTATAAACCGAACACTGGTCGGGAAGCCGAAAGCGATTTGGGGTGTCGCCAACAATATAGGCACTCCCTACACCTAAGGATGTTTTCGAGCCGTCGGTGTAAATAAATGTGGCGTCCGTCATTTGTGCACATAGAGCAGCAAATGCCCGACGATAAACAAGTGTAGGGGTACCATCTTTGGGAAATTGACAAAGGTCACGGAGCAGGCAGATCCGGGGACGGAGCCAAGGCGGTGCTGTACCCCAAGTTGTCAGGAAGGTTTTAGGAAAGCGGAAGGAAAGAGAATGGAGCAGGTGACGGAAGCGGACTCCCGGGGGTAGTAGGGAGGAGGGGCGGCCTGCATACCCTACATCAAAGGAGGCGTCGAAAAAAAGGTCGTGGGCTGGATTAGCAGGCATGGAAGACAGACTGCTAGCATAACGACTCAGGAGGACTGCTCGCCGATTGGACAGCGGAGGTTCAGCAGTCTCAGCATAAAGGCTTTCCACAGGGCTAGTGTAAAAAGCTCCAGACACTAAACGTAATCCACGGTGGTGGATAGAGTCGAGACGCCGAAGAATAGACGGCCGAGCAGAGGAGTAGACTATGCTTCCATAATCCAATTTCGAGCGCACTAAGGCGCGATAGAGGCGGAGAAGGACCACTCGGTCCGCTCCCCAGGAGGTACCATTCAGGACACGGAGGGTGTTAAGTGATCGCAGACAGCGAGCCGAAAGATAGGAAACGTGGGAGGACCAGCATAGTTTTCTGTCAAACATAAGACCCAAGAATTTAGCGACGTCTGAAAACGGAAGGTTGACAGGACCTAGATGTAAGGAGGGCGGAAGAAACTCCGTACGTCGCCAAAAATTGACACAAACGGTCTTACTGGGTGAAAAACGGAAGCCAGTTTCGATGCTCCACGAGTGGAGGCGATCGAGACATCCTTGAAGACGTCGTTCAAGAAGGCTGGTCCGTTGAGAGCTGTAGTAGATCGCAAAATCGTCCACAAAGAGGGAGCCCGAGACATCAGGAGGGAGACAATCCATAATTGGATTTATGGCGATGGCAAACAGTACAACACTCAGCACGGATCCCTGGGGTACCCCGTTTTCTTGGGAGAAAGTGCGGGAGAGAGTAGTGTTCACCCGCACCCTAAAAGTGCGCTCTGCCATAAATTCGCGAAGAAAAAGGGGCAGCCGGCCTCGAAAGCCCCAAGAGAACAGTGTGCGGAGGATGCCTGTCCTCCAACAGGTATCGTATGCTCTCTCCAGATCAAAAAATATTGCTACCGTTTGGCGTTGCCGGAGAAAATTGTTCATGATATAAGTGGAGAGAGCGACAAGATGGTCAACTGCAGAACGATGCTTCCGAAATCCGCATTGGGCTGGTGTTAAAAGACTGCGGGATTCCAGCCACCAAGCTAAACGGTAATTCACCATACGCTCCAAAACCTTACAGACACTACTCGTGAGAGAAATGGGGCGATAGCTAGAGGGGAGATGTTTGTCCTTTCCAGGTTTCGGAACGGGAACGACAATAGCTTCCCGCCACCGTCTGGGAAAGGTGCTGCCGGTCCAAATTCGATTATAAAGGCGAAGGAGGTAACGCAGACTATGGGTGGATAAATGTAGCAACATTTGGACATGGATACCATCCGGTCCTGGGGCGGAGGAGCGAGAAGATGAGAGGGCATGTTGGAGTTCCCGCATGGAGAAAACAGTATTGTAGCTTTCGTGATTTTGGGAGGAGAAAGCAAGAGGTCGCACTTCCGCTGCACGTTTCTTCGGGAGAAACGCTGCCGGGTAATTTGAAGAGCTCGAAATCTCAGCAAAGTGCTGACCCAACGAGTTAGAAATTGCGACGGGGTCCACTAAGGTATCATGCGCGACAGTGAGCCCAGAAACCGGGGAGAAACTAGGCGCGCCTGAGAACCGTCGAAGCCGACTCCAAACTTCCGAGGAGGGAGTGAAGGTGTTAAATGAGCTAATAAAGAATTTCCAGCTTGCCTTCTTGCTATCGCGGATGACGCGACGGCATCGCGCACGGAGCTGCTTATAGCGGATACAGTTGGCCAAAGTAGGATGGTGACGGAAAATGCGAAGAGCACGTCGCCGCTCACGTATTGCGTCACGGCATGCCTCGTTCCACCAAAGAACTGGGGGGCGCCGGGGCAATTCGGAGGTGCGTGGTATTGAACGTTCCGCAGCTGTAAGGATAACGTCGGTAATGTGTGTGACCTCATCGTCGACGCTGGGAAAGCGACGGTCATCGAATGTCGCGAGAGACGAAAAAAGTGTCCAATCGGCTTGGGCAAACTTCCAGCGTCGCAGGCGCATATATGGCAGTTGAGGCTGCAGTCTGAGGACACATGGAAAGTGGTCACTCGAGTGTGTATCATCAAGGGCGAACCATTCGAAGCGCCGAGCTAGCGGAACAGTACCGACCGCAAGGTCCAAATGAGATAAGGTTGTCGTGGAGGCAGACAAAAATGTGGGGACCCCAGTGTTGAGGCAAACTAGATCCGCTTGGTGGAAGACGTCTAGCAATACGGAGCCACGTGGACAAGGGTGTGGAGATCCCCAAAGCGGGTGGTGGGCATTGAAGTCCCCAACCAGCAAATAGGGGGGTGGAAGCTGACCAAGAAGATGAAGGAGATCAGCTCGTGCCATTGGTGTGGACGATGGAATGTATACAGTACAAAGAGAGAACGTGTATCCGGAAAGTGAAAGACGGACGGCGACAGCTTGGAAGGAAGTGTTTAAGGGGATTGGGTGATAGTGGAGAGTATCACGGAGAAGAATCATGAGTCCTCCATGGGCTGGAGAGCCTTCAACAGAGGGGAGATCATATCGGACAGACTGAAAATGAGGGAGAACAAAGCGGTCATGGGGACGCAGCTTTGTTTCCTGAAGACAGAAGATGACCGGCGAGTAGGAGCGTAAGAGGATCGACAATTCATCCCGATTGGCTCGAATGCCGCGGATATTCCAGTGGATAATGGACATGGGGTGAAAAGAGAATGGAGGAATGTGACCAAAGTTGCTGTCAACTCAAAGACTGCTCGGAGCTAGCAACCGACAGTATGGAATGGCATTCAGCCGAAGGCAGAAGATCCTGATCCATAAGTTGGTCAGGAGCAGTCCCTGCCACCAGCGATCGGCCGGTTGACCGGCCACCAGCAGTGCGCCTCGGCGACACAGAAGATGGCCGAGGGCGATTTCCGCCAGGTGGTGCTGTAGAGGGGGCACGCCTTGGCGGAGAAGGAGAGGAACTGGGTTTCTTTGTAGCCTTCTTGGAAGAATGTTGTTTAGATGAAGGAGGAACCGACGGTTGTGAAGCTGCGGTCCGTAAAAACTCTTCACGAGTATGCTCTTTTTTCGAAGACTTGGCGTCTGACTTTTGGGCTCGAGATTTAGCATAACCCGACGAAGGGTGAGCCATAGAGTGGGCAGGCGAAAGTGGTGAGGTTGAAAGAGCGATCTTTGCGCTGGCCGATCTGACGACCGTGGTACTAAAGGTGAGGTCGCAAGTCTGCGTGGCCGCCTCCTTTGTTGGCCGAGGAGAAGCAAGGACAGTGCTGTATTTTCCTGTCTGAGGCACGGTGGGCTTGCGACTGGCGAATAATTTTCGAGCAGCAAAGGTCGACACCTTTTCCTTCACCCTTATTTCCTGGATGAGCTTCTCATCCTTAAAAACGGGGCAATCTCGAGAGGAAGCAGCGTGATCACCCATACAGTTGATGCAGCGAGGGGATGGAGGTGGACAAGCACCCTCATGGGCATCCGTGCCACACGTAACACATTTGGCTGGATTGGAACAGGACTGGCTGGTGTGATTGAACCGCTGACATCGATAGCAACGCGTAGGGTTTGGGACGTAAGGGCGAACGGAAATTATCTCATATCCTGCTTTGATTTTCGATGGGAGTTGAACTGTGTCAAATGTCAAGAAGACAGTGCGGGTTGGAATGATGTTCGTGTCAACCCGTTTCATTACTCTATGAACTGCCGTTACGCCCTGGTCAGACAGATAGTGCTGAATTTCTTCGTCAGACAATCCATCGAGGGAGCGTGTATAAACGACTCCACGCGAGGAATTCAAGGTACGGTGCGGTTCCACCCGGACAGGGAAGGTGTGGAGCAGAGAAGTACGCAGCAATTTTTGTGACTGGAGGGCACTGTGTTTCTAACAACAGGGTGCCATTCCGTAATCTGGAACAAGACTTTACAGGACCTGCTATTGCGTCGACTCCTTTCTGAATAATGAAAGGGTTGACCGTGGAGAAGTCGTGACCTTCATCAGACCGAGAAACAACAAGGAACTGTGGCAACGATGGAAGAATCGTCTGTGGCTGAGACTCAGTATGCTTACGTTTGTGACTAGACTTAGTGGAAGGGGAGGAAACCATTGCGGAAGAATCCCCCATGATTACCGGCGTCTCCGATGGCGCGCTCCTCCCTTGTAGGGGCCCTCTCTGAGGGCACTCCCGCCTTAGGTGATTGTTCACACCTCAGGTCACACCTCCCGACAAACGGACGGAGGGACCAATCGGCATTTTCGGAAGGTATCAGCTCGGGTAATCACCCCTCCCTGGGCCTGGCCGTTACCAGGGGGTACGTACGTGTCCTACCTGTCTACCCGGGGCGGGGAATTACGCGTTACCCCGTCACCGGCTACGCACGAAGGGCGTGGGTCGGCCTTCAGACACGCACAGGGAGGAAGAAAGAGAAAGGGAAAGGAAGGAAGAGAGGTCTCAAACGCCGCAGCGGAGAAAAGAGAAAGAGAAGAGGTAAGGAAAAGAGAAGGACAAAGGAAGGAAAAAGACAGAGGGACAAAGGAAGGAAGAAGACATAAAAGCAAGGAAGGCAAGAAATGCAGTACATTTACGAGCGTCCGTCTCCGGACGTAGGCACAAACCATACTCCCAGATGGGGAGAAAGAGAAGGAAAGAGCCAGAGGTGAGGGGAGGAGGGGCGAAGATAGGGATGGGGAAGGATGCGGAATGGGAAGGTATGCAGCCCGGAAAGGAAGGAAGGCCACATTAGCTCGGGGTCCCGTGCTCGCTACGCACGTATCCACAAAAGAGTTGTGGACCCCCTGGGGGGTGACAAATTTAATGTCCTCTTACGTGGGTCCCTTTAAGTATCACCTCACACTTTAGATTTCTCACACAGCACAATACTAATGGCTCGTGTTTGTTAATAAGGGAAACAGGTATGTGTGCGCCCATTTTGTAGTTTGTCTATACTGCTTATCGATATTTTATTCAGTTTTCAGTCCGAAAACGGATTTAATGCAGCTCTCAACGCTAATTACCTGCAATCTACATCCATTTCAACTTGCGTGTCCTGATTCACTCCCTCCCTCAAAAAACTTACCAAATTGACAATTCCTTGTTACCTCAGGTTGTGGCCTAACAACCGATCCATTTTTTGATCAAGTTGCGGCAAATTTATTTTCTCTAACTCGATTCAGTGTCCCAGTTGCTGGACCTGTCCTGATCTTCAGCGTTCTTCTACAGCATCACATTCCAGAAGCTACCTTGTCAGAATTGCCTTTCGTCGACGTTTCACTTCCGTAACAGGCTACACAAAAGCCCTCAGGGATGACTTCGTTATATTCGACATATAAAGCTACTACAGTTCTGTGTAAACAAAATGCAATGTAGTACATTCAGTACCTACAGAGAATTTGGTTTCCCCACGATAACAGTTCTATAAAGAAACTTCCACGTCAAGAAGTCCGTGTATTGATAAAATGCGAATACCATTACTGCGTTATGGTTCACACACTAATTCTTGTTTACAAAGGATAGGCTCTTTTAGCATATGCTAATTTTAACGGGAGGATTAATAAAGCATTGGACTATCAATGTTTAAAAAGTTTGTAACTGATATCCGATTTAGTTTTCAAAGATTTCCATAAACTTCACCGTGATACGGGCGAACATTTTTCATAGGCCTTTTACAAACTTCCACGTGGTTATCGCTATCCACGTACGAACTACGAAACCGTCTATTTAGAACTACTTTACCTAAGGTAAGAACAAAATTCCGCATGATTTCGAATTGTGTGACCCCTAAATAGAGTGATTTGTATCAGATGTATTTCAGTACACTGGTAAGCCGTGGCGAGGAGAACTTTTGTAATAGGTAATGCAGGTCAATTTTATTGTTTTGAAGTATAGACTGACATCGACGTCGTTCAACAGAACTACATCTGAAGATCTTCCCGAAGGGCTCGACGGCACGTGTACAGTCTTGAGATGTACGGTCAACCGCGAGTATCTGAAATCTTCCTGAATTGTTTTATATTGTTCTGCGCATATTACGTGAAGAAATTTCTTTCATTTTATGTGCTTAGTGTAAGGACACGTTATGTTTTAGTAATTTATTTTTAGTTACTGTACAGATTTTGTATTAAAATTGTGAGATTTTCAATCAAAAATACATGTATATGGAACTAAAAACAAAACAAAAAATTATGTAGAAGGTAAAGTAATTAAAAACAAAACATCAGTGAACTATTGATGATAAATATTTTTATTTGTCATCCTTTTGGATATATTCCCTCCAAACCTAATATGCCAAATTACTTTCGGGTTGTGTTCAGTTCGTAGTATGTAATCTAACTTTCATACTTTCGCCTACGAAGAGCTTTCGTAAAAACGATGACAATGCGGCTTTTGTGAAACCAAGAAAAGAAGGCGGTAATCTGTGTACGCGAGGAACCCAGGGCAGCCTATCTCAGTCTCACCATAATTGCCTCGTAAATAACATAACGAGGGCAAAATTGCGCTGTGTCTCGACACAGTCTGGATCGCAAGTCTACTTCAGTATTACTCTCGTGAAACTTTTCACTGTAAACATTATGAAGTGTTATCTGTCATAAAAATTCTAGTGTTCTCTTGTAGCAACAGACGTTATCCTATATATATGAAGTTAGGAGTGTTGAACTGTAGCTTAACCTTACTTTATGCACCACTAAGAAATGTTTTGGTATTGTCTACGGCCTTTTTCTATTTTAGACCACTGTGTTTCCACCATTTTCGATTTATTTGCTCGAGAAGCGATCGCCGAATCTGACGATCTGCAAATTTTCTCTACAAAAAATATGCGGCAACATACGGTTTCAGATTTCCGAACTTCATCTCCGTACACTGTCTCGCGTGACTTACGATGGTAGCTTTATTCCCAAGGCCGCAGTACAGTTTTATCTGACGATAGTTTAGTGTTGGAGGAGCTAATAGCACTATCAGCTGCTGGAAGGAAACTGCTGCTTTTGCATGTAAGAATGTTTCCAGGAAAGTGTGATTTGGGTGTAACTTCTTAACCACACATTTTAACTGTTCTCTGGACACATACTCCGTTCAGATTACCAAGGACGTTAATATGAGCCAGTCTGACTGGAGAGACGTTCTAGTGTCCTATACATCGATTCTAATATTCGGATCTTAGTTCCAGTTACACAAGGAAAGCTAGAGAGTGATGATTACTATGGTAGATTTACTATACTTTAATGTTGAAGCTGCCAATCTCTATCTAAAATCACTTTACAGCAGTCGAGAGTATATCTGAGTCCGCTGAATAGATCGTTCGCCGACAATGTGTGCATCGAATCTGTGCCGCTATATGGAAACTGCAGCCTGTACACTTGGCTCACCCTTTAGTAACAACTTACAACAGCTGCAGAACGCATATAGGCCGATTAGAATATTGCGATGTATGCGTTTGCTTTTTTTTTTGGGGGGGGGGCATTGGTGGGAAACACATCCAGGTTACGACGCGCCCGTATTCTACATCTACATTTATACTCCGCAAGCCACCCAGCGTTGTGTGGCGGAGGGCACTTTACGTGCCACTGTCATTACCTCCCTTTCCTGTTGCAGTCGCGTATGGTTCGCGGGAAGAACGACTGCCGGAAAGCCTCCGTGCGCGCTCGAATCTCTCTAATTTTACATTCGTGATCTCGGGAGGTATAAGTAGGGAGAAGTAATATATTCGATACCTAATCCAGAAACGCACCCTCTAGCAAGCTACGCCAAGATGCAGAGCGCCTCTTGCAGAGAGTGCCACTTGAGTTTGCTAAACATCTCCGTAACGCTATCGCGCTTACCACATAACCCTGGACGAAACGCGCCTCTCTTCTGTGGACCTTCTCTATCTCCTCTGTCAACCCGACCTGGTACGGATCCCACACTGATGAACAATCGTGAAGTATGTCGAACCAGTGTTTTTGGAGCCAACTCCTTTGTTGATCGACTACATTTTCTAAGGACTCTCCCAATATATCTCAACCTGGCACCCGCCTCACCAACAATTGGGACAACAAAGTATTAAAAAGATGCTCGACGCCTTCCTTCGATAGTGTTTACCGTGACAATGCTTAGGCAGCACGCTTTCAAAATAAAAGAGCAAATAATAGTGCTTCAAGATGCGCTATCAGTCAGAAACGTTCAGAAATACGTCAACAGTAATGAAATCATTCACGAACAATTTATTGAATATTATTAACAACTGTGGCCTTTATCTTAAAATTGAATTTTTGCGTAATTAAGGTATGATTAACTTTTCGTGTTAATTTTAACTTTTAGTAGTTATTTTAATTTTTCTACTTAACTGTGTGCCACTGTCTAATTCATTTGAACTTTGGCGTTCAAGATCCTCGTGTTTTCCTGATCCCAGAACAATTATCTTTCAAGACGTCATCGCAAGGAACCGCACCCAACAATCACAGGAAACAATTTATTGCGACTACATTGCAGGCACTAAACGTGCGTCGCGCTGTTCCACTGTTAACCAAAGTGCCTGCCAGCACTATTTCAGCGGTTCAGCTTCAGCTCGCACGTCACCGCTCGGCTCGAGGATTTACACGGCGCGCAGCGAATCCTGTCTTAAAGCGTCTGCCAGCTCAGTTATTTCAGCACTGCCATGACACTTCCGGGGCTCAAACAAGCCCGCGGCGATTCGTGCTGCACTTTCTCGTGTACGTTCTGTCTCTCCATTGTACTATTTGGTACAAGTGGCACACTTGAGCCGCTTTCTCGGCTAGATCGAACGAATGTAAGCAATTTCTCATCCAGTTTAACATTCTGAATAGCCTACCAATGCACTTCAGTCTACCTGCTTTGCTTACTGCTGAACCACCGCAGTCTTTTCGTATAACCAGGTATTTTGTTTGAGCTGACTCTGTAATTCCAGTCGTTACTACTGTTTTAGCATATTAAGTTTCTTCGTATTGTGGAGCGCACAATTTCACATTTCTTAACATCTAAGCCAAATTGCCGATCATTGCACCACTTCGAAGTTCTATGAACATCTACATCGGATGCTCTTTTATAGATTAAAATATCACTTGCAGATAGTCTAAGGTAACTGTTAGTAACGTGCCATATCATTTATACACAACATGACCACGATTTCCGACACTTGCCTGCAGCATGCTTGACGTTAGCTCTATATCTGACTACATCTAAGATGCCATGTTGAATCCTACCTGCAACGAAATCTCCAGTCTAGTCACAAATGTCTGAATATACCATATGATGGTAGATATATGACGAATCGTTGGGGTTTTACCGAGTCAAATGCTCGTAAGTCAAGAAAAAATTGCATCCACCCGATCGCCTTGGTCCACGACACGATTTGATATGAGAAAACCTCGAGTTGGGCTTTGTACGACATTTTCTGAATCAATGCTGTTACCGTTTTAGCAGAATAACGTTTTACAGTTTATTACATTTGAAGTGAATATGCTATAATGAAACATTAGTGACCCGAGTGTTGTGCGCAGAAATATTGCCTGCTATTCCCATTTTTGCTTCCTAAAAACCTCGTATAGGCCTAGGTCTGAAGACACGTCGACACTGCTTCGTTCAATTTGTACCCATGATCTGGCTATCGCTTCAGAAACGAAGAAGCCTTTTGTACCAAAGTTCGCAAGGTCTACGCAGCTCCAGACCTGCCATCAAGCTCTCATTTTGGTCACTTAGGGTGTAGAAGGTTTTACTTGAACGTACCGTTAAGCGAATTACGAAAATTTTGAATTGACCAGCTAGTTTTATGAACATTTCTTCTCCAGGCAGAATACTTCTAACTCCCACTCGCTGAGGAACTACCACGTGGTTTTACACATGAAACAATGAGGAAGATCTGTCAAGTTTGGAATGGGGAAGACGGAGTACTGGCTGCAGTAAAGCTGTGAGGGCAAGTCCCGAGTCTTACTTGGTTAGCTCAATTGGTAGGGCACTTGCCAGCGAAGGGTCTGACAAAAGTTTTAATCAGTCAAAGTTTTCAAAAATGAGGAACTTTGGCGACAAAAAATGATCAGTAAGGCCATTTCGTAAGACTATCCCACCCAAATCTAGTTTAATTTGCTGCCATCGTCTGCATCTGACAAAAATACTTTGAGCGGGACTATCTGCGCCCCCTGACTCCCTTTATTTGTGGCATACTCCACACGACTGCGAGCGAAGAGTTCCTGGGACAGCGTTCTGCTACGTTATTACAAATGAAGTAAGTACTTTCACATTTAACCCTGCCTAGCCTGTAGCAATGTTGTTTACTGCTGGCTTAGTGACTAATCCCATTCGAGCTCTTCCTGAGTAAAGGTATTGTTGGGTAGTGAAATTGTATACGTTATACGTTTCCGGAGTACATAATTTACGGACAGCAATCCCAACGCTAATGTACTGTGACAAGCTGTTGAGGTTTTATGGTCTGAGTCACTGTTCACGAAGAGCTTTCAACGTCGTGCTGTACAGAAATCTACCAGGTTTACTGCACTGCGGCTATTAGCGCTTAACAGACTCGTCTCAGACTCGCAAGGCTCATTAACTGCGAGTAATCTCCAGTGATTTAACAACGGAAGTGGATACACCTCGCAATTACACTTCCACCGCGACTGTCTTGTGTTACAGAGAGTTCGTAGGCGACTGTTTGAAAGCATCTATCACCGAACTATTTGCAATCTGTAAACATTCGACAATGTCAGGATGAAACTTCTGTGGCGCTCCAAATTTAGTCTCAAGAATTAAACCAAATCAAACGACTATGACAGTTTCACTGAAGCGAGCACCAAGTTAACCCTTTCATTTTATATTACGACAGCCTTTCCTTTGTACGAGTGCATTGCTGTACGTTCCTTTTAGTAGTCGTCGTCGTTAATAGCAACCTTACAGTTCCCTAATGAATTCGAGCTCTTCTCGTAGAGAAACACAGTCGCTCTGTAAGATCTACCCATAGCCGCTCCACTTTCAGAGTCAGTACAATACAGACTTCCCGTAAGTAACAGTCGAAGGAAGACTGACTGGCAGAATTATAGAACAGGACTACTATAGACATTAAGTCACGGCTTGGTAAAACCACTGCACAACATGAGCGGCGAAATGTCGCAAGAGTTCGTGTTCAGTATTTCCTATAAATACAGTGCTCCTGTGGTACAGGTAGCAGACGCATCGCAGCGTGCGATTCAAATTGCGCGGTAACTTTAAACTTACTCGCAGGCTGAAGCACGATAAACAACGATTCTTGTGGGGCAAAACGCCTGAACTGACCAGATTCACCGCGAAATTCTAGGGTTATATGGGCCAAATGCAGTGTCACATCCAGCCAACAATCTGACGGAGGCCGTGCAGTCTTGTATGGTGCAGATCGGAAGGAAAGGACGTTCTGTCGGAAGCGACGTCGTCAAGGATGGACGTTGATCGGGAACGAAAGCATGGACAAGATCGACCACAGGCGAAAACGTCCAGGTAACATGTAACACCACAACTCTGAATGATCATACTTTTTCTAAGCGTTTTACGAAGTTTATTAGTTGTGATGAATATTATCCTTGCAATTCTGTTGTCAAGTTGCAAATGCTATTATTTAAGAAAGAATACGCATGGAATGTTAACATTTTGTAAATAGAGACGCTGGCCTAGTCAGGGAAAAGCTATTGTGAAAGGGTGTAATAAATTGTAAATGCGTTATCACTGGGCGTGCGAGCGCCCCAAAAAGCAGTAGTTCGGAGTCGCGAGGAGACGATTGATGTCCCTATTTGTATGCATTCGCCGGTGTGGCTATGCAGAAGTGCGGAGATAAGTGTTTCCCAAGTGCAGAGCAGTGCAGTGTAAACAAATGGTTGGTTTGGCGTATGTTTAATACGGGCATAGCATTTATTGGGCACAGTACAAATGCAGTAAGAGTAATTCACGTATCTGGAGTATTGCAGGTACTTGTTAACTATGATATGGCAAGAAGATCAACTGTACCATAATTTACCGCTAAATGAAGCCACTCGGCAAACCGACGGCATCATTAAGTGAAGTAAGATCTAGACATTTTATAACTAGAAATGTAATAAAGTGAAAGGCTTGGTTGGAATTTTATTCCTTAATGTTTTCGTGCCTATTGTCACGAAAATGATTTTCTCAAGTCGTTATCCAAGAAGTACCCATCCTATCCCTTTGTACAAACTGAGATAATCAGAAAATAAACTGAAAATGAACATTGATTTACTAGCTTATCAAAACAAATTTTCCAACTTTTGGACAATTAAGTAATAACGAAATATTTGGCTGCAGTATTACTACCAGAAATAGAATGATGCCAAAGTCAGTATTAATTCATTTGCTAAAAATAAAGTAACTTTCATAACAAAAGGTCTGTAGTAAAATTTTACGTAACTGACGCGGTATTTCCCTGTCTAAGCAGAGTTCTAATTTACAGCTTGTGGTATAATTTATAACTTTTATTACAAAGAAATACCAGAGTAACTGCTAGATATATGACAGTCTTTACCAATGAGTAAATTCAGACATTCTTTCTGCTTTCTAAAATTACGGCAGTCAGTATTACAGTCACTAACTTAAAAAAGTTAGTGTCCACAGCCAGTAAATAATCTTACTTTTATTGATCTTTGAAAATCTAGTATATTGTACGTGTTTGCTGTTTGATTTTTTTGACTACTGTGACATGTTTAGTATGAAGTACTTTAAAGTGTGTGTTAGGTACTGTGCCTACGTTATGACGCCAAACTGCAGTATGCAGTTCAGTTTCAATTTAATTATTCTTGTTCTGGTAAGGAACTGACGTCCGTTGGTTATTGTCATTGATGACATACTTTGAAAAATTATTCCAAACTTTCCACAAACTTAATTAAAATTAGTTTACCTAACAAAAACATATGAAGTTAACCGTACTTTGTTTCTAATCGTCACTGCTGAAGTATTGAGCGGCGGCGATTCGGTTCTAACTTCATCTACTTCTCTCGGTTTTGCGTTATACTTTGGAGAAGATGCCTTTTCCCCACAGATTAGAAACTTTAGGTACACAATCAGATAGAAAAGCCTAATTAGCCGGAGAGGTAGGAGGGTTATAAACTGATTATTGATTCGCAGCAATTTCATATTTTCCGACAATGATGACGTTGACAACGGTTCCCTAATGGCTCCGTGATCAAGGAGCGTGTTTCCATCGTCGAGGAACTGAACGACTGATAGAACGCTCCAACCGTTCGTTCCTTGTATAGCCCAGTGTATCTGTGCCACTCCGTAGCGCAGCCTTCAAGGAAATTACTTGGCCCTGTACAGTACTTAAATCACTTTTTGAAGTCCCTTCATATAATTCAATAATTCGTAGAGCTGCTGCAAGCCATATGAATGAATCTTATACGAAGTAGATCAGTACATCGGAAAGGGCAACATGTTCCCTGCTTGTCATTACAGTACTACCCGACGCCACACGTCCATTGTTTTACTATCGCTTATCGCAGTCTTTTACCGCCGCAGTCCAAATGGGCCTGTAATGCTTTTTGCGATTATACAAGGTAGCGCAGTTGAAAGTAGCCCGTCTCACCTTTGAATGAGAATTTTCGACTTCTGAAAGTCAACAGCTACAGCAATCTGAAGTTTTATTGAATAATCTATTGTTAGCCTTCTGTCGGCATTCAGTTTATTTCCTCAGAGCAGTTAGACGTTTCTCTTTGCGGCCTGAAAACTAACTTTCTCAATGGAAGAAATAAATGAAATTGTGGTAGCATATGTGGAAACAGGTTCGATTAAGAAAACGCGCGCAATTTTCGGGGCCAAGTATTCGGATAAAGGACTACCAGCAAAAGAGCAATACTGAGAGTAAACGAAGTGGACCTTTGGAGAAAAGAACAGCCTGTATGAATATCAAGAGCTCATGTAGAAACCCGATTCTAAGCAAAGAAGGGAAAGCAGAAAGGTGGAAGGAGTATGTAGATGGACTATACAACGGTGATTTACTTGAGGGTAATATTATGGAAATGGAAGAGAACATAGATGAAGACGAAATGGGAGATATGATACTGCGTAAAGAATCTGACAGAGCACTGAAAGATCTAAGTCGAAACAAGACCCCAGGAGTAGACAAGATTCAATTAGAACTACTTACAGTTTTTTGGGAGAGCCAATCATGACAAAATTGTCATCTGGTGAGTTTTTTATTGTGAATTGCAGAGTAATCACGTAGATGCAGGAAGACGTATGTGACATTTAAATACCGAAGACTTCAACAATATAATTCCAATCTCAAAGAAGATGTTGACAGGTGTGAAAATTACCTAACTATCAGTTTAATAAGTCACGGCTGCAAAAATACTGACGAGTTTTGTACAGACGAATGCAAAAACTGGTAGAAGCCGACCTCAGGGAAGATCAGCTTGGATTCCATAAAAATATTGGAACACGTAAGGCAATACTGACCCTACTACTTAAATAGTTTAAGGAAAGGGAAACCTACTTTTCTAGTATTAGCAGACAGACAAAGCTTTTGACAATGTTGACTTGAATCCTCTCAAATTCTGAAGGTGGCAGGGGTGAAATACAGGGAGCGAAAGGCTATTTGCAATTTGTACAGAAACTAGATGACGGTTCTAAGAGTCTAGGGGCATGAAGGGAAGCAGTGGTTGGGAAGGGACAGACAAGGTTGTGGCCCATCCCAACGTTATTCAATCCGTATATTGAGCAAGTAGTGAAGGAACCCAGAAAAATTGTGTAGGAACTATAATCCACGGAGAAGAAATAAAAACTGATGTTTGCCGACGACGTAATTCTGTCAAACAGCAAAGGGCCTGGAAGAACAGTTGAACTGAATGAACAGTGTCTTGGAGGAGGATATATGAACAACGAAAACGAAACGAGGATAATGGAATGTAGTCGCATTGAATCAGGTGATGCTGAGGGCATTAGGGAAATGAGACACGAAGTAGATGAGTTTTGCTATTTGGGGAGCAAAACCGATGGTCGAAGTACAGAGGATATAAAATGGAGACTGACAATGGCAAGGAAAGCGTTTCTGAAGAAGAGTAATTTGTTAATACCCAGTATAAATTTAAGTGGCAGGAAGTCCATTCTGAAAGTATTTGTGAGGAGTGTAGCCGTGTATGGAAGTGAAACATGGGCGATAAATGGTTTGGACAAGAGAATAGAAGCTTTCGGAATGTGGTGCTACAGAAGAATGCTGAAGATCAGATGGGCAAATCACGTAACTAATGAGGTACTGAATAGAATTGGGGAGAGGAATGTGGCACAACTTGAATAGAAGAAGGGATCAGTTGGTAGTACACGTTCTGAGGCATCAAGGTATCAGCAATTTAGTATTGAGGGAAGCTTGGAGGGTAAAAATCAGAGGGAGACCAAGGGATGAATACACAGATTCAAAAGAACGTAGGCTGCATTAATTACTTCCTTGCCCAGTATGAGGTAGCATGGAGAGCTGCATCAAACCAGTCTCTTAAGACCGTAACGAAGTGGCGCACCTAGAGATCTGTGCAAAATGTAGAACGACGAAAGATTCCTGCAGTTCGCACACCGGAAGTTATTGCATACATTAGCCGACTAATTATTTAGGGCCCAACGAAGTCTAGAAGTAAATTGGCCGAACAGGCGCGTGGAAGTAGGAGTTGCCAGCGGATCTTGCGAAGTCTTAATTTGAAGCCATGTCTTGCGACAACTGTGCAGCAATTGTGGGACGATAATCTTTTATACTACTGCATGTGCCATTACATTATGAGTGATTAAGTATGGTTTCATATTTCTGGTCATGTTAATTCACAAAACGAGGCACTGGGCAACTGAGAACCCGAAGATCGTGTGTCGGCAACCACTCCACGAAGAAAAACTGCGTTTGGTGCGGTGTAACAGGAAATCAAATCACTGGACCGACATTTTGACACTATCATGTCATTTTTCCTGTGAGGACACTAAGATCAACATGCGTGAAACAAGTCCACACACACCGCAGGAACTTAAAGACACCATCAACCGTAAAGTTTCCGCCATAGATATTCAATCTGTACACCGGCTGTATCTATATGCTTAGACGTGCACTAGTGTATGTTGCAGGTAACTTTCAGCATCTTGTTTAAGTCTATAATTCAAAATAAATACATGCTAGGTCAATTTAAGTTGATTTGTGTCAACTGCGTTTTCACTTTCAGTGGGAACTATGGTCACACCTAAAAGTAACAGTTGCTATCATTTATGAGGCTGTCTTAAGTAGGCACGTCTACCGACTGTTATTAACGACTATGGTTTAATATAGTAAGACAAGGATTACAGTGAGCTCTGTAAACGTCTTGATACAGCGGGATTCACGACGCGCAGGGTATCCACACCAGTAGTTGAGAATGACAACTTCCTACGAAAGTTACAGTTTCGAACCTTTTCAAACTTTCTGGCTTACATGCTTAACGAAATATTTAACACTTTAACTGTAAAATAATCAGGTGTTTGAAGCTGCTTTTTAATAAACGGAAGTTCGATACTTTAAAAAATCGGTTGTCGGGGTTTACTGGTTGGTTAGAACAGAGTGAAAACATCTGCCCATTTGGAACGGTCAAAGCCTCCGCATTTTGACAAGTATTCATAGCTACTTACCTTTTTCAAATGGTTCAAATGGCTCTGAGCACTATGGGACTTAACAGCTAAGGTCATCAGTCCCGTGGAACTTAGAACCACTTAAACCTAGCTAACCTAAGGACATCACACACTCATACCCGAGGCAAGATTCGAACCTGCGACCGCAGCGGTCGCGTGGTTCCAGACAAGCGCCTAGAACCGCTCGGCCACTTCGGCTGGCTAGTTACCTTTTTGTAGGATGTTATACCTTCAGAAATTATACACGCGTTTTTTCTAACTTGTCCTAGATAATATCCGTTAAGCTGATGTGTGCAGTTACTATAAAGTTAGCTGGTTTCTGATAGGAAGTCTAATCTAGGATAGTTTTCCATTCCTATTGATGTCTTGTTAGATGCAATGCAAGGAATTTATCTACGCACGGGAAATGCTGCAGAGGTACGACGCTTAGCGCTACAAACGGCAGTTTAACAATTATACGCGTGAACTTTAGTTCCGCTGTTTTCCCGATGAGACGATTGGCAAACAGTAAAATATCTACAGTACAAGCCCGGAAGCTATATCACGTTGAACGAGAAAATTAGATTTACAAAAAGCAGATGTCGGCAACTTCTCACTGGTAGGACCACATAAGCAGCTTACGGAAGAGTCAACCGATTCTGCTCGTCACTATGGGATCCCAACGAAGTCAGAGCAGCGCGTATCGTCTCGGGTTCGGTCCATAAGCGGGTTGGGTTGTTTTGGGGGAAGAGACCAAACAGCGAGGTCATCGGTCTCATCGAATTAGGAAAGGAGGTGGAAGGAAGTCGGCCGTGACCTTGGAAAGGAACCATCCCGGCATTTGCCTTTATCGGTTTAGGGAGATCACGGAAAACCTAAATCAGGATGGCTGGACGCGGGATCGAACCGTCGTCCTCCCGAATGCGAGCTTCATAAGCTGAAGAGCGTCGGAAATGTCCAAAGTACGATGATAGACGCTACAAGATGTGGTGTGCGTCACCGATGTCTACTGTTAGAATTCCGATAGCGTATTTTCCAAGAGGGTTTTTGCAGTATTACTTGTTCCTTCCTTGACAGCGCAGTGGCCATGTCTGAGAACTTAATTCTAGCTCGTACTTCAATGAACTCCCTACGGACCAGTCGCCACTGTGAAAGGCAGGGAAAAATTATTGTAGTACACTTAGTCGCATCGTCAAATGACTTATAGTACGGATATTTTATTTAGCAATGGGACAGCAGCGTAGTGACAATTGAGAATTTATTTCTATCACCAAATGCACTTAGCCTGTTTATCCCGAAGGTCCACAGTTTCATACTGTCAAAACACAGACTGAACAGTCTTCTCTGAATAAAACCAATTATTTACACCGAAAGAGTCAAAATTACACTGAATTTCCTATCCCAGACACTTGCACAAATCCAAAAGTTTGTGTCCATCGCTGTTAACTATTTCAAATGAGGCTAAGAACATAAAATTTACCTGCAGCAGTAAAATACAATGGCACTTTAGAGTAACTCCATGCTTCTTAACTTTCAGAATTTCTCTCTAAAGGTAAACAGTCTTAAAATCATGATTTAGGAATGTAGTAAAGATTCGGGGAAAATGAATCATTGTTAAAATTAAATAATACAGTGTAATAATGAAGTCCTTATTTTCCTCCTACATGAAGATATGAGAGATTAGACCCACAGAGCGCAGGGTTCGGTAGAGTACACCAGCTGTGGATGACGGAAATATCTGGGAAGGGAAGCCACACAGCGCCGGCTGGGGCTCATCTCGCCTGACCAACCTGGGCGTGTAGAGGGGGAATGGGCGTTTAGGATTCCATGCCACTGCCACCTGGCCTGCTCTCCGACCTTGTGTGATCCAAAGACTGCGCTTTACCGTTCATCACAACACTGCATAATGTTTACCAACAGATCCGTCAACGTAAGGGCAAATGAACCTCCTCTTAGAACATACTAGATTAATACATTTACTATAATGGTTTCAAAATATCATAAAATGTCACTTCTATCACTATGCCTTTAAAGAATAAACTCTCTCGTCTTACTCGCTTTCATTCACTTCATCACTATCACAGTTGTCTGGGTAGCATTCTTTGTCACCTGGTTGTGCAGTGTACTGTTGAAAGCGTGAAAGATGTTAACCTCTGCCACGACCACGAGGACGACCACAACGTTCTGGTTGGTTTTCTGGTGAGCTCTGAATCGGTGTTAGACTCTCACAGAAGTTTTGGTACACTGGAGGAATGAACTGTAAGAACTACGTCATGTCATCAAGTTTTGCTTTCTTTGAACATGCTGATCGATGTCGATGTAGTGGAAATTTTTCAGTTATTGTTCCAGACCTACATGGACGGGCAAGATTTACTTTTCCAAATTTTATGTCTTCATTCAATGTCTCCTTGATGAAGAAAGTTTTTGGTTCAGCTTTTCTGTATCACATCCATGTCAGTGTCAACCAAGTAACCTTTTGCTTCTCAGTGTGTTTTCCTGTTGATGAGAAATTTTGCAGTTCTGTAGATAGGAAATCATCTTGCTTCATTTCTTTCATACGAAATGTCACCCCGGCATTTTCTACAAGCGTCATCGAATCCTGTGGCACAAATATAAACTATTTGCTTTTTCTTCCTCTCCATGTGAGAAAAAAAAAATCAGTATTTTCAAGCTAACTATGTCCAGGCACGAGGAACTTCTGATCAATTTCAATAGAAGTATGACCAACAATATAGAGCCAAATCGGGCTATTATTTGAATTCTCTTTTGCCTACCGCAACTATCAGTGTAGGCAATAACATTAAGTATCAGATGGCAATGACTTTACACACTTCAGTAAGCAAGAACCCAGTTCTGAAGGACCAAGTGAGGCATTTTTTCAGACCACATACATGGAAGCATGATCTGTTCTATAGACATGTATTCCAAGATTAAATGTCCAAAGCTGTCTTGTAGTAAATAAGATTTGTTGTTAGCATTGGAGTTGGCAATGCTTTTTCAAGGTCTAAATTACATGAATTGAGCCTTCTTTTGACTTCTGTGTATCTCCTGTCTTAACCGCCCTTGCTTGCTCAACTCCCTTAGGTGAAGCTCTTTCTCCAGCTTTAGATTGTTAATTTTACTGGTATGTACCTTTGTTTTAATTAAATTTTCTAATGGGTAACCAGTATCGCAGGTGTCACTCCTTAGCTTATAAAGTCATAGATTAAATTCTGAATTCAACACTTGACTAAATGCAGGCCTTCACTGCCAAAATGTTTTCTTAGTATAACGCACATACATTAAGACGTAACTGACGACAGGTATTTCCTGTGGGGGGCTACGTTTAATGAGAATAGTGATTTGTGTAATGAGGAAAGCTTTTTATGTAGTTCCTTACGATAGGGAAGCGATCTTTCGGTATTTTATTTCCAGGAGCATTTGTACCATGTTGATCAACCGGAGGTAAGTCTTCCACTCTTGGTTTGTATAATGCAGTTGTCGTAAACCGGCGATTACTTATAGTTAATGTTCAGAAAGAACTCATTACACACTGATCTTACATGATTACGTAATCAAAAACCTCAAAAAGAATACGCAATGGTGACGTTAGGTTATTCCACCACTTAATATTTGATCAGTCAATATTCTGTTGAAAAACCTTTCGGAAAATAAACTGACATTATCTTACTCCTTTACTTTCGCAAAAATGAAACTAATTTTTAGACATTACTTTTTCGAGAATTTTAGATGAAGCTGTCAGAAGTGAGATTGGGTGGTAGTAACGCATGAGACCTATCGCCTTTTTATGCAACTGTTTAACAGCAGTATTTCAGTCCTTCTGATAAAAGGACTTTCACTGAGCTGTTACATATATGGCTGAGAACCTTACGTATCTGTTGTAAACAAGCCGTTTGTATTCTGCTAGAAACGCCATGATTCCATGCAAGACTTTTCGTAAGTTCTAAAGGGGAGGTAGAGAATTTCAATTTTATTAAACTGTTGAAGTATTGCCTCTTCCATATATAGCCTTGCCTTTTCCAATGAACATCTGGATTTTATTTTCTCAACAACAAAAAATAATTTCCGTATTAAAAAATTTTCAACTTCTGACTTAAATTTTTCAAACAATTTGACGTGAACAGTTTTTGCGCTCTTGGTTGCCCTGCTTCCGTTTCAACAGCATCAATTTCTAAATCCTCCACTTAATACTTATGAAGACTTAAGTTTGTGTAAACCTAGGTCCGGAATATGTGAAAACTGGTCCTTAAGAAGTATTTTCTTTCCTCTAGAACTATGAAAAATCGAAATCTTAAACAGATAAGTCAGAATAGGCGCTAATAAACTTCTTTACGGTGTAATATTAAGTTAACAGCTATTACAAAATTGACCATTTATTTTACATTCAAGCAAATAACTTCAGCGTCGCGAAAATTCCGCTGTGCCAATTCGAAGTTTGTCAGGTGGCCATTAACGTTCATAACGTTGTCTTTCTCTACCCTGTAGACTTGTTATCTCATGGACCTTTATTCTGCCCTGTGTAAAGTCTGTTCTCTTGCTTTTTTCCCCTACACTGTGAGTTAGCTTCACAGCACCATCGTTTCCTGTTGCTGTAGCCTTATTTACAGCACGCCAGGGCACCCAGCCGACTCCCCCCTCCTTATAACCACTGCTGTACAAGTAGTTCAAAACTAACCATAGATTAGATCTTCAGTTGTCACCAATATTGCTCCTGCATGATTTCCCATGTGTCTTACCCATTTTTGATTACGTCTTCAACCACCTCATATGAGAGTCTAGCAAAGAATTTTCTTGGCCAGGTGATTTACTTAATTGCGTAAAAATTAAATCCACCTGACAGTGCCTCGTATCTTAAGAAACGAAGGTATTCCAGCTTCGTTAAATCAAGTCGTCGACAAGGGACTAGTTTATGATGCTTAAGGCCTTTTTAAGAGCACTTAACAGCAAAATACAATATACAATACGACACGCTAAAGCATTTCGATTTGAGTGAATTTGGAAAATGCCTCCTATTACTTCACAGTAATCTTTGCTGTAGGTATTTTGCCACGACTGAGAGGACTTCGTTTCCATCAAATAATATCAAGTAATCCATGAGGCATCTGCTGTACAATTATGTGCAGAAGGGACATTACTTAAACATGTGAACTTTCCGCGAAGTATATTTCACTGCCCACAATCCACAATAACTCATGTCGAACAGGTATTCATGCAATGCAGATGTTGCACTTTGTGTACGAGACTCATCCGCTTGTCTTCAGTGACAAATTTCCTATAACAATGACAGCAAAATAAAAATATTCAAACTATCGGTGTGTCGCCGGAAAGTGCTCTACAGTCTTTCAATTTAATCACTTCTCTATATCCTTAAACTTTCTATTCATCTTCTGTTCAACTTTGAACTTATTCGTAATTATAGGACAACATTAAACAGGTGCAATGCACAATACTAACAGCAATTTTATTTTAAAACGATTTCAAAACAAAACGACCAAGCAGATTTGAAAATTATCAAAGCATACTATATTTTATAAGAAGCCTTCATACCGAGTTTGTTCGTTCATATAAAATCCAAAAACAGTGTGCGGACACAAGAACGCAATACGTAGGTCCTATACCAGCAAGCACGACCCCGTTTACATCACATGGCATTGGGATGGTTTCGCTGAAGCTTAGGCTTTTGCAGCTGAGGTTCCGTACGCTGCCAAATAATTTGACGACGAAACAAGGGTCGACAGAAGCGTCCGATCCCACGCGTCTGCTTTGACCCGTGACGTAATGGTGTGTGTGACGTCATGATGGCGCGGAGTTTGGTTTGAGTGTGGCTATCTCCAGTTCTGTTTTATCTTATTTACTTTTCTGATCTGTTCGTTCTATCTCGTGAAATGTTTTTTTTTAAATTTAAAAACACTTATTACTTATTTTAATTATGTTTCCTCGAATTTCTGTTTTAGTTTATTATATTTATCTTTCTGATCTGTTCGTTCTATCCCGTGAGATTTTTTTTTAGAAATACGGAAGCGTCCGATCCCGCCCGTCTGCTTTGACCCATGACGTCACAAATATGGCGGAAACAAAAACACACACTTTCCACAAGAAGCCTAATGACTAACGGGACAAGCGCGGGAAATGGGGTGTTTTGGGTGGGGGGAAAACTAAATATAAATAAATTTAGACGCCTTGCGTAGCTACAACGTGTAAGTGAAGACAGCCATGCATGAATACCCACCCATCTCCCCAGGGGTCGTAACCCTGCAACCCATAGAAGATAAAGATGCTTCAGTAGCAGATTAGTGTTTTTTGTCTTTTAAAAAATCTCACGGGATAGAACGAACAGATCAGAAAGATAAATATAATAAACTAAAACAGAAATTGGAGGAAACAGACAATTAAAATAAGTAATAAGTGTTTTTAAATTTAAAAAAATCTCACGAGATAGAACGAACAGATCAGAAAAGTAAATAAAATAAGATAAAACAGAACTGGAGACAGCCACACTCAAACCAAACTCCGCGCCGTCATGACGTCACACACAACACCCTTACGTCAAGGGTCAAAGCCGACGCGAGGGATCGGACGCTTCTGTCGACCCTTTTTTTTTTTAAAAAAAAAGGCAAAAAACACTAATCAGCTACTGAAGCATCCTTATCTTCTATGGGTTGCAGGGGTTACGACCCCTGGGGAGGTAGGTGGGTATTCATGCATGGCTGTCTTCACTTACACGTTGTAGCTACGCAAGGCGTCTAAATTTGTTTATATTTAGTTTGCCCCCCACCCAAAACACCCCATTTCCCGCGATTGTCCCGTTAGTGTCATTAGGCTTCTTGTGGAAAGTGTGTGTGTGTGTGTGTGTGTGTGTGTGTGTGTGTGTGTTTTTGTTTCCGCCATATTTGTGACGTCAAGGGTCAAAGCAGACGGGTGGGATCGGACGCTTCCGTATTTCCCGAAACAAACTATAGCAATTTTAATTTGAACGAAAATCTCAGGTCCCGGTAGGTGGTGCCTGCTTTCATAGAATTATTCCCAAATAGAGATCTAAAGAGTGAAGTTCCTAGAATATTGTAAGAAATAAAAATATATGAAAACTTTAATAGACTAACCAGGAACTTACCGACTGAAGATTTTTCGAAAATGACAAACATTAACTTGGTGTGCCAATAACTGATATTCAGAACAAGAGACATATAGGCCACATATTACATATAGTAAAGAATTACCATATTAGCTATTCAGTGTTTTCGGAGCAGAGACCCCTTCGAATGTTGGTAAGGACACTTAAAACTGTTCTAACGCAGTGAAACCAAGGCCGAAAATCTAACCTCAGTAAATACGTGGTTTCATGTTCGAAGTGTAAGCGCGATGTACCCATCTGCACAGTACAATTTCGTGGAATTTGTTTACCACTGTGAGGGGCGAAATTTATATATTCTATTAATACTCTTACCGCTATCGTTCAGCTTCACACATACCGAGAACAATTAAGCTTACCATGAAAATTCAATCGAGAAAATGACTCCTGAACAAGAGATAGTGAACTCATTTTTCTTAGCTTTCGTACGAAGTACTGAGTACACAACAAAACAATGGCTTGAGACATCCTGAATTTGCCTTCCAGTAATAGTTCTCTTAACGGAGAATGCGTTATGTATGGTGAGAAATGTCAGGCTGCGCTACAGGTTAATCTATTACCACAAACTTTTTAGCACACTTGTCGGCTTAGCCTACTCACGATATATATATATATATATATATATATATATATATATATATATAGAGAGAGAGAGAGAGAGAGAGAGAGGAGGGGAGGGGTTGGAGGAGGAGTGGGTGGAGGGGAACGTAGATGCACGTTCACTTTAGACGGAATACAGAACGCCTACACACTTGCCTAACTTATGAACAATTACGGTGAGCAAGACACCGACCAAGATCCAATTCCAGCTGTTTTAAAAATTGAACTAAACCTACATAGCACAGATTTTCACTCAGTGAAATCAAAGTACGGCAAGTGTTCCAGTGTTAAAAACGCGACACACCCACTTCTGTGTACGATGGTATCAGAAGTAACCATCCCTCTTGTCAATGGTCACAAGGTAATATTTCGTTTTACCGACGACTAGACTATCTTGTGTTTCATTCTGAACAGTCACCGTCCTATTTAGCTTTCTCTTCATTTCCAGTGTCTTTACAGACGCTACCTAACAAATTTCAAGCTTGTGATTACGGTATGCCAGGCGAAATTCACTTCCCTCGCCAACTACATTAAGCATTGTCAGATATCCGCGAATACATTCACCCGCACTGATCCGCCTTCAGTGAGGTGGAAATACTGCTAGCTAAACAGTACTCCCCATTTATGAAGTCTCCTTGCAGCACAACTGGGCTCAAATTACACTACGCATTTTTTAAAACGGGCGTAATGAGAAAACGCCAAGTTTTTAAACCAATGAAGATAGTGCCTTATTTTTCCTCACGCTACGTAAGTTAATTTAATAGATTGTGAGACGAGGCGAATTTAGCCGTACCGCTGTTCGTATCCATTACGTAACTAGAAATAATGAATGCAAAGAATTTATTAGTGTAAGCTATTTGGCACACAAACTACCTCAAAAGAGGCAGACATTCGAAATGAGGCAGTGTGAGTTCACAGCTATCAGATATGATTCGTGTCTGTTCAAAGCGTGCTCGTCATATGGTACGCGTTATTGGACACTTCAGCCTGTTACGCCAACAAGATGCACACGCCAAAGTTATCACACTTCGATTCACAGCTGCTTACAATATGTATGCGCTCTTCCCTAACATTACTCGTGTACCAATGGATCAACCCCTAGATTTGCACACACTGACAGCTAGCCATAGGGTTCAGACGCTCACAATCATGGAAATAACATTCGGACACATTTAGGGAAAAACAGTAACAGATTTTTCGATTTTACTCTGAAAAACTGATCGCACAAATCAGCCTTATGGTGGCAGGTTTCTGTCCAAAGATGGACCACTTTCGAATGATGGTACGCTTTTGCACAGAAACCAATAAATTTGATTTGTGCGATCTAGATTGTTTTTGTAAGTACAATCATCGAAAATTTATTTCATAAATCCATTAAGTTATGAGCCCGATAGGAATAAGTAGATAATTAAATTGAGAATTATCAGTACATTTATACTATTTCCGCACGACCTTCGGAACAAACTAAAATTTCGGACGTTTCCTAAAAGCTGCCACTACCGTCCGTCCTATATAGTCTTTACATTATACAGACAACATAATTGCTCTAACAGTTATTACACCCCAATTTTAACGGGCACTATTTTAGTATGTCTTTTTGTTGATTTTCTATAATGGCATTGCATCATAGAGCCTTCGTCGCAAAAAAAGTTCTGGAATGAAAAATGTAACTACCAGAAAAAATAATAGTTGCAACAGAAATTTTTGAACACAAATATCTACCAAAATAAAATATATGACAAAAAGCGAAGGCCGTCCATCTATGACCGGCTTCACCGCACAAATGCTAACGAATTAAAAGGAATCCTGGAAAAAAGTTATCATGTATTCTATTTCAAACAAAATAATTTACGGTAAATTCAAAGTACTGGAGACTAAGAATAAAATACTGAAATTAGAAAGTACTGATCTAATCGCAATTTCCTTGGACTAACAATTCTCAAACATCCAGTCAATTTAACTCTACCATGTCCTGTAACTACGACTGTGCCTGCTAATTATTCCACTTCACGTCATTCGTAAGTGATCAGATTCTATCGTGTAGCAAATGCACTTTTTTTACTACAACTTTGCAGCAGGCATGTCTAGTTAAAAATCAGACAACTCTAGAATTTTTAATATAACATTTCACACAGCACCGTACCCTACAAAAAAAAAGTTAATTTACTTCTTGAATTGCCCCATCAAATTATTTTGGCACATCCGAAGCAACTTCTGTATACGTGACATACTGCCTCAATGTTCCACATTCTTGTATATAATCCACACTACGTTGTTCCTTTTATTATTACTGGATACAGGGTTTTAGAAGTCTTCGTAAAACCAGCACATACGTAATGAACAGGAGGTAAGAGCTTGACTTCCCCCGCTGGTCCTGTTGACTCCCTACGCAGCCGTTGTTTACCGTGAGACAGGTGCGTGCGGCTTGTGTTCACCCGGTTGGAACCTTGACTGCGTTTGACTTACACAAAAGCCCGCCTGCTTACCTGTGCCTGCGAACGAGTGTTGTTCAGACAGCAGTCCGTCGCAGCATATGTACAGCTCTAACGTCCACGTTCAGCAACTCACACACAAACACAAACATCGAATGACACGATACACAATACGAACACCACTCGGTCCCGACCGCTTACCGCCGCGTTTCAAACCGGACTACCGCTCCGCGCGGTTCACCAACGGAACAAGCTGCTAGTTCTGCGACCGTGGCACAGGTGGCGCAGCGCTTGTAAGCGCTGGCGGCGCTCCTTGCGGTAGACGCTGCAACTTCGACTGCTGTGGACATACTGTATCCCATGATATTCCAAACAGAAAGTTTCGTGGGCCGCCTCCCCGTCTTGATTTATTTTACCTACCGGTGCTATAGGAAAAGTTTACTCTTATTAACTTTATTCTCTGCAACGGGCTTCTTTCAGAGCTACATTTTTTAAATGCTTTGGAAGCAAGTTTCCTTTACTCCATTCAGTAATGCGCGGTTTGCAAATATTTATCGCGCAGCAAAATGCAAACAATAAATTGCAAACACTCGAGAGATACAATAGTACAAAAGAAGAGAAATGAGCTACTTTACTGCATTCATACCGCTTGTTGGAAACAACGGTAGCGAAAACGCCTCTGTGCGCACTATAGCTGTATATTCCAATCTGTTTTCACGATTCCTGTGGGAGCTATACGATTGGTGTTATATTCGTACATTTCTCACTTAAAGTTGGCGCTTCAAATTTTGGAAATAGCTTTCGCGGGAAATTTACTTCACTCTGGTAAATTTCTCAAACCCATTCGTATTCTTTTCCTATTATCCAGCAAATATGTATTACTGACATAACAGAATTCTATTACAAAGAGTTTTAACGTTCATTGTTATGTTGAATCTTTGTTTTTCAGAGTTGTACCGTTTTTCCTCCTCTATCAGGGTCTTCGGAAAACATTATACATTTTATCACTCTTCTAACTACACATATCCGTATTTTTCGTGTCTGGACGCACATAGTGCTGCAGTGTTGTGGGATTCTATTTCTTTATTCCGCTCATAAATTAACACTGCTCAAATCTTAAAGCGTTAATTGAATTGTTGATGTCTGACCAAAATAAATTAGAAAATACAGACATAAGAGAAACGACTCTTTTAATCAAAATATTTTTTTAAAAAAAATCAGGGGGTTGCCCTTATTTGCGCTGTAAGTAATTTTTTATTCTTACAATTTTCTCTCACCATATCGCGCATATAGCTAATGCTTTATTTATTAGGGATCATTCAATTCAAGTACATTATCAGCCTCTTTAACAACTGTAGAAGTAGTAAATATAAAATGAATCAATCATCTAACACTAGGCACCTAAGTAAAATACAAGAATTCATGAAAATACGGTGTTACATGAACAATAACGATCAATTTTATTCTTTCACGTTCATTTTACAATGTGTGGAATAACTGCGTAGCGTCAGATCATTTATTAATTTGTGGACATTGTTTACCACAGGCAAATAGGAAGCCAAAATTATATCAGTGTTTCCATACACTAAAACAAATACAGAAGTGGAGAAACGTGATTCCCTGTTTCACAAGTTTCTCGTACAATTCAATTTGCTCTTTTCCACAATTTTTACGTCCCTGAATGATGTGGCTGAGGTTAGATTTTTGAAAAGGCGCATCGGGGTTAATATCGATCGTCCTTAACTTGGATAACACCCGTATCCTAGGGGCAGCATAACAACGAATGCAATATGTCGTTTACTCAGATTCAGCTCATAAAAACATGGCTTTCGTGTGGTGACAGGTTAAACTCGGACAAAATATCTTTATTATTTATTTATTTTGGCTTTTGGTTTCATAATATTCTACTCTACCTGTCTGCGTCGTGAGCCAGTAGATCGATAATTTATCTTGAGTGGAATCAAATATAAAATAGAGTTATGCCCTGCATACAGCCTTTTCTTAAATACTCTACTTCGCTGAAAGATCCAATATTTCATTGTGACGGCTCCCAGTGTGAGCCTTAATCCACATTAAATTAACTTCCCGATTCCAGTGCCAAATTAAATATTCCTGGACACCATAGCAGGTAAAATTGTTAAGTCTCTCGTGGCCACTTTTTAACAATCTGCCTGTTGGCTTCTGTCACGGGTTCTTCGGCCGACGCTTGATGGTTTTACAGACATTTCGCCAGCGCAAGTGGCTGGCACTTCGAAGCTCCGTCCACCACCAGCAATGGAGGGTGAAGCTGTGACAATACCAGCCACGTCAGGAAAATTATCAAACAAACGTCGGTCGAGGAACCCGAGACAGGAGCCAACAGGAAGTTTGCCGCAGCAGATGTTCAATTAGCTTGTCCCTTCTGTTGATAAGGCTCTTCCAGAGGCTTCTGTCCTCATCTACTCTTTTTAGTACTTCTTCATTTTGTGCTTTATCTGTCCACTTAATTTTTAACATTCTCCGATAGCATCACATTTCAAATGCTTCCAATTTCTTCTTTTCCGATATTCCACGTTTCCTTTTAATACAGTGCTGTACTCCAGACAAATGTTTGTAGGAATTTTTTCCTTATTTCCAAATCAATACGTGATTTCAGTAAAGCTCATCCATTGAAGAAATCTTTACTCCCCCGTGCCAACCAACTTCTGAAATATTTCTTTGTTCGGTTGTTCTGTGTGATCATGCTTCTTAGATAAGAGATTTCCTTTACTTCTTCCAGTAGCGTGTCCTTTCCAGCTCTGATATTAAGCTAGTAGTTATTCTCCTTTCTATTAGTCACCATCAGCTTCTTAATTTCTATCAGCAGGTCTTCTAAGCCATCCTAAAACCCACCAGAATGACTGTGTCACTGCAGACATTAGATTTGATTTCTATTCTCCTTGGAGCTTTATTCCTCTCTCGAAAGAATTTTATACTTCATTTATAGATTCTTCGATGTACAAGCTGAACAACTATGATGATAGGCTACAATATTGCTTTATACTATTTTTAACACGAAATTCTCTTTCTTGACGTTGGATTTTTATCACTCCCACTTTCGTTTTGTAGAAGGTGGTTATTTATCTTTGTACTGTAATCCCAATTATCGAATCAATTTATAACCAATCACAGTGCTAAATTAGTAGCATTGAGAATTTGTAAGCGATTGTAGTTGATAACTAGCCGAGAAAGACCCGCTTGTGTAACATTCTAGAACATTCACGAGCCTTCTGGAAGAGTCTGCAACGTTTCATCTACATCTAAATCTACGTACATACTCCGCAATCCACCATACGGAGCGTGGCGGAGGGTACTTCGTACCACAACTAGCATCTTCTCTCCCTGTTCCACTCCCAAACAGAACGAGGGAAAAATGACTGCCTGTATGCCTCTATACGAGCCCTAATCTCCCTTATCTTATCTTTGTGGTCTTAACGCGAAATGTAAGTTGGCGGCAGTAAAATTGTACTTCAGTCAGACTCAAATGCTGGTTCTCTAAATTTCCTCAGTAGCGATTCACGAAAAGAACGCCTCCTTTCCTCTAGAGACTCACACCTGAGTTCCTGAAGCATTTCCGTAACACTCGCGTGATGATCAAACCTACCAGTAACAAATCTAGCAGCCCGCCTCTGAATTGCTTCTATGTCCTCCCTCAATCCGACCTGATAGGGATCCCAAACGCTCGAGCAGTACTAAAGAATAGGTCGTATTAGTGTTTTATAAGCGGTCTCCTTTACAGATGAACCACATCTTCCCAAAATTCTACCAATGAACCGAAGACGACTATCCGCCTTCCCCACAACTGCCATTACGTGCTTGTCCCACTTCATATCGCTCTGCAATCTTACGCCCAAATATTTAATCGACGTGACTGTGTCAAGCGCTACACTACTAATGGAGCATTTAAACATTGCAGGATTCTTTTTCCTATTCACCTGCATTAATTTACATTTATCTATATTTAGAGTTAGCTGCCATTCTTTACACCAATCACAAATCCTGTCCAAGTCATCTTGTATCCTCCTACAGTCACTCAACGACGACACCTTCCCGTACACCACAGCATCACCAGCAAACAGCCGCACATTGCTATCCACCCTATCCAAAAGATCATTTCTGTAGATAGAAAACAAGAGCGGACCTATCACACTTCCCTGGGGCACTCCAAATGATACCCTCACCTCTGATGAACACTCCAACATTATCGAACATTCTGACCGCTTTGGCACTTCAGCCACTTCGACGCTCTCTTTTGACACCCATATGTTCGAACCTAACTCCTGTAGTTCCAAACCTGAACCTTTGTCGTAGATGGGGGTGGAGGGCTATCGTACCATATGACTGCAGACCGAGTTATGGAGTTACAGTGGCACACATCGACAAACCACGTTTATATTTATTAGATTCACACTGATTCGTGTTTTGTATTCACAGATGGAAATAACATTAATTTCCTTTTCCACTACAGAGTGATTATTTGTTCTGTCCAACGGATGATTGGAATAAATAGGTAGCATGGTAACACCACCAAGTAGGCAGGCACCTTGTCGATCTAGTCTTCAGTCAGAAGATCAGTCTGATGTAGCTCTCCACATTACTCCAGCCTGTGCAAGCCTTTTATTTAAATCTCCAAATAATTACTGAACTCCAAATCCATTTGAATCTGCTTACTGTAGTCAAGCCCTACTCTCCCCCTACAAATTTTATTTATTTATTTATTCATTGCTTATTTAGCCTGACCATATTAGAGCCTTAATACACTCTCTTACTTCTGCCCTAGAAGATCACACACAAAATGCTGTATCGGCTACTGTGGGAGTCAGCACAGACACAAACGGGAATTGAGAGAATACTTTGTTTCTAAAAAGGAGAGAGACATAACTTCTTGTTGTGCTGTGTCTTCCCGTGCTTTCTATACCTCCTCCACACAATTACATTTACTCTATACTACTACTACTCGCAGAATCCAAGCTAAGTATCGCCTTCCTGTTTCTCAGTGCTGATGCTCTTGAAATCTGCGACTGAACTGGGTGCGACCAGCGACGGGCGACTGGTTAAGTCAGCTTGACGGGGGGCGCTGAAACACTTCTCCTGCTGCCGCTGCTGCTGACTCCGTGTGGGTCACGTTGCTGCTGCTCGCTGCTACTCTCGCTCGCCGCGCCAACATTCCTGGACGCCCGAAGGGAAGACGAGGAGAACAAGTTGCCGCGATCGTTAGCCTCCTGGGCCAAGCGCTCGGGCTGTACAGCAAGCAGAAGAGGAAGAGTGTGTGTGTGTGTGTGTGGTTTGAGGTTTTCGGGCGCTAAACAGCGTGGTCATCAGCGCCCAAACGCATAGAAACAGGAACACATGCAGTGAATGGACGAAGACGGACACCGAACAAGGAAGAAACCTGTACAGTGCTTCTACATCTACATCTACATCTACATTTATACTCCGCAAGCCACCCAACGGTGTGTGGCGGAGGGCACTTAACGTGCCACTGTCATTACCTTCCTTGCCTGTTCCAGTCGCGTACGGTTCGCCGGAAGGACGACTGCCGGAAAGCGTCCGTGCGCGCTCGAATCTCTCTAATTTTACTTTCGTGATCTCCTCGGGAGGTATAAGTAGGGGGAACCAATATATTCGATACCTCATCCAGAAACGCACCCTCTCGAAACCTGGACAGCAAGCTACACCGCGATGCAGAGCGCCTCTCTTGCAGAGTCTGCCACTTGAGTTTGCTGAACATCTCCGTAACGCTATCACGCTTACAAAATAACCCTGTGACGAAACCTGCCGCTCTTCTTTGTATCTTCTCTATCTCCTCCGTCAACCCGATCTGGTACGGATCCCACACTGATGAGCAATACTCAAGTATAAGTCGAACGAGTGTTTTGTAAGCCACCTCCTTTGTTGATGGATTACATTTTCTAAGGACTCTCCCAATGAATCTCAACCTGGTACCCGCCTTACCAACAATTAATTTTATATGATCATTCCACTTCAAATCGTTCCGCACGCATACTCCCAGATATTTTACAGAAGTAAATGCTACCAGTGTTTGTTCCGCTATCATATAATCATACAATAAAGGATCCTTCTTTCTATGTATTCGCAATACATTACATTTGTCTCTGTTAAGGGTCAGTTGCCACTCCCTGCACCAAGTGCCTATCCGCTGCAGATCTTCCTGCATTTCGCTGCAATTTTCTAATGCTGCAACTTCTCTGTATACTACAGCATCATCCGCGAAAAGCCGCATGGAACTTCCGACACTATCTACTAGGTTCAAATGGCTCTAAGTACTATGGGACTTAACAGCTGAGGTCATCAGTCCCCTAGAACATAGAACTAGTTAAACCTAAGGACATCACACACATCCATGCCCGAGGCAGGATTCGAACCTGCAACCGTAGCGGTCGCGCGGTATCTACTAGGTCATTTTTATATATTGTGAAAAGCAATGGTCCCGTAACACTGCCCCGTGGCACTCCAGAGGTTACTTTAACGTCTGTAGACGTCTCTCCATTGAGAACAACATGCTGTGTTCTGTTCGCTAAAAACTCTTCAATCCAGCCACACAGCTGGTCTGATATTCCGTTGGCTCTTACTTTGTTTATCAGGCGACAGTGCGGAACTGTATCAAACGCCTTCCGGAAGTCAAGGAAAATGGCATCTACCTGGGAGCCTGTATCTAATATTTTCTGGGTCTCATGAACAAATATAGCGAGTTGGGTCTCACACGATCGCTGTTTCCGGAATCCATGTTGAATCCTACAGAGTAGATTCTGGGTTTCCAGAAATGACATGATACGCGAGCAAAAAACATGTTCTAAAATTCCGCTGTCAGAAGCTGGGGCACTTCGCCACGGGCTGCACAGGAGTACTCGAATGTTTCAAGTGTGCAAAGTCGCACCTCGCACGCGAGTGCACGAAGCCCAGGGACGCCACCGCTACGTGTTCCAACTGCGGCGGTCCACACGCCGCCAACCACCGTGGCTGCAGTTATCTCAATAGCTGTGGCACGGTAAGGGGCGGCACACACGCCGACGGCGAATTACCGCGCAAGAAGAGGTGGCAACGAACCGAGAAGCGGTAAACGCTCTGCCCGCGCATCGTGCCACTGGCACTTCTGCTGATGCTGGCGCGAGTGGAGCACCGTGCTGCTGCAATCCCTACAGCATTCGTAAGATCGACGATACTGCCGCCAACGCAGAGGCCGCTCTCAAATCTGCCGTGGCAGGGGAGAGGGCTGCACTTGGGGCCGAGGTGGGCGAGGTACGCCTCCAGCTCGCGCAGCCCCGCGAGTTGCTGGCCTGCAAGTCTCGCAAGGCCGGCCGGAGTGGCCACGCGGTTAAAGGCGCTACAGTCTGGAACCGCGCGACTGCTACGGTCGCAGGTTCGAATCCTGCCTCGGGCATGGATGTGTGTGATGTCCTTAGGTTAGTTAGGTTTAAGTAGTTCTAAGTTCTAGGGGACTTATGACCACAGCAGTTGAGTCCCATAGTGCTCAGAGCCATTTGAACCATTTGAAGTCTCGCAAGGGGCGAGACGTAACGACTGGCACCATCGCCACGCAGATGGACGCTCTCCCGGCTCCTGCGGTAACGCAGGGCGCTGTAGGGGTGCCCACGCAGGTGGCGAATGAGATGTCTGCCCCCTCCTCGAAAGGGGAGGGCTTGCGGAAACAAGATTCCGAGTCAGCTCCACCAGCAACATGGGATGACGTGGGCAAAGACATCGAACTACCCGCCCGCCCGCCCTGCCGACGACAAGGCGGAACAGCCGCTGCTGGAAGACAAAGACACAGCTGCTGCTCCCATCCAAGAACACGACACGGAATGGGTAGTCAATACGCCGCCAGCAGAGAGAGAGAGATGACAGCGCCAGGACTACTGAAGATGGTTGCAAAATCATTGCGTGACAAGACGTACGCGCATCACAATACCTCGTACCCTTTGTAACCTCCCCACAAAAATCATAATAAAAATGATAATGAACCATGAACCAGGTGTAACCTCCCCTCGGAAATGAGAATTAAATGAATTTTAAATATTGTAACGTCTGAACAAAATTGGTTCCCATTCATAATCTCAGTGCAGAAATGCATTCACATTTAATGTACCCACAAAATTCTTTTCTCATTTAATGTTAAGTTCGAAACAGAAAAACTCTTAAAGCACAAAAATAAAAAAAATTCAGTAACCTGGGAAATTTTATGACGACAGCAGCGCTGCGCCACGGCCCTGTACTCTGAATAAAAAAAGCAAAAATTCTTACCTCAATAAAAACTGCGAATATATCTGCTCTTACCTAAAAAATTTTCGGCTCAGCTCCGTGCAATACTGGCCTATGCTTTGTGATTCGTGAAAGGAAAGATAATCCATTGAATAAAATCTTTAAATTGAAATGAATGCCTTTTTTAAAAAAAATTACTTTATATTATAAAAATTATTATTGGGGCATTTTTTGAAAGAAATTGGATGACAGTTAACATACATTACTAGATACGCGCAAGGCTGCTTCTTTACCTTCTACAAGAATACTCATCCTCCAGAGTCCCGACCAGAGCAGACTGCCGACACGCGCCGACACGCGCAGACTACTGCTGACTCACGCAGACTACTGTCAACTACTGATAAGCAACAACTAACTACATACTGCTCTCTGGTCGGAGACTCTCCTAAGTCTTGCCTGTTGCAGGCAGCGCATACATCGCATACCTCTTACACCTTTCACCGACTCCAGTGTTCCTAAACCATCTCTACCCAATTGAAAGGGTCCTGCAGCCATCTTTCATTAGTCCACTAGCCCAGTTTCACTAGCATTTCTCTTTCTTTTCCTTGTTTATCTTTTCTCATAACTCATAGTGGTGTGATTGAATGAATGTGGTTGTGTGTCACGCTGCTAGACGGTGGCGTAGTCTTCTGCAGAAAGTCTGCGATAGTGATACAGATTCAGCAGCAATTGTACTGAATAGCCAACTCTCGTAGTGGTCAAGTAGGCAAAGAGGTTTGCGCTACTGGTGAGAAAGCCACCTCCGTTAGGTTGGTGGCGAAAATGGCATCTTTGGGTTTTTCGGGCCACGCGGAGCGTGGAAGAGGCTGGAGAAGCGGGAGGCAGTCTGCCGCCGGTACGGGAAGCGTTCACAGCTGTGCTCCAGTCGAAGAAGGGTGAATTAGACTGCCCGAGTGGCGCGTTGTTACTTGGCGAGGGGAGAACTGTTAGCTTTTGGTCTCGCTTTTCAACTCTGAAAAATTGCTTTGCCTTGTCGCAGCAAGGAATGCAAAACTTTGGCAGATTTTTCTTTTAGTAAATTTCGGTAGCAGACTTGGATCCGCTGGAAGAGCGCCACACAAAGGTGTCGATAAGAAGTGAGCACTCGCTTCTGTATGAATGCCTGTTTGCCTTCAGCTGTGCCTGTATAAGCTTTCCTTTTTCTAAATATTAATAGCTTTGCCTTCTCGTAAATTTTCCTTGCTTTATGTATCTTTCGTCCGTGGGGAGCCAACCACGTGGTAGAACATTATTGTTGTTGGGCTACCGGCATCACTAACTGTCCGATCTCATGTTTGTTTTAAATAATGTTAACTGCCCATGACTGTGTGATGTGGTAGTTTCAATTTGGGCACTATACCTAGAAATTGTGTCTCCACAACCCACGTGGGCACGCGGGAGTACTGCGAAACGTGTACCGTTTCACGAGTAATTGCGATCGGTTATCAGGCAACAGCAGTTGAATGAATGATTCACACCAATGATTTTAGGTGTAGATTGTAGCGGTGAACGTATCGACGCTTTTCTTCAATGTTATCAGGAATTGTGTACATGCCTCACATCCATGTCTTACAAATAAACGATGTTATCCACAATTTTCTCTTGTATTCCGAGGTTACGTTTTTGCACCTAAGCCACTCACCTCATAGCTTTCCCGTTAGCACATCCAACGCGTTTCATTACGCACAGGTCCAGTGATTAGTTTACCCTTTTATTTTAAAACAAATGCTTTAGATTAAGTCTTATTTTCAGGTGTGTTGCTGGCAGCTGATCTTCTGCACAGTGTTCATGCATGTACTATTTTATTTTAAATGGTTGATTCTCGTGGACAGTGCACGAGAAATACTATTAATTACATCGCATCCCCTATGAGCGATATCACGACGTACGTATTTTTATGAGTTTTTGGTCTGTGATCAAATTAATTTATTTTCCGACTCGGCCAAACCTTTGATTAGTTGTATGGTTAGAGTCGGTGGCGACCCTAATCTTCTCACGTTAATTTCACATTCAACAAGCATTTCCATCCTCACTCTTAACGTAATAACCCGTAGTAACAGGTTAGTTACACCATAAGACTTTTGATTTCGGTTGGGCAACTGCCAATCTAACCACCGTCGTTTCTAAGAGGGAATTGGACCTTATAAACCGCTTCCCTATTATTACCGAGTATGACTGGCAGCGCATAATCGCTGCTATTCCAAGTGTTAAGCAGAAGAAGAAGAAGAACAAACATTCCTCTTCCTCGCACCGCTAGTTTCCTAGCACCCACTGTAATTTATCCTTTCGAGCTCAGACAAGTTTTAGCTAACCCTTTTAATCCCAGTCAATTTTATCTTATATTCGTGGAGTAAATGTCAACAGACAACAGACTCCGATATTGTAGACCACCTCAGGGGAGGTTGTCCATACCAGAGAGCAGAGAGAGGGGCGCTGAAATCTGTTTTCCTGGAGGTTTGGTGCTGCCCGCTCTTTTCATTGGCGCAAGGGTCAGCGCCTTCTTGATGCTGCGCTATCGCACGTGCAGTCAAGGCTATAGGACTGCGCACTCCTCCCTCCTCCAGCACTGTTGTCTTCTTGAGAGCCATCTTAAGTGGGGGGGGGGGGCAGGGGGGAAGGGGCAGAAAGCTGGGTGGTGGGAGGAGCCGCGAGCCGCAACTGGGACCGACGCGGACCCCCCGGCCGCGCCCCGACATCCATCCCGGCTCCGAGGGAACGTCGATCGGATAACCCCCGGAAAGGCGCCTGCCCTTTTCCTGAGCCGATCCGATGAAAAACGGAGAGAGCGGTGACGACGACGGTGGTGCGGCTCCACGGCGAGCGCCTTGACGAGCGCCGGGAAGTTGAGCTAACGGTTTTTCAGGCGGTGCCAAACACCGGGGGTGGCCGCACCTGCTGCAGGATTCTGGTAGGATGCGAATCTGGAGGCAGAAAGTCTGCGAAAGAATCTCGCAATCCACAAGCACCAATTTCATTCTGATGGCGGCCCAGCAACCCAGCAGGGCCTTGAATTAAATACACTACTGGCCATTAAAATTGCTATACCACGAAGTTGACGTACTACAGACGCGAAATTTAACCGTCAGGAAGAAGATGCTGTGATATGCAAATGATTAGCTTTTCAGGGCATTCACACAAGGCTGGCGCCGGTGGCTGACATGAGGAAAGTTTCCAACCGATTTCTCATACACAGACAGCAGTTCACCGGCGTTGCCTGGTGAAACGTTTTTGTGATGCCTCGTGTAAGGAGGAGAAATGCGTACCATAACGTTTCCGACGTCGATAAAGGTCGGATTGCAGCCTATCGCGATTGCGGTTTATCGTATCGCGACACTGCTGCTCGCGTTGGTCGAGATCCAATGACTGTTAGCAGAATACGGAATCGGTGGGTTCAGGAGGGTAATACGGAACGCCGTGCTGGATCCCAACGGCCTCGTGTCACTAGCAGTCGACATCACAGCCATCTTATCCGCATGGCTGTAACGGATCGTGCAGCCACGCCTCGATCCCTGAGTCAACAGATGGGGATGTTTGCAAGACGACAACCATCTGCACGAACAGTTCGACAACGTTTGCAGCAGCATGGACTATCAGCTCGGAGACCATGGCACAGTTACCCTCGGCGACGCATCACAGGCAAGAGCGCCTGCGATGGTGTACTCAACGACGAACCTGGGTGCACGAATGGCAAAACGTCATTTTTTCGGATGAATCCAGGTTCTGTTTACAGAATCATGATGGTCGCATCCGTGTTTGGCGACATCGCGGTGAACGCACATTGGAAGCGTGTATTCGTCATCGCCATACTGGCGTTTCACCCGGCGTGATGGTATGGGGTGCCATTGGTTGCACGTCTCGGTCACCTCTTGTTCGCACTGACGGCACTTTGAACAGTGGACGTTACATTTCAGATGTGTTACGACCCGTGACTCTACCCTTCATTCGATCATTGCGAAACCCTACATTTCAGCAGGATAATGCACGACCGCATGTTGCACGTCCTGTGTAACCTTTCTGGATATAGAAAATGTTCGACTGCTGCCCTGGCTAGCACATTCTCCAGATATGTCACCAACTGAAAACGTCTGGTCAATGGTGGCCCAGCAACTGGCTCTTCACGATACGCCAGTCACTACTCTTGATGAACTGTGATATCGTGTTGAAGCTGCATGGGCAGCTGTACCTGTACACGCCATCCAAGCTCTGTTTGAGTCAATGCCCAGGCATATCAAGGCCGTTATTAGGGGGCCGTCTTGTATGGCCGTGTGGTCTAGGCGCTACAGTCTTGAACCGCGTGACCGCTGCAGTCGAAGGTTCGAATCCTTCCTCGGGCAGGGATGTGTGTGATGTCCTTAGGTTAGTTAGGTTTAAGTTGTTCTAAGTTCTAGGAGACTGATGACCACAGATGTTAAGTCCCATAGTGCTCAGAGCCATTTGAACCATTTGTACGGCCAGAGTTGGTTGTTCTGGGTACTGATTTCTTTGGATCTATGCACCCAAATTGCGTGAAAATGTAATCAAATGTCAGTTCTAGTATAATATATTTGTCCAATGAATACCCGTTTATCATCTGCATTTCTTCTTGGTGTAGCAATTTTAATGGCCAGTAGCGTGTACGTGCAAGTGTCTGAATTCCGCAGAATCGTTCCTCTCTTCCAGCCACTGGTGCGACCAAAAACTGTGAAAAGAATAGAATTACTAGGCGCAAAAGGATACTTGCGTAGCGTAGGAAGCGTCAGGCGTCGCGGTGAGTGCAGCAACTGGAAAGCGTGCACGGGCGCCGGCCATGTTGAAGCTTCGCCGGCGACGAACCGTCGCTGGCCTGGGAGCGTTGAGTTGCGAGGAAGAGCAACAGTTCCAGCACAAGCGCGACAGTGTGGCGTCACTTGTTCAATGTGGGCGCCCACGCCCGGCCAATTACACTGTCGACGCGCTAGCTGTTCTGTGCGTACAATTCCCCAATGTCTTTAGTGGAGCAGTTGCAACACACCCTTTTGCAGCACTTTAGAAATAACCACGCGCGATTGTCCAGAGCCATTTTCCAATAACATCACACCGTGCTGGACGGAAAGGCTATGCCGACGAGCAAATAACGGCGCACAAAAGAATTCTGAATGTTTTTCACTGAACGGGGCAAGCAGTACGGATGGAGTGCCACAAAATGTTCATGTCAGGGTCAATGGCCTGTGCGATTTTCCTATACTGCAGAGGAAAAGTCTGTAGAAGTTCAGTGTCCTGCGCGTCGATCTGACAACAAGATGCGCCAGTGGCATCGAATTCAGAATCGGGACCAAAAGGAAAGCGAGAAAGGACGTCAGTATTTGCATGCTTCAGCGTGGGCCGGTAAAATATTTCGTAATGATACTGTGATTATGTCAAAGCCCGAAGTTCCAGCTTCTGAGCCGAGCGTGCAGTAACAGGTTTGGACGGATGAAACAGAGGCTGAAGCCGCTTGTGATCCTGAAACATACCCTTAGAAAAAATTTATAAATGTCAGTGCTGGAAAACATCTACGTTATTTGATTTTCAAATAGCTGAGCAAAACTGAACGTACTCAGACATATCTCTCTTTACTTATTCTGATCAACAGCCGGCCGAAGTGGCCGAGCGGTTCTAGGCGCTACAGTCTGGAACCGCACGACCGCTACGTCGCAGGTTCGAATCCTGCCTCGGGCATGGATGTGTGTGATGTCCTTAGGTTAGTTAGGTTTAAGTAGTTCTAAGTTCTAGGGGACTGATGACCTCAGCAGTTAAGTCCCATAGTGCTCAGAGCCATTTGAACCATTTCTGATCAACACTAAACTGACACACAATATTTTTTTAGCGTAACGTAATCTGACTTTCAATAATCCCTACAAACTAATGGCCCTGACTAACAATAACCTATACCTTACATGAATCACTTACCTCACAAAAATTTTCGTTACTCACTCTATTGCAATACAGCGAGCGCCAGTACTGCCAGGTAAATGAAAGATTCTAACTACTGAAGACACTACCTACTGATAGGCATAGTTAGCAAATGAAAGATTTTGATGGAGAACAAACAATGTATTTACCTTAATAGTGTTCAAAAGTCATTATATATATATATATATATATATATATATATATATATGTGTGTGTGTGTGTGTGTGTGTGTGTGTGTTCATGACATCCAGTCTTACAAATTTTCTTTTCTGACGGACAAACGTCCAGATCGTCCACTCTCAAAATTATGCCATCTCTCTCCCCACATCCACCACTGCTGACGGCTCACCTCCAACTGCGCAACGCTACGTTCTGTTCACATCGAACTGCCCAACACTACAATAGCTAATATTCCAACAATGCCAACCAGCCACAGACTGCACACAGCACAGTCAGTGATTTTCATACAGAGCGCTACGTGGCGTTACCAACATAAAAACCTAAACAGCCTACGTACAGTCCGTCAACAGGTAAAATTTTCGACCAAACATGATGGTGAAACTTCCCCGCCATTAATACCGAGCACTTCCTTCTCGATTTGGGAACAGTTACTGACCCGTGTTCGGCTCGTGTTCATGCCATTTCTTGTTTGTCATCTTCTTTTACGGTACTGTCGACTCGTTTACTTATTTCATTTACTGACGTCACTAATTTCTGCCTTACTTGCCAGTGAGTGGCAGCAGCAGCGCTTAAGGGTAAGTGCATTGTTGCACCATCTCTGGAGCGGCCGCCGAGTTTTATCTCTCTTAGATTAAAAATTCAAATCATTGTCTTGCCCTTAAGTCATAAGATTGTTATTCGTTAGTATGAGGCCTTCAGCCGAGCTTTACCCGAAATATTTTAAGATAAGGCCTTCAGCCTTTTCAAATTGAAAGCTATTCTTTCTAGGCCTTAAGCCGTTAAATTGTTTTGTTGATATGCGGATTTCGGCCGAGTTTTCAGCCTATTTAGATTAAACATTGAAAATCTTTGTCTCGACCTTAAGCCGTAACACTGTTCTTGATTAATGGGAGGCCTTCAGCGGATTTCTATGGGAAAAATTTAAGCTAAGGCTTTCAGCCTATTTATATTGAAGATAACAATTTTTTTTCTAAAGAAGTGAAACCTCCAGAAGAACTCCTGTACCTCAGTTCCTTGCTTAGGCCTTGTGCTTTGGATTTTCGATGTGGCCTTCAGCCGATCTAAATTAAATCAAAGGACGTCTTTCGTTAAAACCTTGAGAGTTTTGATTCTTGCTTGTGTGATTGTGTGTTTTAAGAAATCAAGTTTATATGTTGAGTGCAACTGACAGTAACTTATTTTGTCCCCTTTCCACAAATATAACCGCATCCGCTCTGTCCTCCTAGCCCAGGGATTTCAGTTATGTTGGGTCAATAACTTGGAAGCTAAAGCAATCGCCCTGACTTGTGAACCAAATCCGTGCGAGAGCAAAGCTCCGATTTCGTACGCAGAAGCGTCCACTGCCAAAACCACAGGCTTAGGGGATCGAAATAAACAAGGCATCTGTCACTCAAAAAGGCATTTTTAAGTTTCTGAAATGCTAAAGGCACTTTCTTCAGGCGTAAACGATGCAACGGAGCCGCGATCTGGCTGCGTTGGGTATAAACCGGATATAATATGTCAACTCCCCAAGAAGTGACAACAATTCCGTCACATTCTGCGGCCGGGCAGGGAGGTCCAGGATGGCAAGCAAATGTAAGTGAAGGGGATGAACATATTGGCTGTTAAGAACATGGCCTAAGTACTGAATTTCAGTCTGAAAGAAAGGCACATTTCTCCAGGCTACCCTTCAAACCTGCTTCTGAAAGAAGTTGAAGAAGCGTGCGAAGGTTGGTGATATGTTTCTCCGGTGTGCGTCCTGATACCACAACATCGCCCAAGTAATTTGAACAGAATTGAACTGTAACCTCCCCCATCCTAATCGGCCTACTGGATTGCGATGTAACTGAACGTGATCGCGTATACCGAATGAAATTTTACAGTGAGTAAGGCTGTCGTTACCGAAAGAAAACAACACCGGTTAGTAGGAGGAAAGTGTACAACAGACCCTTCTGAAGGAAGAATCTATTCTAAACCTAATCTAAATCCTGATGACAATTTTGAAATGAATGGAATATAGTGCAATCGCTCACGAACCACACAGGGGGAAAATGGTACCACGTAATATTTAAAAAAATTCCGGATAATACAAAAAAAATTGATTAGCTAAAAAGGGAACAATTAAACGGTCGTCAGCGAGCTAGGGCGATGAATCTCCAGAATCTTAAGAAAGACAATGGCAAAGAAATTTAAGCAAAAATCACTGGCGTGGAAACAAAAGGCTGTCACGATTTTCCAGAACACAACAGTTCACGAGAAAATAAATGAATCATAGAGCACTGAGTTTGCAGTTACTTATTCTGAAGTACTAAATTTTGAAAGTAAAGTTAAATGAAGTTACTGGTTAAATAAATGAATGGCTGTAACTTAAACTTTGTTATGTAAAAAATGACTTTCAGTAACCTCAGTGTGGCGTAACTCAAAATTTAGAAAAAGGCAACCAGTTTACTTTTGGCTATTGAAGGACTGAGCTGAATTTACTTTAAGCAAACGAGCAACTGATATTACTTTTAATATAACAACAATTAAATACATACGAAGCCAGCAGAAGTCAGTCGCCAAGCTAAATACAGAATAATTTGTGCTGTATCTTTAGTGTTTAGTTTTTGCCAATGACATTTTACGTTACTTTTTCGTGAAGGAAGTTAATACTCAAATCTGCAAATTAGTTAAGCTTCTGTTATGAAACACAAAAATGAACATTTACTGAGGCAGAAAATTTAGACTGAAACTGGTCATTAGCAAACTAGCAATAAATAGTTAATCAATTTTCATATTTTTACAACACTCGGTGATTACAAAGAAAGGAAAGTGACGCTGCTTGGTAACAATGTCTGAGGGCAATGACAACACAGATGTCCTACAAGTTTCAACAATTGCAGGCTATTATTCAGACTCGTCACACATCGTGAAAGAAATGCTACTGGTAATGCCTTTACAATATTAGTTATACTCTGTCAGTTAACAATCGTACGATGTTGCAGCAGTGCCGACGACGAAGAACGTAGCCGATGACAATGCTGAACCACAGCTGTTGCTGCTGCTGGTTGAGAACCACGAATCGTCTCCAGAATCACGGATAATTATGGGACAGGCAGTAGTTGGAACTGCAGCTTCCTCCGCCTGTTCACTCGTACCGCGCTCTCAGTATTCGCCGGTTAACGAATTACGCGCGCCTACACTGGCGCGAACACAGATGCACACCGCGTCTGCGGCAACGCCCAACAAACACTTGCGCCCACTTTCAAGACTCAGGCTGCCCTGCTACCCCTCAGCTCACAGTGCGACAGAGACTCTCCATACGCAAAGATGAACAACGGCACACCTACTGCCATTTCGCCGTTGTTACCGATACATTAAAAATAAAGTTTCATTGGCTATTACCCAGCAATTTACACTATTTACATTATAATTACAATCAATTATACACATTCAGAAATAAACACACTATTACATCCATTACATATTAAGTATAATTTATGTAATAAAGCCTACAGTTGCAGAATTAGAAGTACGGTACAAGTTGTAGTGTTGGCAGAAGAGCCAACACTGTGTTGCTAGAGGAGGCCGAAATGCACGCGTTAAGCTCACGCAGACTGGCGAGAGGTCTGGAACAGTTAAAGGAGTTGAGTCTAGTAAATAAAGTACGTAGTTGCTTGAATACTTAACTTTAATCCATAATTAGAGAACATCTCTCGTTACTGTACATGCTTCATTAGATACATAGCAAAGGATAAATGGCGCCTTGCTAGGTCGTAGCAATTGACGTAGCTGAAGGCTATGCTAACTATCGTCTCGGCAAATGAGAGCGTATTTGTCAGTGTAGCTTCGCTAGCAAAGTCGGCTGTACAACTGGGGCGACTGCTAGGACGTGTCTCTAGACCTGCCGTGTGGCGGCGCCCGGTCTGCAATCACTGACAGTGGCGACACGCGGGTCCCACGTATACTAACGGACCGCGGCCGATTTAGAGGCTACCACCTAGCAAGTGTGGTGTCTGGCGGTGACACCACACAAGTTATCAACGGACATTAAACGGATAAAAATTTTGGATGATCTACATTTTCGGTGTGACAGCACTTTTGCAATAAACTGTTCTAAGTAGCGTTGGAATATGGCAGGCGTGGGAGTGTTGCCAAAGAGTGAGCGCAAAAAACTGTCCGCCCCCAGCAGCTGAGTGGTGCCGGCACAGTAGCTCAGCGTGTTCGGTCAGAGGGCTCGCTGTCCTCTGTAATAAAAAACTGAGTGAACAGATCAACAAAGAACCTAAACGGCTGTCATCGGACGTCTTCCACGAACAAATTCATCGACCAACATAGAGCAAAATGAGATAAAAAAAAGTGGTCAGCGCGACAGAACGTCAATCCTAAGGGCCCGGGTTCGATTCCCGGCTGGGTCGGAGATTTTTCTCCGCTCAGGGACTGGGTCTTGTGTTGTCCTAATCCCCATCATTTCATCCCTATCGACGCGCAAGTTGCCGAAGCGGCGTCAAATTGAAAGAGTTGCACCCGGCGAACGGTCTAACCGACGGGAGGCCCTATCAAACGACATTTATTTAGCGTAAAACTACAATAAACCTATATGTGAGTTGACTACAAACACTTTCTGAGACTCCTCATCTAGCGGAAATACGCATTGTGTAAGTAAATATTTGCAAATTAGCGGCCTGCACCAAACCTGTCAATTAATTGCTCAGGGCGAGGTAATGGATAACTATTAATTATTGTTTGTGGATTCACAGTGGCTTTAAAGTCAACACAAAGACGGAGACTTCCAGAAGGCTTTGGTAAGATTACTAAGCGAGAAGCCCACTGACTAGCCTGGATAGGAGCAATAACGCCATTGTCTTGCCACTCCTTAAGTTCACTTGCAACTTTGTCTCTAAGGGCATGAGGGATGGGACGTGCCTGAAAAAACTTAATTTGCGCATTGTCTGGCAACTACTTCAGAAAATAAACCAGGGAACTCCACAATCAATGTCTTTTGGGTTGAAAGCAGAAACAGAAAGTACACTGTCAAAAAAAATGGTTCAAATGGCTCTGAGCACTATGGGACTCAACTGCTGAGGTCATTAGTCCCCTAGAACTTAGAACTAGTGAAACCCAACTAACCTAAGGACATCACAAACATCCATGCCCGAGGCAGGATTCGAACCTGCCAGACTGCAGCGCCTTTAACCGCACGGCCACTTCGGCCGGCAAGTACACTGTCCTGAGTAAGAAAATTTCACAGTCTTGAGAATGCAAAATTGTAAATGTCACTGTTCTGATGTGAGACAGCAATGTCTCAGGCAAACTACATGTACCATGCACTGGAATGTCCTGACCGTTACACGTAGTAAGTTGCGTGCAACATTTTGTCAACTATGGCGAGCCCAACTGTTCATAAGTGACATGATCAAGCATTGCAACGGAGCGCCTGTGTCCAACTAAAGTCGCACACAGTTTTCGCCAACGACTAACAAGGGGAGGCCGCCAATTGTGAAATTCAGATTCAATTCATACTGCGCATGATAAAAGCTCATGGCCAGAGGTGTAATGTGGCAAAGCACCAAGATGCACTTCTCAGCCGTTGTCGAGAAAATCGACAGTTAAAATAAACCGTTGTGGTGAAATACTCTCTACGGGTAGTAATTGTCGACAGCGTCGTGGGTCAGCGGTAAGCGCTCGCGTTCGTATTCCGAAGGTCGCTGGATCGAATCTCGCGCCAGGCAATTTTTTTTTTTTTTTTAGTTTAGTGGCTCAGCGGTAAGCGCTCGGGTTCGTAATCGGAAGGTCGCTGGATCGAATCTCGCGCCATGCAATTTTTTTTTAGTTTTTGTTTTTTGTTATTCAAATGTGTCTATACACACACACACACACACACACACACACACACACACACATATATATACATATATATATATATATATATATATATATATATATATAATTCCCGGCAATCAGTTGCAACAATTATGCATATAATAAGTTGTTGAAGGTCGTTTGTCGTGGAAAAACTGGCGCTTCGAACATCATTATGTTTTCCGCAAACAAAGTTGTATTTCAGAAATGTTATTAATTGTCTTCATAATGTTAACCACGTATAGTTAACGGAAGACGTAGAAACGATATTCCGGAACGAATACGTATAGCGTATGTCAAACGTTCGAATTAGAATAGAAACCCCACGAACACAAATTTGCTGTGGCAGATGAAATGTAAGCTCCGTTACTCGCTCGTTACACTTGAAGGACAGATGTTGAATGGGCCGAAACGAGCCGCCGCATAAAAGCGTAGTTGCCTGCTAACTTCGAAAGAAGGTAGATGCGGTCCCTAGCGCAACTTATAACATCGTCGAAAATCAGTGCGGACGTGAGAGCTTTGGTACACCCTGTTAAACAAACGGAAAAAAAGAGGCGGTACAATTAGAGAGCGATCCGCCTTCACCAAAATGCATAAGCAATTCATTAATAGTTTATATATATATATATATATATATATATATATATATATATATGAATTAAAAAAACTAATAATAAAAAAAATGTTGCATGGCGCGAGATTCGATCCGGCGACCTTCCGATTACAAAACCGAGCGCTTACCGCTGCGCCACGACGCTGTATAAAATTATTAACCGTAGAGAGTATTTCACCACAACGGTTTCTTTTAACTGTCGATTTTCTCGAGTACGGCTGAGAAGTGCATCTTGGTGCTTTGCCACATTACACCTCTGGCCATGAGCTTTTATTATGCGCAGTATGGATCGAATCTGAATTTCACAATTGGCGGCCTCCCCTTGTAAGTTCAAAAACAGTTTGTTTTTAATTGTCGTTGCACAGCACGTGGGCAGGGTGAAAGCACATCCTGAAGTTGGTCATTAATAGCACAGGTAGCCGGTTTAGAAAAAACTACGTTCACTGCGTGAGTAGTTGCTCCGCACTTACGTGAGGGAATGTGGGTAGAGTTCTTTTTCTGTTGCAAGCACACAGACTGTACATGACATGGCTTTCCACAAGCAAAGCGATTCTGCGAAGGGCAATGTTCTCTTTCATGCGTGTAAAAGCTGCAGGACATGATTTCACAGCAGACATACGTGTTGACACTTATTTGCTCTGTCCACGACGCATCGGACTGTTTGCGCGCAGTGGACGATAACCAGGCCGTACCTGTTTGTCACTATGCAATACACTGCAAATGCGAGCTACCTCAAAGTTTTCTAAGCACTGTCACACGAGTCAAATGGTTCAAATGGCTCTGAGCTCTATGGGACTTAGCTTCTAAGGTCATCAGTCCCCTAGAACTTAGAACTACTTAAACCTAACTAACCTAAGGACATCATACACATCCATGCCCGAGGCAGGATTCGAACCTGCGACCGTAGCGATCGCGCTTGTCCAGACTGTAGCACCTAGAACCGCTCGGCCACCGCGGCCGGCTCACACGAGTCCTGATGTTCAGTAATTTATAACACTTGTTCCAAAGTAGGATAAAAATGTTTGAGAATTTGTTCACGACTGTACTGTTCGGTACATTTTACGTAAATGGATCACGAATCATTGCGTCACTATAGTAAAAACGACACTGTCTTGTCAAAACCTGAAGTTCAGTGACCTACCGACTATACTGATATCTCACAACTGTGTTTGGGACAGCTTTAAAGGAAAAACATGGAAGGTGGACCCACATATTTTGTCATTTGTTATTTCACGTAGTACACTTTATTACTTAACAACAACATTAACTTTACAATTTAAAAACTTATTAACGGAGTCAGAATTCTCACAAAACTTGAACAGGCTCAAATCATTTTAAAAAAACAACTTTAACAACTGTATCATTAAGAGCACGACATGAAAATCGGAAATACAGAGTTCACAAAAACAGAAAGGTCGCATTAAGGTGGGTGTGGTCGCAAGCAGATGCAGCATACAATTTTATCAACTCAATGAACTATACTAACAGCCGTTAAATGTACTAACAATTGCTCCATTCATTTAAAAAAAACAACTTTAACAAAATGTGTGTGAATTCCTATGGGACCAAACTGATAAGGTCATCGGTCCCTAGAGTTACACACTACTTAAGCTAACTTGTGCTAAGAACCACACACACCCGTGCCCGAGGGAGGACTCGAACCTCCGGCGGGACCAGCCGCGCAATCAGTGACATGGCGTTTCTAACAGCGCGGCCACTCCGCGCGGCCAACTTTAACAGTTATACCATTAAGAGCAGCACATGAACATCGGAAGTACAGAGTTCCAAAAACAGAAAGGTCACATCAAGTGGACGTGACTGCAAGCAGGTTCACAGGTTTACATTGATAAGTAACAGGTCTTCAACTTAACGCGGTGAGAAGCAGTAATAAGAGCGACGGCTTTAAACGAATAGTTACAGAGGAATAATGAGGAAAAACCTCAGGCTTGGCAAACACGTCTTAACCTCCTGAGCTCTCTAAATTCACCGGACAGATTCAACTGCTGGTTCGCGCTTAAACGGCGACACCCCGTCCACGGGGGTGAAAGCTATATGGGCGAAGAGACAACAAGCCACGTAGTTCCATTCCAGACCACTAGAGACGCTAGGGGTCAAACGAAGCTGGAATTGACCAATGAGAGCTGTCTAAACTCCAGTGGTGGTTGTTTTGAAATATTCTATCGTCTTGCTCTACACTGAAGTCTGTGGTCCTCAGTTACAGTCGTCTTTGTATTTGTTTCATATTTACATACTACTCATCTTCATTATAAACAGATTTTTTACTTTAAATTCATAAAATTCACTGTGGTATTGAAGAGATTTCCTGCTGAAAAATGTCCACAATTAATTGTAAGGTAAGACATTTAATTTTTCATTAAATAATCTCGTAGCCTATAAATGAAATGTATTCTCTTCTATCGTGAATTAAGCAGTGTGGTTTCTGTTTGTTCATTTAAATAACTTTGATATGTCTGTAGTAGTTTTATTTAATGAAGAGTTTTATGTTTTGTTCAGAATATTCAACACAACAGATTGACGTTGAAATACTCCTGCAAGTTCCCCAGCTGTTCATCTGGCTATTACGTGGATTCAGCGGAGGAAATTTGCAACAAGCATTTCTACAGGTTTCCAAAATAACCTCACGAGTTGCTTCTAAAGTGGAAGAGTGTTTGGAAACTGTCACCAGGTGTGAAATGTGCTTCTTATTTTGTTTGTGAAGATCATTTTTTCGAAGAAGATTTCATGAATAAAAGTAGCCATAGGCTAAACAGGGGTGTGTTTCCAAAACATGTGACAGGTATTACTTGTGAAATTGCCAAAATCGATAGTGAATCAGGTGACACTGTTGTAAATAGTGAATAAAAAGTAAGTTTTGTTTTCATTTCACTGTTTTCATTTCGCTGTTTTTATCCACCCTTCCTGCTTTTGGTACTTGATATTGATGTTTTCTTTTTTGTGTTGAAGCATTTACAGTAGTAAGATGTAGGAACCTTTTTAAGAAATTATTGGTCAGTAGTGCAAGTTTGCTGGACAGTTACTCAGAACTTATAGTCCTGAAACATAGTTGTAACAAATTTTAGAATTCTTCATTAATTAATACTGTGATAAATATTTCTTAATCGAACCTCTTTAACTGCTGCTTATTCTCTTAACTATAGGCTTTTTTCCTCCATTGATCCAGCAGCTCGTATGACGTAAAAATTATGACATTATTCAGGAATATTTGTAGTCTAGTTTAGTTGCTACAATGTTATTTTTCTTTTGCTTCAATTATTTACACTACAAGCTTGTTTCGACTTACTCTCAGCTTCAAGTGTTGCATCTAGTTCTTATGAACCATAAAACATGCTGGAGCTTTTACATGTTGATAAATAACAATATAAGCATGTCAATTTAAAAGTCTATTTTTGATGTTTGCGCCTGACAGTCGCTGCTCCTATCATGCTTTCTTGTCTGTCAGACGCAAACGCCAAAAATAGACTGAAAATATTACTGAATAGGTTTCTCTGTGCTGTAGTACAGTGTGCTATAGCGGTGTTTCAATTATTTTATTATGATGCCAGCCAAAATAATTACATAGCACGCCCAGAAAAATAAGGTAATAGAATTACGAGGTGCATTCAAGTTCTAAGGCCTCCAATTTTCTTTCTCCGGACTGGAAAGAGATAGAAACATGCGCATTGTTTTAAAATGAGGCCACGTTCATTGTCAATACGTCGCAGAGATGGCAGCACCGTATGGCAGACGGAATTTTACCGCCAACGGCGTGAATGAGAACTGTTTTAAATACTTAAAATGGCGACGTTTTCCTTACTTGAACAGCGTGCAATCATTCGTTTTCTAAATTTGCGTGGTGTGAAACCAATTGAAATTCATCGACAGTTGAAGGAGACATGTGGTGATTGAGTTATGGATGTGTCGAAAGTGCGTTCGTGGGTGTGACAGTTTAATGAAGGCAGAACATCGTGTGACAACAAACTGAAACAACCTCGGGCATGCACAAGCCGCTCTGACGACATGATCGAGAAAGTGGAGAGAATTGTTTTGGGGGATCGCCGAATGACTGTTGAACAGATCGCCTCCAGAGTTGGCATTTCTGTGGGTTCTGAGCACACAATCCTGTATGACGACCTGAAAATGCGAAAAGTGTCATCCAGGTGGGTGCCACGAATGCTGACGGACGACCATACGGCTGCCCGCGTGGCATGTTGCCAAGCAATGTTGATGCGCAACGACAGCACGAATGGGACTTTCTTTTCGTCGGTTGTGACAATGGATGAGACGTGAATGCCATTTTTCAATCCAGAAACAAAGCGCCAGTCAGCTCAATGGAAGCACACAGATTCACCGCCACCAAAAAAATTTCGGGTAACCGCCAGTGCTGAAAAAATGATGGTGTCCATGTTCTGGGACAACGAGGGCGTAATCCTTACCCATTGCGTTCAAAAGGGCACTACGGTAACAGGTGCATCCTACGAAAATGTTTTGAAGAACAAATTCCTTCCTGCACTGCAACAAAAACGTCCGGGAAGGGCTGCGCGTGTGCTGTTTCACCAAGACAACGCACCCGCACATCGAGCTTACGTTACGCAACAGGTTCTTCGTGATAACAACTTTGAAGTGATTCCTCATGCTCCCTACTCACCTGACTTGGCTCCTAGTGACTTTTGGCTTTTTCCAACAATGAAAGACACTCTCCGTGGCCGCACATTCACCAGCCGTGCTGCTATTGCCTCAGCGATTTTCCAGTGGTCAAAACAGACTCCTAAAGAAGCCTTCGCCGATGCCATGGAATCATGGCGTCAGCGTTGTGAAAAATGTGTACGTCTGCAGGGCGATTACGTCGAGAAGTAACGCCACTTTCATCGATTTCGGGTGAGTAGTTAATTAGAAAAAAAATCGGTGGCCTTAGAACTTGAATGCACCTCGTAAAACAAAAATAAAATCCTACAACGTAAGTAAACTAGGGGGGGATGCAACCCGCAATGTTTTCATATTATAGTTCATCTCCATACCACTTGAGGCGCTGCTGTCGGTTTGTGTTTCCCACGTTTAACACAGGAGATGCGTTTCTCTTTTCTTCTTGTTCTGTGACTCCGCCACGACGCGGCTGGTAGGGGCGGCGAACTGCCGGTCAACCCAGTCGCCATGACACGACGGGAGTGCCGCCGCGCCAATGAACAAACACGCCTCTGCTCCGGGCCCAGAGAACAGGAACGCGTCTTTTGCCGTCACACACATGAAAAGGGAACAGTAATCTGCGCAGATAAAGCTTCATACGAGGGTGAGTCAAATGAAAACTTTAAATTTGTAATAACAAATCGAAATTTCGCGCCGTTATCCTGTAAATCGGCAAGTGTGCTACAAACAGCGTGCACAATGACCTGTAGGTGGCAGCATAGTGCAGATGCACACATACCGTCGCAGTATCAGTATAAAGATGGCCGCCCAACTTGCGACTTGCACCAGGGAGAACACCGTTCTGTTATTCGGTTTTCGCGTAATGAAGATGTGGAACCTATTGAAAGTCATCAACGAATGAAGGTTCAGTACGGTGATGCATCTTTGTCACAGCAGCAAGTCTACGAATGGAGTAGGAAGATCGCAAATGGTGTGACTTTAGTGGAAGATGCTCCTCTTCCAGGTCAGGCACAACGAGTTGTGACTCCACAGAACATTGCAGCGGTTGAAGCCATAGTGAAGGAAAACCGCCGAGTGACACTGAATGACATTGCAACATGTTTACAAATTAGTCATGGGTCATCACACCCCATTGTGCATGATGTGTTCCAGTTTCACAAAGTGTCTGCAAGATGGGTGTCACTGCAGCTGACTCCTGAAATGAGAGAACGACTGTTCATGCTTGTGAAGAACTTCTTTGGCGCTTTGAACGAAAAGGTGATGGCTTCCTTGCAAGAATCGTTACTGGGGACGAAACCTGGATTCACTTTCACCAACCGGAAACGAAGAGAGCGAACAAGGAAGGCCGCCATTCCTCATCACCAAGACCAAAGAAGTTTCGAACAGAACCATCAGCAGGGAAGGTTTTGCTGACTCTCTTTTGGGATGAAAAAGGCGTCATTTTGGAGCATTACATGCCTTGAGGGACCACTGTCACCAGTGCATCATAGATCTCCTAAACAATCGTCTGCGGCATGCAATCACATCAAAATGACGTGGATTGCTGACATGACAATGCAAGGCCCCACACTGCCCGTACACCAGTTGCAACAATCACAGACCTTCATTTTGAGTGTCTTCCTCATCCACCATACTCACCAGACCTTGCCCCAAGTGATTTCCATATGTTTGGACCACTCAAAGACGCAAAGGGAGGAAAGAAGTTCCTCTCTGATGAAGAGGTTCGCCACGCAGTTCATGAGTGGTTGCGCGGACTACCAAAATAATTTTTTTGTAAAGGCATTTATGCACTTTGTAAGCGCTGGAGGACTTGCATTGAGCGTGGGGGAGATTAAGTTGAAAAGTGATACAGCTTTATACCACTTCAGCACAATAAATAATATTTAAAAATATATTTAAGATTTCCGTTTGACTCACCCTCGTACAACAATGGCCAGAGAGTAAAAAATATAAATTAATGGCAAAGAGGATACCAATATAGGTTAAATTTAACACTTCATAAAATTATTAGTATTCACAAGTGATGGTATCAGCACGTGCTGGTGCAAAACACAAACATACACTTGTACCACCTTGCCTCCCACATAGATCATGTTACAGTTTTGTTCCCTTTACGGAACCTATCACAGGGGGTACTCTTACACTAGCACGACATATGGCCTAGAACACAAACTGCAATTAGTAACACTGACTGATGGTTATGCGCTGGAACACTCGCAGGCGCGCCAATATAACAGGTCCAATTCCATATAACACAGACCCGGCCTTACGGTATCAAGTACTCGGAATAAGAAAATACACTTGTCGTCCCAACAGATAAATCCCGTAACCTAGCAATAACAATGGTAACTCATAATAACCTTTCAATAATTAACTGACTGTGAATATAAACTGGTAAATCGGGACGTCGGCAATACTGCGTCATGGCCCAGAAAAGTCATCCTGAATAAACTTAAAATTCTTACCTCAATTAAGTCGCCGGATAACGCGTATATATCTGCTCCTATAAGAAAGTTTTCTGGTACAGCTCAGTGCAATGCTGGCCGCTAGATTTGTCATGTATAAAAAGAAACAACTGATTTTTCTTTACTATAATAGGGATGGCCATGGATAGGAGAAATTAATAAAATCTTTAAATTCAGATGAATGATTGTCAAAAGATAATTTTATAAGAAAGATTATTAATAAAAGATTTTTTACAAATATTTACATGGGACTTGATATAACAATAGTAGAAAATCAGTTGTTACAAATTACATATGCGCGCGGCTATGAATAGTAATTCTTGATTGTACCTTATACTATATCGCTCAGGCACCGCCATAGATCTCCACGACCGGCCCAACCGCCCAACTGCGAACTACTACTACTACCGCTTCCTACACTGCTCTCTGGTCTGCGATTCTATTATAGCTTACATATCGTAGGCAGCGCGTGAGCAGTCCATCGAAGCTACATCTGCTCGAGTGCGCTAGCAATAAATTCCTTAGTCATGGACCTCTTACAACATATTCCTCTCATGTGTGAAGGAGCAGTGACTTGCAGGACTCCAGCCAGGGCGTTATTGCCTCCAGCCCGTACAGGCGATCGACCGAGTGAGGTGGCGCACTGGTTAGCACACTGGACTCGCATTCGGGAGGACGACAGTTCAAACCCGCGTCCGGCCATCCTGATTTAGGTTTTCCGTGATTTTCCTAAATCGCTCCAGGCAAATGCCTGGATGGTTCCTTTCGAAGGGTACGGCCGACTACCTTCTCAATGCTTCCCTAATCCTATGGGACCGATGACCTCGTAGTTTGGTACCCCCCCCCCCCCCCCCCCCTCGCCCCGCATATTAACCGATCAACCAGGCTAACGTCGAAGTGCGACAAAATCTTAAGTTTGCAGAGTAGGCCGTGAACTTGTCGACCAGGCTGCACGCGACGACCAATTGTGTGATTGGATTGAGGAGTTCCTAGATAACAGGACGCAGCATGTTATTCTCAATGGAGAGAAGTCTTCCGAAGTAAGAGTAATTTCAGGTGTGCCGCAGGGGAGTGTCATAGGACCGTTGCTATTCACAATATACATAAATGACCTGGTGGATGACATCGGAAGTTCACTGAGGCTTTTTGCAGATGATGCTGTGGTATATCGAGAGGTTGTAACAATGGAAAATTGTGCTGAAATGCAGGAGGATCTGCAGCGAATTGACGCATGGTGCAGGGAATGGCAACTGAATCTCAATGTAGACAAGTGTAATGTGCTGCGAATACACAGAAAGATAGATCCTTTATCATTTAGCTACAAAATAGCAGGTCAGCAACTGGAAGCAGTTAATACCATAAATTATTTGGGAGTACGCATTAGGAGTAATTTAAAATGGAATGATCATATAATGTTGATTGTCGGTAAAGCAGATGCCACACTGAGATTCATTGGAAGAATCCTAAGGAAATGTAATCCGAAAACAAAGGAAGTAGGTTACAGTACGCTTGTTCGCCCACTGCTTGAATACTGCTCAGCAGTGTGGGATCCGTACCAGATAGGGTTGATACAAGACATAGAGAAGATCCAACGGAGAGCAGCGCGCTTCGTTACAGGATCATTTAGTAATCGCAAAAGCGTTACGGAGATGATAGATAAACTCCAGTGGAAGACTCTGCAGGAGAGACGCTCAGTAGCTCGGTACGGGCTTTTGTCAAAGTTTCGAGAACATACCTTCACCGAAGAGTCAAGCAGTATATTGCTCCCTCCTACGTATATCTCGCGAAGAGACCATGAGGATAAAATCAGAGAGATTAGAGCCCACACAGAGGCATACCGACAATCCTTCTTTCCACGAACAATACGAGACTGGAATAGAAGGGAGAACCGATAGAGGTACTGAAGGTACCCTCCGCCACACACCGTCAGGTGGCTTGCGGAGTATGGATGTAGATGTAGATGTAGATGTAGACGTCCATCTGTATTCGCGCCGCCCGCCGCTACCAGTTCTTAAACGGGCCGGCCAAGCTTGCCCTCGACCGCTTTTACCCTACGCCGCTTCTCGAGACCCGCGCCGGACAGCCGGAGTCCCCCAAAAGCCTCAACTTGCCAGCCACGTGCTCCTCAGCCCACTGATCTCCAGGCCTCGCCAAACCAACTGTGCACACACACCTCGACCAAAGACCTCAGCTCGCGACGCACGATAGAATCGATATCGGCAGCCTAAGTAGCCATTGGCGCCAGTGGAATACCATACCGCCAAGGTTAGAGCTGCCAAGGTTGGTTCGTTGGTTTAAGGATTAAAGGGACCAAACTGCAGAGGTCATCGGTCCCTTTTTCCAATATACTAAAAATACCCACAGAGAATAAAAAATGTTCAACAGAATAGGAGACAGACCACACAGAACAAAAGAAACATAGACAAGGACCAGACAAAACGAAATAAAATCACACGGAGTGTGACGGTGGTTGGGCGACCATAGGAACAAAAAAAGGAAAAGCCAACCACCGAAAACACATTAAAAATTTAGTTTAAAACCGTAGGCCAAATGCCAGAATCAACACAAAACAATAAAAGAAAACAGAAACACTCAGATTAAAGAATAAAAACCCCCTGCCCGAATAAAACGTAAAACTAAGTCGACCATAACAGGGAGAGCTTCTGTAAAGTTTGGAAGGTAGGAGACGAGGTACTGGCACAAGTAAAGCTGTGAGTACCGGGCGTGAGTCGTGCTTCGGTAGCTCAGATGGTAGAGCACTTGCCCGCGAAAGGCAAAGGTCCCGAGTTCGAGTCTCGGTCCCGCACACAGTTTTAATCTGCCAGGAAGTTTCATATCAGCGCACACTCCGCTGCAGAGTGAAAATCTCATTCTGGAAACACAATTATTAGCAATGCGCCTCTGAAAGGAAAGAGAGAAATATTACTGGCGCGCTGTGACGGCAGCATTGGTTCTGCAGTCCTCGTCACCAGATGTTGCGTCGGCTACTGTGGGAGTCAGCACCGGCATATACAAGGATGGAGACAAGTTGACATGGCCGGTCGCAGGAATCTGAAATGATCTATTCATTAAACCTTCAAATTAATAGAATACTTTGTTTCTAAAAAGAAAAGAGACATAATGGAGTGTCTTCCTGCGCTCCCTGTACCTCCTACATACAATTACATTTACTCTCTATCACTACTCGCAGAACACAGACTAAGTAGCGTCTTCCTCTTACTCAGTACTGATGCTCTCTGCGACCGAACTGGGTGCGACCAGAGATGGGCGGCTGGTTATGTCAGCTTGACAGGGGGCGCTGAAGTCTGTCTTCCTGGAGGTGTGGCGCTGCCCGCTCTTTCCACTGGCGCGCGGGTCAGCACCTTCTTGATGCCGTTTCGCGGCGCTGCGGTAGTCAACGTGTACACAATAAATATTACACAGCAATCACAATAATAATAATTTGCATTATTAATAAAAATCATAATTGGCAATAATAGTAGTAATAATAATGATGATAAAATAGCGGAGGAATTAAGAATGGTATCAATTAGTTATTAGGGGAAGGGTGGGCGAAGTGGCCATGCTAAGGAATATTTCTTTTTATCTTGAAGAAAATAAATAAGAAATAAACTGTATATTAACATACGATATCCTACGTATTTAGCTACATAAGGCAATTTTTATTTTGACTTTATTTCAGTAATATATATATATATATATATATATATATATATATATATATATATATATATATAATCTATCCCTACCAAATGACCACCTTGCCCTTCGGGGTGGGGCAAAATGGCCATGAGGTAGCCACATTGCCCAACATAAAATACAAAATTTAAATTGAATTTGTATACTAAATGAAAGAGTATTTTCAAAATAAAAACATTATTACCATCGTAGAAAAAGAAAGTTCCACACTGAGTTTATTTACAATCGTCACATATAAAGTCATTGTCTTCTTCACACCCGGCACAAACCTCATGTGCCCATCGTAAACAGCCCGAACATCTTATCCATCTTTCATTTTCCCTTGACTTGGAATATAAGTCCCTGCAGAAAAAGCAATCAGTATCAGTCAAGTCACTGTCCGAGTCATTAAACAAAGAACGCTTCGCTGATTTTGATTTCGTTTTCTGCTTTCCTTTAACTTTTCTTTGCTTCCTTCATTCCTCTTCTTACTCTGTTTTTCTTTTTTCAGTTCCAGCTTTATTTTCTTAAGTCTTTCCTTTTCTTCTTTTTCTGCTTTTGCGGCTACTAGTTCCATCTTGAAAGGGCTTGAGGTCAAAACTGCAGCTGTTCCTTTTTTTCGTTTATTTTCTCGTTTGATAATATTTGCATTAGGGATTGGAACAATATCCTGTGGGCTTACAGCAAAAGTATAGGGCCTGTTGGTCTTGGAGGAGGAGGAGGATACTAGTGTTTAACGTCCCGTCGACAACGAGGTCATTAGAGACGGAGCGCAAGCTCGGGTGAGGGAAGGATGGGGAAGGAAATCGGCCGTGCCCTTTCAAAGGAACCATCCCGGCATTTGCCTGAAGCGATTTAGGGAAATCACGGAAAACCTAAATCAGGATGGCCGGAGACGGGATTGAACCGTCGTCCTCCCGAATGCGAGTCCAGTGTGCTAACCACTGCGCCACCTCGCTCGGTCTGTTGGTCTTGGAGATGCTGACTAAATTACATGAAGTATTGCAGTGAGGCAGTGGGCTAGGTTGGCTGTTTGAAACCTTCAAAAGTTTTGGAAACAACATACAATACTATTATTTTTCAATGAAAATATATTTTACTTTATGTCGGGCAAAGTGGCCACAGTCGGGCGCAGTGGGCCCAGACGTGGCTACTTTGCCCTCTTCGCTGTCATTACATAAATGCCACACTACCGGCTAAACGAATCGAGCAAAGCGTTACACAGACACATCATTATGTAGCCTAAATACATCTCTTTTAAGATGTTACTATCAGTTGCCTATATTATCAATGAAAGTTTGGTTACAACAGTTAATTAAATACACTTACCTTAAATCAGGACATTGGAAAACACGAAAATATTCAATAACTTTTGAACAGGTGATCAGAACAGCTTCCACCTGCAACACATCTGAGATGGCGTACCAATGGAATAGTTGACGCGCCCGCCGCTGTGTGGCAGCACTGTACAGTGCATTAACAGCCAGTGGCCACTATGCCTACCCTTCCCATACATAAAACTCAATAATAATAATTCGAATTATTAACAAAAGTAAGAATAACAGTAATAATAATAATAACAAAATAATGGAGGCATTAACATTGATATTGATTAGTTCAGCACTTTTGAAGCCTTGTTTGGTATTAGAAGAAAGAGGAGAGTATCGAAATGAAAACGATAATGGTTGCTAGGAAAGAACAGAATTTCAGTAGGGAACTGTGTAGACAAAGGAAGGAAAAAGTGGTGGGGGAGGGAGGGTTGATGAGACTGAGCTGCAAGAAGAAATAGCTAATGTGACAGAAGGTGGGCCATTAACTGCCTTTTGAAGTTTGAAAAGATTTTAATTTCTCTAATTTTTGAGGAAGATTGTTCCAGAGTCGGATTCTTGATACAGAAAATGACTTAGAGAACATGTGTCGTCTAGTATTACAGAGATGATTTTACTTTGTTGGGAATGGGTATCTCTGCTGTCTTGTTCAGATAGTAGTGTAAGGCTTGAAGATATACAGGAAGGAGTGAAATGATTGAGAAGACGATACAGCAAACACGGAGTATGATAATCTCTATGGTTATCGGCACGTAGCCGTGATAACTGTCCGTAGGCGGGAATGATACGGTCTAAATAGCGCACATCACAACTGTGTCGCACAAAAACACTCATCGCCAGTTGTTGTTGTTGGTTGTTGTTGGGATGTTTAAGAGGGACTAAACAGCGAAGGTCATCAGTCCCCCACATCGCCAGTTCCAGCCGACGTGAGCTCTCATGCGAAAGTCTCTGGAGAATAGGATGGGCAGTTTTAGTGACTCTACTAAACTGAAAATTACTTGATGTCTCTGGATGTGACTATCTTCTGATTTAATCCTTTAGTCCAGCTGTACCATTAAAATCTTTTCTCACAATTCGGTTCAGTACCTCTTTATGGGTTAACTAACTTACCTATTAATTTTCAACAATCGTCTGTAACATCACATTTTAAATTCTTCTGTTGTGTTCTTGTCTGTAGTGTTAATCGTCTACATACCTCTTGCTTATAATGCTACACTCCAGTCAAATACACTACTGGCCATTAAAATTGCTACACCACAAAGATGACGTGCCACAGACGCGACATTTAGCCGACAGGAAGGAGATGCTGTGATATGCAAATGATTAGCTTTTCAGGGCATTCACAGAAAGTTGGTGCCGGTGGCGACACCTATAACGTGCTGACATGAGGAAAGTTTCCAACCGATTTCTCCAAAATGTTCAGCTGTGTGTGAAATCTTATGGGACATAACTGCTAAGGTCATCAGTCCCTAAGCTTACACACTACTTAAACTAAATTATCCTAAAGACAAACACACACACCCATGCCCGAGGGAGGACTCGAACCTCCGCCGGTACCAGCCGCACAGTCCATGACTGCGGCGCCTAAAACCGCTCGGATAATCCCGCGCGGCCAGATTTCTCATACACAAACAGCAGTTAACCGGCGTCGCCTGGCGGAACGTTGTTGTAATGCCTCGTGTAAGGAGGAGAAATGTGTACAATCACGTTTCCGACTTTGATTAAGGTCGGATTGTAGCCTATCGCGATTGCGGTTTATCGTTTCGCGACATTGCTGCTTGAGTTGGTCGAGATCCAATGACTGTTAGCAGAATATGGAATCGGTGGGTTCAGGAGGGTAATACGGAACGCCGTGCTGGATCCCAACGGCCTCGTATCACTAACAGTCGAGATGACAGGCATCTTATCCGCATGGCTGTTACGGATCGAGCCGCCACGTCCAGATGGGGACGTTTGCAAGACGACAACCATCTGCACGAACAGTTCGACGACGTTTGCAGCAGCACGGACTACCAGCTCGGAGACCACGGCTGCGGTTACCCTTGACGCTGCATCACAGACAGGAGCGCCTGCGATGGTGTACTCAACGAAGAACCTAGGTGCACGAATGGCAAAACGTAATTTTTACGGATGAATCCAGGTTCTGTTTACAGAATCATGATGGTCGCATCCGTGTTTGGCGGCATCGCGGTGAACGCACATTGGAAGCGTGTATTCGTCATCGCCATACTGGCGTATCACCCGGCGTGATGGCATGGGGTGCAACTGGTTACACGTCTCGGTCACCTCTTGTTCGCGTTGAAGCCACTTTGAACAGTGGATGTTACATTTCATATGTGTTACGACCCGTGACTGTACCCTTCATTCGATCCCTGCGAAACCCTACATTTCAGCAGGGTAACGCACGACCGCACGTTGCAGGTCCAGTACGGGTCTTTCTGGATACAGAAGATGTTCGACTGCTGCCCTGGCCAGCACATTCTCCAGATCTCTCACCAATTGGAAACGTCTGGTCAATGGTGGCCGAGCAACTGGTTCGTCACAATACGCCAGTCACTACTCTTGATGAATTGTAGTATCGTGTTGAAGCTGCATGGGCAGCTGTACCTGTACACGCCATCCAAGCTGTGTTGCCGGCCGAAGTGGCCGAGCGGTTCTGGGCGCTTCAGCCCGGAACCGCGCGACCGCTACGGTCGCATGTTCGAATCCTGCCTGGATTCACCTGCCTGGATGTGTGTGATGTCCTTAGGTTAGTTAGGTTTAAGTAGTTCTAAGTTCTAGGGGACTGATGACCTCAGCTGTTAAGTCCCATAGTTCTCAGAGCCATTTCAGCCAATCTCTGTTTGACACAATGCCCAGGCGTATCAAGGCCGTTATTACGGCCAGAGGTGGTTGTTTTGGGTACTGATTTCTCAGATGATGATGATGATTATTATTAGTGTTTTAGGGCGCACAATAGCGAGGTTATCAGCGCCCGTTCCCAAAAGTTCAATTCAGAGCCGAATTGTGAGAGAATTGGTATTGTTCAAATTGCAAGATTGGACACAGTATCTATGCACCCAAAGTGCGTGAAAATATAATCACACGTCAGTTCTAGTATGATATATTTGTCCAATAAATGCCCGTTTATATGTAGCAGTTTTAATGGCCAGTAGTGTAGTTTCAAAAAAAACTTTCTAGAACATCCGTATCCTCATATGGAGAGAAGTGGAAACACTTCATACACCCAGATATTGACTAATTGATCGTTTTGGTGGTCTAGGTGATAGGGTGTGGGGAGGGATAATGTTGCATGGACGTACTGAGCTCCAGATCTTTGAACACGGTACACTCAAGTGTCAAAGCTATTTTGACAACGTACTTCTTCCCTGTATGTGTCTTTTCAAGGGTGCATTCGGCCCTGACTTCATTTCTATGTACGACAGTGCGCGATCACACCGAACTGCACAGGTGGAGAAACTCTTCGCAGGAGAGAATATTCAGCGAACGCTCAGGCTTGCCCGTTCCCCGACTTAATCCCACTGAGCACGTGTAGGATTTGTTGCGGAGACGTTTTACATCACGTCCACTGAGCAAACGACTACGCATTTGTCAATCGGGCTCGTGGAGGAATGAAACACCCTACCACAAGAACTGCTTACCAACTTTGTGGACAGCATGGAAGCACGTTGCAGACAATACACTGCCATCCGTGGCGGTCACAATCCTATTAAGAACCAAGTCCACCTTTTGTAATGTCCAGAGAACCATCACAAATCGCTGTGAATAAAAGTGTCATTTTTGTTGGTCTCATTGGTTATTTCGTTCAATTACATTTCGTACTATACTGTAGCAGTTCTTTCCATGCATGGTCGAAGTTACAACGAGCTAAGTTACTTGGCAGTGACACATTATGCGAAAATTAATTTCGTCCTTACATTTAGCACACTAGGATATTTCTCCCTTTGTAGGAATTGTTTTTGCAAATAGCAGACCGCGTGAACTGTTTTCAGTGTGTCTTATCCATTATGACCACCTACCTAATAGCCGGTATGTTCACCTTTGTCACAGATAACAGCGGCGACGCGTCGTGGCGTGGAAGCAATGAGGCCTTGATAAGTCGCTGGAGGGAGTTGACACCACATCTGCACACGAAAGTCACCTAATTCCCCTAAATTCCGCGGAGGATGGAGATGAGCTCTGACGTCACGTTTAATCACATCCGAGTTACAGGATGTCAAATTAAACGCGTTTCAGCCGTCATTTTCCAATCTTATTTTATTGGGCAACCAGTTTTACTACGCCATTTTCAGGCCCCTGACCGAGGTGTAGAAATAATCTACCTCGCTTGTGACCGAAATAGGGGTCAGCTATACTGGCATTGGTAGATATCTGTTGCAGTGATCACTTCAACCATCTCCTGCCGACTCAACCATAGCTAAAAAGATGGACATATAGAGGCATCCGCGACATGTCCGATCGGGTTCAGATCTGGCGAATTGGGGGGCCAGCGCATCAATTGGAACTCGCCAGCGTCTTCCTCGAACCACTCCGTCACACTCCAGTCCTTGTGACATGGAGCAATATCTTGCTGAAACATACCGCTGCTGTCGGGAAACATGATCGTCATGAACGGGTCTAGATGGTCTGCAACCAGTGCACAATACTCCTTGGGCGTCATGGTGCCTTGCACGAACTCTACTGCAACCATGGATGCCCGCGCGAATGTTCCCCAGACCATAATGGAGCCGCCGCCAACTTGTCTCTGTCCCTGAGCATAGATCTCAAGGAGCTGTTCCCCTGGAAGACGACGGATTCGCCCCTCCCGTCGGCATGATGAAGAAGATATCGGGGTTCATCAGACCATGCAATGGTCTGCCACTGAGCCAACGTCCAGTGCCGATGGTCACGTACCAATTTCAGTCGTGGTTGTCGATACCATGGTGTTAACATTGGCACATACATTACAAAAGTATCTGGACACCTGGCTGAAAATGACTTACAAGTTCGTGGCACCCTCCATCGGCAATGCTAGAATTCAATATGTGTTGGCCCACCCTTAGCCTTGATGACAGCTTCCACTCTCGCAAGAATACGTTCAATCAGGTGCTGGAAGGTTTCTTGGGGAATGGCAGCCCATTCTTTAGTGCTACACTGAGGAGAGCTATCGATGTCGGTCGGTGAGGCCTGACACGAAGTCGGCGTTCCAAAACATCCCAAAGGTGTTCTGCAGGATTCAGATCGGCACTCTGTGCAGGCCAGTGCATTACAGGGATGTTACTATCGTGTAACCACTCCGCCACAGACCGTGCATTATGACCATGTGCTCGATCGTATTGAAAAATGCAATCGCCATCCCCGAATTGCTCTTGCACAGTGGAAAGCAAGAAGGTGCTTAAAACATCGAAGTAGGCCTGTGCTGTGATAGTGCCACGCAAAACAACAATGAGTGCAAGCCCCCTCCATGAAAAACACGACCACAACACAACACAACAGCCTCCGAATTTTACTGTTGAGACTACATACGCCGGCAGATGACGTTCACCGGGCATTCGCCATACCCACACCCTGCCATTGGATCGCGACATTGTGTACTGTGATATATCACTCCACACAACGTTATTCCACTGTTCAGTCGTCCAATGTTTACGCTCCTTACACCAAGCGAGGCGTCGTTTGGCATTTACCGGCGTGATGTGTGGCTTATGCGCAGCCGCTCGACCATGAAATCCAAGTTTTCTCACCTACCGCCTAACTGTAATAGTACTTGCAGTGGATCCTGATGCAGTTTGGGATTCCTGTGTGATAGTCTGGATAGATGTCTGCCTATTACACATTACTACCCTCTTCAACTGTCGGCGGTCTCTGTCAGTCAACAGACGAGGTCGGCCGGCCGAAGTGGCCGTGCGGTTAAGGGCGCTGCAGTCTGGAACCGCAAGACCGCTACGGTCGCAGGTTCGAATCCTGCCTCGGGCATGGATGTTTGTGTTGTCCTTAGGTTAGTTAGGTTTAACTAGTTCTAAGTTCTAGGGGACTAATGACCTCAGCAGTTGAGTCCCATAGTGCTCAGAGCCATTTGAACCATTTAGACGAGGTCGACCTGTACGCTTTTGTGCTGTACGTTTCCCTTCACGTTTCCACTTCACTACCACATCGGAAACAGTGGCCCTAGGGATGTTTAGGAGTGTGGAAATCTCGCTTACCGACGTATGACTCAAGTGACATCCAGTCACCTGACCACGTTGGAAGTCCATGAGTTCCGCGGAGCGCCCCATTATGCTCTATCTCACGATTTATAATGACTATTGAGGTCACTGATACGGAGTACCTGGTAGTAGGTGGCAGTAGAGTGCACCTGATATGAAAAACGTATGTTTTTGGGGATGTCCGGATACTTTTGATGATATAGTGTACATGGGTCGTCGGCTGACGAGGCCCAACGTTAGGAATGTTCAGTGCACTGTGTGGTCAGACACGCTTGTGCTCTGCCCAGCGTTAAAGTCTGATGTTAGTTCAGCCAAAGTTCGCCGCCTGTCCTGTTTAATAGTCTGCCCAGCGTACGACGACCAACATCTGTAATTCCCTCAGCATCAACTGATTTATTTTGACTACATTCCATTAGTCTTGTTTCATGCGACGATTAGTTGTTTCGCTATGGTGCATAAACGCACATCAAAGCGATCGCGATATCATCTTACTGAAACGCGCTTCGTCTATCTAGAGACGCGAAGTTCTCCGTGATCTCTGGTGGAATTTGCGGGAACGCTACTGCATCAGAGCAGAAACTAGCGCAGTTCCTCTAAGGCGAAATAATTTGCTTAACAGCGCAAACGGCACTCGCGCGTGTTTACCTGTGTCTGCGGTGATGTGTGGACTCTGCTCATCTCTGTGTGTATCCCGCTTGCAGTGGAAGTGATGAAGTCCTGAGCGTCAGAGACCGGAGGCGTTGAAATAACGAGGTGGTGCTCGAGCTATGCACGCTTGTGCGGGTGGTCTGCAGATTCTTGTTTGCTTACCAGCAGAGTACCTCATCAGAATGTAAACGAAATAGCTCCGGCCGCCTTCCGCTGCTAAGTGCATAACGTATGCAACCAGTGCTGACCCTGTTTTAAGCACATGTTACGTGCAGAAGAATATGGTTTTTTTTTTCTCGTAAGGAAATCATTCGATAAACGGCGGGAGGGTAGCCACTAGATTGCAGCTCTACCACAATTGAAAATACTAACAGCAATTTCATGGAATTTTAGTTGACAGCTACTTTTTTAAAATTCTGCAGGATATGTGCGTCCAATGATGAAAATGCCATAAAATATGCTTGCTCCGAAGTCTCATCCCTGTCATATCAGGGATGTTCATAAATTCACCTCTGACTGGCTACGAAAACAAATTAAATTTAAAATTATATGCAACCTGTACTTACATGTTTACATAACATCCTTCACGTGATCACAACCCAAATTGATATTTTTATCGCTCCGTGACACCAGCTTTCATCAACAAATGGTACCGCCTGGTACTTCTGGCGGTTTTTGACAATATATCCTTTATCTCATTGTCGGTGGCGAAGAGCTGTGTAAGTCGTTTTGTGGCAAGTCTGGACAGTAGGAAGATGTTGAAAATTCTCCCAGCCAAAAAACCTGTTTTTCCTTTGTTTGAGTTTCAGCGTGAAGACACACATGCTGGTGAAGGAGAATGATTCTTTCGGTAATCGTCCCACGCCGTTTGTTTTAGCGTTGATTTTTGGAGTTTTGTAACAGTCTCACAAAAACTGTGCTGCTGTACTTTACTCATGTGCTACAGTCATTAAGTGTTTTGTCAAAATTCGTTTGAGCTACCAAAACATTTTGCAGTCTGACAGCATCTGCTTGAATTTTTTTGTCTTATTGGGGGAATGAGTGTGCATCCACTGTTTGGACTGTTCCATAGTTTCAGAGTTCACGTACTGCACCTATGTCTTGTCACGATTCAGTTCAGAAATTCTTCGGATACCACTCAAAGATTGTCAGTGCTGAATTCATAATTTTTATGAAAATCGGTTAGATATTTTGATATCTACCGTGCTCAAAACATATGCTAAACTAATGATAATGTCAAAGACAGTTAGTAGTGTAGCAAAAAGAGAGCTAGTGAAATGATTTATGACCCTTATGTAACCCTGGTTACTAAGAGCTATCCAGAACATAGGTAAAACCTATCTCCTACCAGTCATAACGTATAGTCTGGAGATCTGCGTTGTGAATAAGAGAGAAGAGGGTAAAATATAAGCACGTGAAATGAAGTTCCTTAGGCCAGCTCTACAAAAAAATACCAAGAGAGTCCGAGTCAGGAACTAATATGCAAGGAGAGACCTACAGGTGACCTTGACCCTGGAGGAAAGAATGGGTACTGCAAGACTGAGGGGAGCAGGTCATGTCAAACGAATTCAGCTGCTTTGAACTCCATGTCAGTATTTGGAGATGGAGCACCAGGAAAAAGACCGATTGGGAGGCCTAAGAAGAGACGGGCAGGTAAAGTTAGCGAAGATCTCAAGAGGAGAGGAATAATGTGCGGTGCATTGGAGAGAGGAAAGCTGTACCAGGATAGTAATTACAAAATTCCTACTCGACTGCCTGAAAGGAAATCCTGACGATGATGATGTAAACAAACTGCACCCATCAGCCATTCCCCCACCCCCTCCACCTCCTTCCAGTAGGCTACTTGGGTTGTTATTCTGTGTTCATTTAGGATCCAATTTATTATCCAATATGACTATATTTATGTCACTCTCATCTTTATTGCTATAAATTATGACTTAACATGGTCACGGGATGTTTCATCTTAAGAATATAATTATGATACAGTATGACGTCACTGGCAAACCTACGTTTTAGCATTTGTAGACTTAGAGAAAGCTTTTGACAATGTTGACTGGAATACTCTCTTTCAAATTCTGAAGGTGGCAGGGATAAAATACAGGCAGCGAAAGGCTATTTACAATTTGTACAGAAATCAGATGGCAGTTATAAGAGTCGAGGGACATGAAAGGGAAGCAGTGGTTGGGAATGGAGTGAGACAGGGTTGTAGCCTCTCCCCGATGTTATTCAATCTGTATATTGAGCAAGCAGTGAAGGAAACAAAAGAAAAATTCGGAGTAAGTATTAAAGTCCATGGAGAAGAAATAAAAACTTTGAGGTTCGCCGATGACATTGTAATTATGTCAGAGACAGCAAAGGACTTGGAAGAACAGTTGAATGGAATGGACACTGTCTTGAAAGGAGGACATAAGATGAACATCAACAAAAGCAAAACGAGTATAATGGAATGTAGTCGAATTAAGTCGGGTGATACTGAGGGAATTAGATTAGGAAGTGAGACACTTAAAGTAGTAAAGGAGTTTTGCTATTTGGGGAGAAAAGTAACTGATGATGGCCGAAGTAGAGAGGATATAAAATGTAGACTGTCAATGGCAAGGAAAGCGTTTCTGAAGAAGAGAAATTTGTTAACATCGAGTATAGATTTAAGTGTAAGGAAGTCGTTTCGTAAAGTATTTGTGTGGAGTGTAGCCATGTATGGAAGTGAAACATGGACGATAAATAGTTTGGACAAGAAGTGAATAGAAGCTTTCGAAATGTGGTGCTACAGAAGAATGCTGAAGATTAGATGGATAGATCACATAACTAATGAGGAGGTATTGAACAGAACTGGGGAGAAGAGGAGTTTGTGGAACAACTTGACAAGAAGAAGGGATCGGTTGGTAGGACATGTTCTGAGGCATCAAGGAATCACCAGTTTAGTATTGGAGGGCAGCGCGGAGGATAAAAATCGTAGAGGGAGACCAAGAGATGAATACACTAAGCACATTCAGAAGGATGTAGGTTGCGGTAGGTACTGGGAGATGAAGAAACTTGCACAGGATAGAGTAGCATGGAGAGCTGCATCAAACCAGTCTCAGGACTGAAGAACACAACAACAACATGGCGTCACTGTCAATCTTGGCTGCCCACGATTAGTCGACAATATGACGTTACAGTGGACTTGCAAAAAATGGCGGGAATTTAAAAAAATGGAAGTGATATGGAATAGTCTGTTTGTTTCGGAATATTCAGTGCTGTGCTAAGAGTAAAATTCAAAAGGTGCAAGAGAGTCAACAATTACCGATGTAATATAACTTTTAGAGTTGTTGATGATAAATCAGGATTTTTTTTAAAAATGTAGCTATGGGAAGAATCTAGTCTTTGCAGTAGACAACTTTGCCAGAATTCATTTTCAAGATCATTATCGAAATCTGTGTGTAGATTACCGTAAATAGAAGACGTTTAATGGTTAAAAATTACCACAGCGTAAGATAGAATGGGACAGGGCCTCACCGCTCTAGCCACTAGAGGTAACTTATGGTCTGACGACTGTAGGTATGGAATGCCCACCAGTCTTACACTTAAACACACTAATATTATAAGTGGTCTGAAACTCATCTGGGATATTTCCGGGAATGAGATGTTATTATTAACATTCCATCACGCTGACATACTATCACTACACAGGTACACCTGTATAGATCTCAAATACTTTAAAGAAGTATGAAACTCTCTACAGTAACCACATAGAGGCTGCAACGGCCACATTTTACCGCCAAGGTCAGAGCACTCTGATAGAGGTGCCAGGCTTTCCCTCGCTGATTAAACATATCTTTTTTGATCCCCAGTGCCATCATCAGCTTTGCGAGGGCGCCATCTCACAGAACTCAGTGCTCTGGCTCAATGGACGCTGCAACTTTGAGAACGATGTATAATGTTCAACAGAAACAAGAACAATAAAGAGCGTATCCATTGCTCAGTTATACCTCAAAAAACAAGTGGAACAAAAGGTTATGTAAACGATTTAGGGTAATTGATACCACACAGTCATGCAAGAATTCCTGTACTGTATACTTTGTACCAATTAAGAACTAAACAAATGTGCATTCTTTGGTGTGACGCCATAAGCGAGTGACTGCGTCTGAGATCGCTCTCTAAGTTTTCATATATTTTTAAGTTTCAGATACATATTTTAATGGTTTTTGTGATAATATTTACTATATAAGTGACGTATTAGTGGTTTCTTCATTCACCTCTGCCTTTCTTGTGTTGTGACCTGATATTTGTGAGTGTTTAGTATCGAGCAACTTAACCTCTTGCCTGTGTTTACACTCCGCGCTGACCAGTTGCAGCTGTAACGGCGCATCGAAAGCTAAGTACTAATTAATTGTTTGTGTATAGTGGTTTATTTAGGAACTTTAGTAGTCTTCAACCGGTGTTCTTGGTGTTTTCGGGTGAAGTAATTTCAGAAGAACCTTTTGGGAACTGTTTACAGCTTCGTTACTGTGTCATTAGACGTTTGATTCTCTTTCTGTATTAGTCTTTTGTTATATTCACATTTGTTGTTTATTAATACTGTTAATAATAGTAGTTACTTCCCTTGTAGAGTAAGTTTGTGATTATTGTAGTCAGGTTTTTAACATCTTCTTATTGCAGTAGCGGAACTTAGAAAAAGTAAAATTTTACCATGAGTGAGAAGTGTGGGCTTTGCCGTAGGTTCGTGAGTAGTGGATTGCGGTGTGAGATTTGTTCGAAGTATTTTCACTGGGCGGAATGCAGTAGGGAAGCCAGTGGGCATTCTGGTGAGATCCTCTCCTAGAACTGCAGGTTATGTAGCAAGAGTAAATTGATAGAGGAGCAGGAGCGTAAGATCTGTGCCCTTCAGGTGCAGTTGAGAAACGCACAGGAGGAGCTAGATAGGATGAGGAGAGTGAAGGGTGTTGGGGAATGGGAGCTGGCTGTTGGCAAGAGATCTGCTAGGAGAAGAAGATTTTCAGATAGTTTTACTATTGGTGTTTACAATAGATATGACCAACTGTCAGAGTCTAGTGGAGAGGAATCTCTAGTAGCTGTAGATGTAGGAAGTATGCAGCAGACCTCAGTAGTTACTGTGCCTAGAACAGTTGCAAAGTCGAAGAGGAAGAAGAAGGTTCTGCTGTTAGGTAGTTCTCATGGCAGAGGTGTAGGCCAGCAGTTGCAGGAAGTACTGGGGAGTGAGTACCAGGTCACCAGCATTGTGAAACCTAATGCAGGGTTGACTCAGGTGACTGTTAACATAAGGGGGTTATGTAGGGATTTTACTAAAGAGGATCAGGTAGTGATTGTGGGTGGGGCTGGTAATAGTATTGATAGGGATGGGGAGTATAACATAGATGGTGACCTGGAAAAGATAGCCACTCAGACTGGCAACACGAATGTGCATTTCGTGGAACTGTTTCAGCGTCACGATCGGCCTCATCTTAATACAACCGTCAGGCGTAATAACATGAGACTTGGGGGTGCGCTGATGACAGAAAGCATGGGTCACATTTCAGTGGTGTCGGTGGAGTCTATCAGCAGGACGGGTTTCACTAGACACGGCCTGCACCTCAACAGGTATGGGAAGGGGAGGTTGGCAAAGCTTATAGGTGACAGCATAGGTGGGGTTGGTGGGATCATTCATGGGAAAATTCCTGCAGTAGTGAGTGTTAGAGCTGCACCTTTTTTAGATTGAAGTCAGCTGATAGGTATTCCTGCTTAAGGGAATTCTCTCTAACAAGGGAATCACTTTTGACAAAGCTTAGGTATCCGAGTAATGAGGGAATTAGTATATTTCATCAAAATATACAAGGTATTACAGATAAAGTTAGTGAACTGCTTATAGATGTTGACTCTGAAATTATTGGTATATCTGAACACTTCTTAAATAAGGAGATAATTCAGAGGCTTCCTTTACCAGGATACAGTTGGCTGGCTGCTTTTCGAGGAGCTCTTTGCGGTGTGGGGGAGTAGCCATGTATGTGAAAAACGGCATCGCATTTGAGTCAATTGATGTTTCAAAGTACTGAACTGAAAAGGTGTTTGAATGTTGTGCAGGTGTGGTTAAATTTAACGGAGCTAAACTTGTAACTGTTGTTATTTATAGATCCCCAGACTCCGATTTCACAACATTTCTGCTAAAGCTAGAGGAGGTTCTTGGTTCACTTTATAGGAAATACAAAAAGTTAGTTATATGTGGTAACTTCAATATTAATTGTATAAGTGATTGTGCAAGGAAGAGGATGCTGGTAGACCTCTTTAATTCATATAATGTTATGCAAACCGTATTCTTTCCAACGAGAGTGCAAGGGAACAGTAGAACAACCATAGACAACATTTTTGTTCATTCCTCATTACTAGAAGGGCATTCTGTTAGCAAAAAGGTGAATGGCCTTTCTGATCATGATGTGCAAATTTTAACTTTAAAAGATTTTTATGCTGCAACACGTGTTAAATATAGTCATCAGCTGTTCAGGAAAGCTGATCCAGTTGCTGTAGAGACCTTTGTAAACCTTATAAAGGAACAAGAGTGGCAAGATGTTTATAGCGCTGATACAGTAGACGATAAATATAATGCTTTTCTCAAGGCTTTTCTCATGCTCTTTGAAAGTTGCTTTCCGTTAGAACGTTTAAAACAGGGTACTAGCACAAACAGGCAGCCTGGGTGGCTGACTAGAGGGATAAGAATATCTTGTAGAACAAAGTGGCAATTATATCAAAACGTTAGAAACAGTCAAAATCTAAATGCAGCAGCCCATTACAAACAGTATTGTAAGGTGCTTAAAAATGATATTAGGAAGGCAAAAAGTATGTGGTATGCAGATAGAATAGCTAAGTCTCAGGATAAAATTAAAACCATATGGTCAGTCGTAAAGGAAGTTGCTGGTCTGCAGAGACAGGTCGAGGATATAGAATCAGTGCGTAGTGGGAATGTCCGTGTTTCTGATAAGTTGCATATATGTACAGTATTTAATAATCACTTTCTGAATATAGCAGGTGAACTAAATAGAAACCTAGTCCCAACAGGGAATCATATAGCGCTCTTAGAAAAAAGTGTTCCGAGACTGTTACCTGAAATGCTCCTCCATGATACTGACAAGAGGGAGATTGAGTTAATAATTAAATCACTAAAGACCAAGAACTCTCATGGATATGACGGGGTATCTAGCGGAATACTGAAGTATTGTTCTATGTATGTTAGCCCAGTTCTCAGCCATATCTGTAACTTTTCCTTTAGGAGTGGCCAGTTTCCTGACCGATTAAAGTACTCGGTAGTGAAGCCACTTTATAAAAAGGGAGACAGGGATAATGTTGACAATTATAGACCTATTTCTATGCCATCGGTGTTTGCTAAAGTTATCGAGAAGGTTGTATATACAAGGTTACTGGAGCATTTAAATACACATAATTTGCTGTCAAATGTTCAGTTTGGTTTTAGAAATGGTTTAACAACTGAAAATGCTATATTATCTTTTCTCTGTGGAGTTTTGGACGGATTAAATAAAAGGTTGCGAACGCTAGGTGTTTTCTTTGATTTAACGAAGGCTTTTGACTGTGTTGACCACAAAATATTATTACAGAAGTTGGACCATTATGGAGTAAGGGGAGTAGCTTACAATTGGTTCCCCTCTTACTTTAAAAACAGAAAGCAGAGGGTAATTCTCCGCAATATTGAGAGTGGTAGTGATGTTCAGTCCCAATGGGGCACTGTTAAGTGGGGTGTTCCCCAAGGGTCGGTGCTGGGGCCACTGCTGTTTCTTATTTATATAAATGATATGCCTTCTAGTATTACAGGTGATTCAAAAATATTTCTGTTTGCTGATGACACCAGCTTGATAGTGAAGGATCTTGTGTGTAATATTGAAACAGTAACAAATAATGTAGTTCATGAAATAAGTTTGTGGCTTGTGGAAAATAATTTGATGCTAAATCACAGTAAGACTCAGTTTTTACAGTTTGTAACTCACAATTCAACAAGAACCGATATTTTGATAAGACAGAATGGGCATATTACAAGCGAGACGGAACAGTTCAAATTCCTAGGCGTTCGGATAGATAGTAAGCTGTTGTGGAAAGCCCATGTCCAGGATCTTGTTCAGAAGCTAAATGCTGCTTTATTTACCATTAGAACAGTATCTGAAATAAGTGACACTTCAACACGAAAAGTAGTCTAATTCGCATATTTTCATACGCTTATGTCGTATGGTATTATTTTTTGGGGTAATTCTTCTGATTCAAAAAGGGTATTTTTGGCTCAGAAACGGGCTGTTCGAGCTATATGTGGTGTAAGTTCGAGAACCTCTTGTCGACCCCTATTCAATAGTCTGAGAATTCTGACATTGCCCTCACAGTATATATTTTCTTTAATGTCGTTTGTTGTTAGCAATATTAGCCTATTCCCAAGAGTTATCAGCTTTCACTCAGTTAATACTAGGCAGAAATCAAATCTGCATGTAGAATGCACTTACTTGACTCTTGTGCAGAAAGGAGTGCAGTATTCTGCTGCATCCATTTTCAATAAGCTACCACAAGAACTCAAAAATCTTAGCAGTAGCCCAAACGCTTTTAAGTCTAAACTGAAGAGTTTCCTCATGGCTCACTCCTTCTATTCTGTCGAGGAGCTCCTGGAAGAGCTAAAAAATTAAGCAAATTCCAGTGTTACATTGTTGATTGTATTCATTTAAACTTACGACTTGTCACCTGAATGTTTTTTTTTATATTTCATTTTATCTGTTTCTAATATCGTGTTATAATTTCATGTATTGACTCGTTCCATGACCATGGAGACTTCTGCTTAATTTGGTCCCACGGAACAATAAATAAATAAATAAATAAATAAATAAGATTGGAAGCTCCATACAGCTTTCCCAGACAATGCCATGGTCTATTTGAAGGATGTATAGAAAATCAAATGTGAAATAAACATTACATCCGTTCCACTAAGAGTACATCCACCTGTCAGAATGCCATTGTATAGTAACCTCCCTCATACTAATTTAATAATAATTATGCATTTATAAATAGCATTTGTGCGTCAATAGAAATGGGGCAGAATAACGTCATTACCATGTACAACAGTGCTAAAGTTACGTGGCAGTGTGAGTCAAAGTCTGCCTCTTAATGCCAGAACATGAAGAAGACGCAGCAAATCTATACTAAGAAAGACCGCCTACACTGCGCCTGTCGGTCGTCTAAGTAGCGTGTTACTGCGTGCTGTGATACTCCTTAGGGAAGCACCTGAACGATTTACTTCCTAATCCACGCTTGGGCTTTTACACTGTTTACAATACATATCACTGCACAGACGATTCATAAAGCATTTCCTAGATGATGCTAATGTTTGTTCATGAACCGTGTTGGAAATCAGACGCGTAACACCCGCATCCAGGTTACGATATGCGGTGGAGAGTACTTCCCTAATTTAGCCCCCCCCCCCCTCCCCATCCATTCTATACGAGAATGGAATGGTCGGTATGACTGACTTTGATATTTTTTTTTTCCAGCACGGGATAGTGTAGGTATCCTGCTACTTGGATAGTGTGCGTGTGCAAACTTGCTCCCCTTTTATGCCTCTGTCATTTAACGCCTGTCCCCATTTCATTCGTGAATGATGCGTGGAAAGAATGATTGTGAATAAAATGTTAGCTCTAATTCCTCGTTGCGGTCATTTTGCCAGGCATGTGTGAGGAAGTATCGTGTTGCCCAGAATTTACTGTCTCGGAACTTTTCAACAGTAAAGCTTGTCTTTTAGTGACTGTTTACCATCTATAACGCTCTCATGCAAACTAAACGGCTGCGTGCGTGCTGCTCTTCCTTGGATCTTGTCTGCCCCCTCTTTTAATGGGACCTGGTAACGTTCCGAGACTGCTGAGTGATACCAAAAAAAGCTGGCCGAACAAGTGTTTTGTAAGTCACTTCCTTCCTCGGTGGATTACATTTCCTAAGATTCCTCTAATGAACATGAGTCCAATGTATACATTACGGACTATTTCATTTATATAGTCTTGCCATTTTAGGTCACTCCAGATGCTTAGTTCCAGGTATTCTACGGTGGTTTCTGTTTCTAGTGATTTATCGTCAAGAGCGCAATCATACACTACTGGGTTTCTTGGTCTATTTGTGTGCAGCACCTCACATTACCAGAGTCCAGGTCTCTGTACACCCCCATCAATCCTCTCCCATTTTACTAAACTCTTCCGGTGTCGTTCTTTGTTATGGACAACCGCATCATCTGCGCCCAGCCTCATGGACTTCTGACATTATCCACTGGATCTTTTATATAGCTGTGGTTGCTTCACGGCTCATCCACAATTAATCAGTCAATATCATTCTATCAATGGTAGTTTCGTCTGCCCCCGGTAGCTGAGTGGTCAGCTCGACAGAAGACTGGTTGTTGTGTTGTCCTAACCATCATCATTTCATCCCCATCGACGCGCAGGTCGCCGAAGTGGCGTCAACTCGAAAGATTTGCACCCGGCGAAGAGTCTACCCGACGGGAGGCCCTAGTCACACGACATTTACATTTAATGGTAGTTTCAAAATGTAATCCAATGATCCATGCGTTTTTATCGTTGTTGTTATTGTCTTCAGTCAAAAGACTGGTCTCGTGCAGCTCTACATGCTGCTCTATCCTGTGCAAGCTCCTTCATCACCGAGTAACTACTGCAACCCACATCCTTCTGAATCTGCTTAGTGTATTCATCTCTTGGTCTCACTCTTCGATTTTTAGCGTCCACACCTCCATCAAATACTAAATTGGTTATCCCTTCATGCCTCAGAAAGGGTCCTGTCAACCGGTCCCTTCTTCTAGTCAAGTTGTGCCACAAAATTCCTCTTCGCCCCAGTTCTACTCAGTACCTCCTCATTGGTTACGTGATCTACCCATCTAATCTTCAGCATTCTTCTGTAGCACCACATTTCGAAAGCTTCTATTCTCCTCTTGTCCAAACTATTTATCGTCCACGTTTCACTTCCATACATGGCTACACTCCATACAAATACTTTCAGAAACGACTTCCTAACACATAAGTCTATACTCGATGTTAACAAATTTCTCTTCTTCAGAAAAGCTTTCCTTGCTATTGCCGGTCTACATTTTACACTCCCTCTACTTCGATCATTATCAGCTATTTTGCTCCCCAAAAAGCAAAACTCATCTATTACTTCAAGTGTCTCATTTTCTAATCACATTCATTCAGCATCACCTGATTTAATTCGACTGCATTCAATTATCCTCGCTTTGCTTTTGTTGATGTTCACTTTATATCCTCCTTTCAAGGCACTGTCTATTACATTCAAGTGCTCTTCCAAGTCCTTTGCTGTCTCTGACAGAATTACAATTTCATCAGCAAACCTCTAAGTTTTTACTTATTCTCATGGATTTTAATTCCTATTCCAAATTTGTCTTTTGTTTCCTTTACTGATTGCTCAGTATACAGATTGAATAGGATCGGGGAGAGGCTACAACCCTGTCTCATTCCCTTCCCAACCACTGCTTCCCTTTCGTGCTCCTCGACTCTTGTAACTGTCATATGGTTTTTGCACAAACTGTAAACGACCTTTCGATCCCTTATTTTACCCCTCCCACTTTCAGAATCTGAAACAGAGTATTCCAGTCAAAAGTTTTCTCTAAGTCTACATATACTAGAAACGTAGGTTTGCCATTCCTTAATCTGTCTTCTAAGATAAGTCGTAAGGTCAGTATTACCTCCCGTGTTCCAACATTTCTAGGGAATCCAAACTGATCTTCCCCAAAGTCGGCTTCTACCAGTTTTTCCATTCGTCTGTAAAGAATTCGTGTTAGTATTTTGCAGTCGTGACTTACTAAACTGACTGTTCGGTAATTTTCACACCTGTCAACACCTGCTTTCTTTGGAATTGGAATTATTGTGTTCTTCTTGAAGTCTGAAGGTATTTCGACTGTCTCATACATCTTGCTCACCAGATGGTAGAGATTCGTCTCCCCCAAGACTATCAGTAGCTCCTTGTTTCGACTTGATATCTCCCAATTCATCTTCATCTACATCCTCTTCCATTTCCATAACATTGCCCTCATGTACATCGCCCTTGTATAGACCCTCTATATACTCCTTCCACCTGAGTGCTTTCCCTTCTTTGCTTAGATCATTTTCCCATCTGAGCCCTTGATATTCATACAGGGGGTTCTCTTTCCTCCGAAGGTCTCTTTAATTTATCTGTAACCCTAGTGATATATTTCTCTACATTCTTACATTTTTCCTCTAGCCATCCCTGTTTAGCCATTTTGCACTTCCTGTGAATCTCGTTGTTGAGATGTTTGTATTCCTTTTCGCCTGCTTCATTTACTATATTTTTATATTTTATCCTTTCATCACTGAAATTCAGTATCTCTTCTATTACCCAAGGATTTCTACTAGCTCTCGTCTTTTTACATACTTGATCCTCTGCTGCCTTCTCTATTTCATCTCTCAACGCTACCCATTCGTCTTCTACTGTATTTCTTTCCCCCGTTCTTGTCAATCGCTCCCTAATGCATTTCTGAAACTCTCTACAACCTCTGCTATTTTCAGTTTATCCAGGTCCCATCTCCTTAAATTCCTACCTTTTTTCATTTTCTTCAGTTTTAGTCTACAGTTCATAACCAGTAAACTATGGTCAGAGTCCACATCTATCCCTGGAAATGTCTTACAATTTAAAACCTGGTTCCTAAATCTCTGTCTTACCATTATATTATTCGTTTGAAACCTTCCAGTATCTCCAGGCCTCATCCACGTACACAACTTTCTTTCATGATTCTTAAACCAAGTATTAGCTATGATTAAGTTACGTTCTGTGCAAAATTCTACCAGGCGGCTTCCTCTTTCATTCTTTACCCCCGTTCCATATTCACCTACTACTTTTCCTTCTCTCCCCTTTCCTACTATCGACTCCAGTCCCCCATGGCTATTAGATTTTCGTCTCCCTGCACTATCTGAATAATTTCTTTCATCGCATCATACATTTCTTCAATCTATACGTCACCTACAGAGCTAGTTGGCATATAAACTTGTACTACTGTGGTAGGCGTGGGCTTCGTGTCTATCGTGGCCACAATTAAGCGTTCACAATGCTGTTCGCAGTACCTAACCCGCGCTCCTATTTTTTTATTCATTATCAAACCTACTCCAGCATTGTCCCTATTTGATTTTGTATTTATAATCCTGTAGTCACCTGATCAGAAGTCTTGTTCCTCCTGTCACCGAGCTTCTCTAATTCCCGCTATATCTAACTTTAAATTTTTTAAATTCTCTGACCTACCTGAGTGATTAAGGGATCTGACATTCTATGCTCCGATGGACAAAACGCGTTTTCTTTCTCCTGATAACGACGTCCTCCTGAGTTACCCACCCGGAGAGCCGAATGGGGGATTATTTTACCTCCGGAATATTTTACCCAAGAGGATGACATCATCATTTAACCATCATAATTTAACCATACAGTAAAGCTGCATGCCCTCGGGAAAAATTACGGCTGTAGTTTCCCCTTGCTTTCAGCCGTTCGCAGTACCAGCACAGCAAGGCCGTTTTGGTTAATGTTACAAGGCCAGATCAGTCAATCATCCAGACTGTTGCCCCCGCAACTACTGAAAAGGCTGCTGCCCCTCTTCAGGTACCACACCTTTGTCTGGCCTCTCAACAGATATCCCTCCGTTGTGGTTGCACCTACGGTATGGCTATCTATATCGCTGAGGTACGCAAGCCTCCCCACCAACGGCAAGGTCCATGGTTCATGGATTATTGCTATAGAACTAGTGTCACAGGCGTTTTGTACTCGAAATATTGTGTATTTTGATAAATAATAATACAGACAATTTTTTCTTTGACCCAAGATTTTTTTGGTTCTTGATCAATGATCTGTAATCTTACTTGTATATTACGATAAGGGACCTGCGGGTTTTTTTGTACAGATACTCCTGCTTAAGCAATAAATTTAGCAGTGTATTAAAATTACACTTATATAACAGCTTGGCAGCAACATTGCATCGCTGTGCAGTAAAGCAATACTCCGATAAGCCAAATATTATGATCACAGCCCACCGCAACAATGGACGCCACTTCATGGCGTTGCGGGTACTTGACGCGGTGACAAAAGCATGCAGGGGCTGCAAATAGGGAAATCCAATGAGATGAGCGACTTTGACAAAGGGCAGATTATTATTATGTAGAGCCTGATAACGAGTATCTCGAAAACTGCAAAGCTCAAGTGGTATTGTCGTGGGCATCTACGGAAAGAGGTAGGACAGTGAAACTATCACCAGGCGCTAAATGGTTGGTCGTCGACAACTCTTCACAGAACGTAGGTTCCGGATGCTTGCCTGCTCTGTAAAGTAGGATAGATGGTGGTCTGTGGCATCTCTGCCACCCTGGAGTACGTGCAAGTGTTTCGGAGCACACCGTCCATCGTACATTGTCGAGTGTGGAGCTCCTCGACAGACCACTCCTACGTGTTCCCTTGTTGTGTGTGTGTGTGGTTTGAGGTTTTCGGGCGCTAAACAGCGTGGTCATCAGCGCCCAAACGCATAGAAGCAGGAACACATGCAGTGAAGGGACGAAGACGGACACCGAACAAGGAGAACGGCTAAAAGACACAGACCTGACGCATTTCCAAATCCTCACATACAGAGGCAAAACAAGAGGAGAAGAAACGCACTAAAAGAGGAAAGGAAACACAAGGAAAAGAGAACAGAAATCGAAGTGCAACAAGTAGGTAATCTTGACTAGCGGACCTCTTACCTAAAGCCTGGGTGAGCCAGTCACCCAGCAGCACATTAAAATCCTCTCCCTAAAATCCGAGGCAACAAATTGGACAGGATACAGACCCAACGACATCGCCAATTATGGTTGCAGTATTCGACCGTCGATGAATGGAATAGTGTTGGCTCTTCGATGGTGGTGGTGTGTTGGGGCTTATGGGCGCTGAACATCGATGTCATCAGCGCCCTGACACACATTAAAAGGAACAAATGTGGACAGACCTAATAAAACTGAAACACACACGCAAAGAAAGCAGGAAAAGAAGGAAAATGCTACATAAGAAAGTAAAACCTAAGGAAAGGGGAAACATAGCAACAAGAATGCCACAGGAAATTGTCATTGGCTGGCCACTTACATAAAATATGGGCGAGCTTGTCACACAGTGAGCAAATTAAAATCCTCTCCCTAAAATCTTTGTAAAAACATTTGACACGGCACAGAACTTTAAAACTTTAGCCACATTCGTCCGAGTGTTGCCTAAAAGAGATGTCAGGTCCGCTGGCAAGTCAGCCGCGACCCGCTGGTCAGAAAATAAAACGCAATCCAATAAAACGTGGCGCACAGTCACCTGGACGCCGCAAGCAGCACACATTGGAGGGTCCTCTCGCCGGAGAAGGAAGCCATGCGTCATAGGGCTGTGGCCTATCGGAAGCCGAGTGAGGAGAACCTCGTCCCGTCGATGGGGCTGAAAGGAAGTACACCACACACGCGTTGTGGGCTTGACTATACGGAGCTTATTGTCAGTCACTTCCAGCCACTCATCCTCCCACCGACGCATGACTCGTGAGCTCAACAGCGAGGTGAGTACGTGCAGGGGGATAGCACACTGACATACTTGTGGGGCGACACACGCCTCCTTGGCTGCGAGATCTGCCCTTTCATTCCCAGCAATGCCGACATGCCCTGGAACCCAGCAGAAAGCTACAACCTTCCCCAGTCGCTGTAGTCGGAGGAGGGCATCCTGGATGGTCTGGACTATTTTGTCTGCCGGATACAAACGTTGCAATGAGTGAAGGGCACTGATTGAATCGGTACAGACAAGAAATTTAGGAGAGGAAGAATATCTCATGTGCTCGTGAATCACATTTTTGCTACACTAGGTCTATGACCGTCTCCACAAACGTCGTCATCGTGATGATCGGCGGCTCGAAACGCGCAGCGCGCCACGGACGCAGGCTGATGGGAGCAGTATTATGCTGTTGGAGACATTCTCCTGCGGTTGCATGGAACTTGTGCTAGTAATCGAAGTCACGCTGACATCTGCGGACCACCTGCATCCCTTCATGCTTGATGTCTTCCTCGAAGGTGAAATCATCTTTCAGCATCATACTTGTCCGTATCTCGGAGCCAGAAGCATGCGACAATGACTTTGAGGAGCTTTATAGTGAACTCTCGCCTGATGTAAATCGTGTGGAAACCTTCTGGATCGCTATAGGACGCCATCGCCGCGCACGCAAATCAACGGCCCGTTATTTATGGGAATTACGTGTCCTGTGCGTAGACATCTAATGCGACATACCTCCACAAACCTACTAACGTATTGTCGGATCCCTGACACGCAGAATCAGTGATGTATTTCGTTCCAAAGACGGATAAATAAGCTATCAAGCAGGTCGTCATAATGTTTTGCTCATCAGTGTACATACTGCAAAATCCCCATCTGTTTACAACATTTTGCATGATTATGATTCCATACAGGAATCATTGACTGCCTGGTGAAGTGCCCACGTTACAAAATCCATACTATGCTGAGTTCTGGGTCGCTGATGTATTTTCTGGGCTACGTAGTACATTAAAAAAACGGTTGCTGTAGAAATCCATTCCCTTACAAGAATCGGGGTAAGCCAGTCCCTGTTTTGTTATTAATGTAGCATTGCTGTCCTGCCACTGATTCCTTTGCTTATGAAAGTAGTAATGACTCCACTACTAAAGAAAGAAGGTGGTCCTGACTTTTTTTATAACAGTGCATTTACCATTGCTTTGTAGTTTCCAGACAACATACATCGACAAGTTACTTTTTCTACTGATTTGCCATTAATAGTGTAATTGCACGATATTGGATTTCTAGAACTGTTTATAGACCTCAATAGTGCTACGTGGTTCACGGTAGTAGCTTGACGGCTATCTTGCATCCCTGATATCAATTTCAGAGTAGATTGCGACAGTTATTTTACTGTGATGTAGCGATGTATGGAGTAAATTGTTACAATTTTGGTAACTTACCCAGAACCAAGAATATTATCGGAAAGAATCTATAAGACTCGATTTAAAACACAAACTTCGGTGCTTTCCGTACAAAGTCACTGAGAAATTAGCTTTCTTTCCTTAGCATTTCGAACGTCTATTAATTTAGAAATGCTTCTCTGTTTTAACAGGAAGCATCGACTTTGATCTAGATTTGGTATATCAGAAATAGCATAGATTTCTGAAAGGTCTGCATCTCACCTGATATGCAGTGGGCGGTGTTGTTTTCTGTGGTGGGGCAGCTGCCCTTGATGACAGCATAGACACCTAGCACAGGACTGCACTCTCAGGGGATGAATTACTTACACAGTAACCACTCTTGGTGGAGGAATAGAGGCAACTTGCGTTCCGAGAGGCGTGTCTGCTGGCGTGGCACTTGGTGTAATGTAGATATTCACATAACTGAAATAAAAAATCGAAGTAAATAAAAGAGTACCCAGATCCTAGAATAAAATGATAGCCTCCATCCCCATCCCACTAAACACAGCGGCGGTAACACCATAGCTAAATGTTTAAATAGAAACGACGTGCTAGACATTTATATTTAGTTGAGTACACCGAAAACCCAAAGAAACTGGTACACCTGCCTAATATCGTGTAGGGCCCCCACGAGGACGCAGAAGTGCCACAACATGACTAATGTCTGAAGTAGTGCCGCAGGTCACTGAGCCGGCCGCGGTGGTCTAGCGGTTCTAGGCGCTCAATCCGGAACCGCGCGACTGCTACGGTCGCAGGTTCGAATCCTGCCTCGGGCATGGATGTGTGTGATGTCCTTAGGTTAGTTAGGTTTAAGTAGTTCTAAGTTCTAGGGCACTGATGACCTAAGATGTTAAGTCCCATAGTGCTCAGAGCCATTTGAACCATTTTTTTTTGAGGTCACTGACACCATGAATCCTGCAGGGCTGTCCATAAATCCGTAAGAGTACAAAGGGGTGGAGATCTCTTTTGAACAAACGTCGCAAGGCATCACAGATATGCTCAATAATGTGCATGTCTGGGGAGGTTGGTGGCAAGCGGAAGTGTTTAAACTCAAAAGAATGTTCCTGGAGCCACTCTGTAGCAATTCTGGACATGTGGAGTCTCGCACAGTCCTGCTGGATTGCCCAAGTCCGTTGGAATGCACAATGGACATAAACGGATGCAAGTGATCACACAGGATGCTTACATACTTGTCATCTGTCAGAGTCGTATCTAGACGTATCAGGGGTCCCATATCTCACCAACGGCACACGCCCCACACCATTACAGAGCCTTCACCAGCTGTAGCAGTCCCCTGTTGACATGCAGGGTCCATGGATTCATGAGGTTGTCTCCATAACCGTACACGTCCATCCGCTCGATACAATCTGAAGCGAGACTAATCCGACCAGGCAACATGTTTCCAGTCATCAACAGTCCATTGTCAGTTTTGACGGACCCAGACGAGTCGTAAAGCTTTGTGTCATGCAGCCATCAAGGGTACACGAGGGGGCCTTCGACTACGGAAGCCCATATCGATTATGTTTCATTGAATGGTTCGCACGCTGACACTTATTGATGGCCCAGCATTGAAATTTGCAGCAATTTGCGGAAGGGTCGCACTTCTGCCAGGTTGAACGATTCTCTTCAATCATCGTTGGTCCCGTTCTTGCAGGATCTTTTTCCGGCAGCAGCGATGTCGGAGATTTGATGTACCGAATTCCTGATATTCACGATACACTCGTGAATTGGTCGTACAGGAAAATCCCCACTTTTTCACCACCTCGGAGATGCTGTATCCCATCACCCGCGTGCCGACTATAACACCATGTTACTTACCAACTCACTTAATCTTGAAAACCTGCCATTGTAGCAGCGTTGTTGTTACAGGATCATTAATATACACTGAAGCGCCAAAGAAACTTGTATAGGGATGCGTATTCAAATACAGACATATGTTAACAGGCAGAATATGACGCTGCGGCCGGCAACGTCTATATAAGACAACAAGCGTCCGGCACAATTGTTAGATCGGTTACCGATCTAACAATTGCGCCAGACATTTGCGCTGCCCGTCTTCATCCGCACTTAGCTCGGCGTGTTCGCGTGCTCGCAGCTTCGCAATTTTCGGGTTCTCAGCATCGTTCTCCTTCTGCTTATTGGGCACGCCAACGGTCCTGCCCCCTCTTATCATTTGTTGGATGTTCACCGAGACTGCCCGCACATGGACGCCACGTGTGGGCTATGCCATCAGATAGGTCATTTGGCAACTGTTTACGACAGTTAGCGAGCCATGAGTCAGTCATCGGATGCCTCGTTGTTTTCCCTGGACTCTGGGGCTGCCTGCAGCATCTTACACGTATCGTCCTAGCGTATTTTGCTGATGCTGGTTGTGGGTGGGTAGGCAGTCAGTCAGCCTCCTTAAGTTGGATACGTACAGGATCTTAAGGTGCCTGAATCTGCAAAGGCCGCTCCATCAGACTGTGTCTTATAGAAAAGAGTAGATTCCCTTGCGAGGGTAATTCGTCATTTCTGTGCATTACAAAAATGTGAAATGGTAACATACATTGTTAGTGGTCAGTTCCCCATTGATGCAATATATATTTGGGCTCGACGCTTTTCTGTTGTCAGTGTTGAGGGCGTTGACGAAGTGCATTTAGTATCTCAATCCGTTCCTTTTCACGATTTGGACTCCTCACTGCAGTCTTACTGCGGCTGGTTGAGCATATCCTCGACAGGGCAGAAAATTTCGAGGCACATGTTTGCCTTTAGCCGTTGTCGATACCGTAATTTAGTCACCCCCACCATATTCCCTTCGCCATGCGTGATATGTTAAAGGTTGAGTTGCAGCGTTGGCAGGACAAGGCTGTCGTTTTTCCTATTTCTTTGAGTCAGCGGACGTCCCCTTGGTGGCGATACAGAGGCCCGACAGCGCCGTGCAGCATTGTGGCGATTTTAACAGACAGTCAATGCACAATGTGTTGCGATTGGTATCCTATTCCATGGCTGGCGGTATTGTTGGTGAAGCTGTCGGGGGCCAGTATTTTCCCCACATCGACTTGCACGATGCTTACCTGCAAAATGAAATGAAATGAACGTATGGCATTGCTGGCCGGGAGGCCACATATACAATGCGCCTAAGCCAACAACTAAGAGGCATGCTAAAACTGAAAACAAAGATGCAAATAGGGATATAAAAATAGTTGGCTGCAGTAGTTTTCAAACGAAACCGAAAACAAACTGGAACAGCATATTCAGTCATTGCGATGATTCGGTTAAAGCATGTTGAATGTTAGAAAACTTGCGTTCGACATTGCAGAACGAAACGAATTGCGCCATATTTTCAATGTAGAAGAAACCATGGCAGGCAAAAATTGGACTGAAGGCGTCTATTTAAGGAATATCGACGAATCTGATAGCTCCAATCAAACCTTCATGTCTGTGAGTTGATGTACAGACCATGCAAAAAAAGCTTACCGAACCGAAGCTGAAGAAATTAGAACAACAGCTCCACCTATGAAAACAAAGTGTTTTGGTGATTCTGCGGAGAAGTCACCAAAGGAATTCCAAAGAAACTCATTTGTAAAACAGGGGAATGATGTAGCAAGTACTGCCAGGAAGATCGAGTGGAAGAAATGATCAGATGCATGAAATGCAAAATGTGGATTCAGGCAAAGTGTGTAAATAGGGGAAAAGAATGAAGAAATTATAGTGAAACGCCAGCAATTAGTGTTGTAAGATCTACAATACGAAACATTTCTTTAAACTGAGACTAGTACATATCATTACGCTCAGGGACATCGTTCGTAGGGGTGGTACAATTTATGCATCCATTGGCACAAATTAGGAAACCATATCCCTAATTTGTACCAGATGCAGATGTTTAGATAATTAAGTGTAGAATGTTTCTTTTTCTAAGCATTTATAATCTTTGAAATCAGACATCAATAACAACTGCCTGCGATTGAGAATGGCATTGTTTAAATAATTTTACAACTTATTGTTTGGGCTATACTAAATTAAATCTCTAAAGATATCTCTCCCCTGTATGTATTTCTTGCCATTTATGATACACTAAAAGAATGAGACGAAATGCGTCTGACAAAACAATTACTGGCTTTACTCAGTTGCAAACTGGCGGTGCTAATCTAAAATTCAGTAATACGAGCATAATGCTTATCAAATAACTTCCAGAACTGGCGAAGTGAGCGAATATTATGACAGCCTCTATATGTACATAGATTTCAGCATATTTATTTTGTAAGAAATCGGTTTGATGGAATTTGCCCTGCATTCTAGTCACTAAACAAGAGCTTGAAGTAAGAGTTAATGTGTATCATGTAGTACGCTTGAGAAATTTCCAAATGCTTTCATTGCCATCATCTCGGCCTTCTCACTGAGTATGTTGTATCGATATTTTCTGTAGAAGTACAGGTATCGACTGCAGTCCGTGCGCAGAGCTCTTCTCCGCATTCTACTGGAGCAGATTGGAGGGGGAGGATGGGGGACGGTCCCGTGCAATATGTAGGGGGGGGGGGGGGGGAGATCGCCTTCAATTTCACCCTGATTCTCCGCACGTCTTTCTTGGATACTCGCGACTTTAATCAGACACACACACACTGCCTCGGAACGGTCGAAACTACTTTGGGATATTCTTGGAGAAGGATGTGCACACATTGCCAGAGGTTCATTGAAAAACACTCCACACAGTGACAATGTAATTGGTTTTCATAAGTTCGAGAGCGAAGAAAGCCTTTAGCTTGAATACCATGACTCAAGTGAAAACTGCGTTTTGCTGGTGACGGTGGAACGGGTGGGGGGAGGGCGGGAATGATCACGACTTTATACGGCTGTCTGGAATGGCTTTTCGGCAGCTGCGAGCCACTTTCAGGATACGTGTTATATTACGTCATACTTCTTCATCGCTACACAGTAGTATAAGAGAGCGTTGTAGTGAGTCATTGGACTTGCATTCGGATGGTGGTTCAAATTTCCGCGAGCCACGCAAATTTAGGTTTTCCGTGATTTCCCTAAATCGCTTATGATGAATGGCAGGATGGCTCCTATCAAAGAGCACGGATGACTTCCTCCTGCGATCCGAACTTTTTCTCCGTCCGTATTGAATTTGTCGTCGATGGAACGACAAATGCTAACTTTTCTTCCTTCCATCGCAACAACTGTTTGGACCTCAGTTGGCAACGGATTGCCTCACATAGAGATAAATCCGGAAGAAAATACCGCATCTCCATTATTTATGTTAAATAAATCTCGCCGGAAGCGTTGATACACCAATTAAAATCCTCTATGAAATGAATGTGCACTTTATTAATTCAATTACGGGTAATATATTAAACAGTCACTGATTCAGTGCAGGATACGTATTCACATCACGTTCGCTATATTAGTAACAATATGCACTCCGTCTTCAGGCCACAAGTGGCCCATCGGGACCATCCGACCGCCGTGTCATCCTCAGTTGAGGATGCGGATAGGAAGTTCGTGTGGTCAGCACACCGCTCTCCCGGTCGTTACGATGGTTTTCTTTGACCGGAGCCGCTACTATTCGGTCGAGTAGCTCCTCAATTGGCATCACGAGGCTGAGTGCACCCCGAAAAATGGCAACAGCGCATGGCGGCCTGGATGGTGACCCATCCAAGTGCCGGCCACGCCCGACAGCAACTTCGGTGATCTCACGGGAACCGGTGGATCCACTGCGGCAAGGCCTTTGCCACTTAGTAACAGTATACTGAGATGAAGAAAGTCGTGGGATACCTCCAAAATCGTGTCGGTCCTCCTTCACCCGGCGATGTGCAGCAACTCTATGTGACATGAGCACAATGAAACGTTGGAAGTTTCCTGCAGAAATACTGAGCTCCAGCCCCTATAGCCATCCACAATAGCGAAAGTGTTGCCTGCAGGATTTTGTGCATAAACTGACCTCTCGATTGAATCCCATAAATGTTCGATGGGATTCATGTCGGGCGATCTGGATGGCTGAATCATTCGGTCGAACTGTCCAGAATTTTCTTCAAACCAATCACGGACAACTGTGGCCCAATGTCATCCATAAACACCCCATTGTTGTTTGGGAACATGAAGTCCATGAATGGCTGAAAATAGTATCCAGGTAGCGGAATTTCACCATTTCCAATCAATGATAGGTTCAGCTGGACCAGGTGACCTAGTGGATTCCAAGTAGACACAGATCACACTATTTTGAGGCCACCATCAGCTTGTACAGTGCCTTGTTGACAACTTGGGTCCATCGCTCGAACCCTACCATCTGATCTTACCAACTGAAATAGAGACTCAACCGACCAGGCACGGTTCTCCAGTCGAGTAGGTTCCAACCGATATGGTCACCAACTCACTGGAGGCGCTGCAGCTATCAAAGGCACTCGCGTCGGTTGCCTGCTGCCATAGCCCATTAATGCCACATTTCGCCACACTGGCGTAACGGATACGTTCGCCGTACGTCCCACATTGATTTCTGCGGTTATTTCAAGAAGTGTTGCGTGTCTTTTAGCAGTTACAACTCTACGCAAACGACACTGCTCTCGGTCTTTAAGTGAAGGCCGTCGGTCGCTGCGTTGTCCGTGGTAATGAGAACGCCTGAAATGCTATATTCTCGGCATTCTCTTGACACTATGGCTCCGGAATGCTAAATTCCCTAACGATTTCCAAAATGGAATGTCTCATATGTCTAACTGTAACCTCCATTCTGCGTTGAAAGTCTAGTAATTCCCCTCCTACAGCCATAATCACGTCGGAAACTTTTTCACGTGAATGACTTTAGTCCAAAGCACTGCCCTTTTACACCTTGTGTAGGCGACACTACCGCCATCTGTATGTTATGAATGGAAACACACACAACTATGGTGTAATATCCTACAATATTTATTATTTGTTTCACAAACCGGTTTTCTGCTTTACGCCATCATCAGGCACAAAGTCAATCTTTGGGGCGCAATATAGCAGTCATTTTTCGTGGTAAGCCAATGGTTGGTTTCCAGAGGTATGTGGCACTACCTACTGGTCAAACATTTTCCGGCAAATAACGGTACGGTGATTTGTTGCAGCGGAGCAGGCCCCCGACAGAGTAGCAGATGTTTTCTATTAGATTCAGGTCAGGCAAGTTTGGCGGTCAGAACATCAGCGTGTGTAAACTATGACGCTCTTCTGACTAGAGTGAAACCAAGGACCATCCTTCTAAAAATGCCATCGCCGTGGGCGAGGGCATCAAGCATGCAGGGATGCAGGTGGCTCGCAATAATGTTCAAGTAGTCCACAGCTATCATAGTACCATCTATTAGTAACAGGTCCCACGTAAGCCCAGGTGAGTGATACCAATTGCATAATATTGCTCCTACTGGCCTTGGGGCGGTGAATGTTCTGAATGGCGGCATATCGGGACGCTACTATCTATCTGGTTTAAATGGAAATGTAATTCGTCCGATGAGGCAACAATTTCCAATTGATCCACCATCCAATCTGTATGATCCGGTGCCGACTGCGACTGGCCTGCATCCTTGGGGCGGTGAATGTGGCGTGGCGTACCTTCTTACAGCCGCGTTGATGGGACGAGGTCCTCCTAACTCGTCTTCGCGTAGGTTGCAGTCCTCTGACGCTTGGCTGCTAGCTCCGGCGAGAGGACTCTCGAACGTGTGGTGTTACTGGCATACAAATAACTGGGCGCCACATTTTATTGGACTGTGTTTTATTTTCCGACCAGAGGCCCGGGGCGGATTTACCGACGGATCTACCCTTTTAGGTAACGTCCAGACGAGTGTGGTTAGGGTTCTAAAGTTTTGTGAATTGTCGATCGTTTTCCCAAGATTTTAGGGAGATGTTTTTAATGTCTAAGCAGGGTGACCGGCTCACTCGTGTTTTTTGTAAGTGGTCAGCCAGTGACATTTCCCTGTACATACATATATACATACACACATACATTAATACTTTTTCCATACATGTAGTGATGACCACAAAAAGAATTTTAGAGAAGCAACTAAAAGTCAGTTTAGAGGCGCAAATACCTTTTTCTACTTCTTAAAAGTTTTTGAGAATCTAAACGGAAAGAAACTATGGCACATGATGATTGAAGTTGGATATGGTTCAAATGGCTCTGAGCACTATGGGACTCAACATCTGAGGTCATAAGTCCCCTAGAACTTAGAACTACTTAAACCTAACTGACCTAGGGACACCACATACATCGATGCCCGAGGCAGGATTCGAACTTGCGACCGCCGGCCGCGGTGGTCTAGTGGTTCCGGGCGCGCAGTCCGGAACCGCGGGACTGCTACGGTCGCAGGTTCGAATCCTGCCTCGGGCATGAATGTGTGTGATGTCCTTAGGTTAGTTAGGTTTAAGTAGTTCTAAGTTCTAGGGGACTGATGACCCCAGAAGTTAAGTCCCATAGTGCTCAGAGCCATTTGAGCCGAACTTGCGACCGTAGCGGACGCGCGGTTCCAGATTGAAGCGCCTAGAACCGCTCGGCCACCCCGGCCGGCGAAGTTGGATATCCTACACATCTTATTGAACCTATAAAAACATACACAAGGATACAAAAATAATAATGAAAGTTGGCAATAATACAACTGAAGAAATGACTATTCGTAGGAGACTTAACACGGCTACAGATTGTCACCGACCTAATGTAATGTACGAGGGAAATCCAAAAGTAAGGTGTCCTATTTTTATAAGTATATAGACCTGTTTATTTCTACAATGGTTTACATCAGTTTACAGCTTCAACATTTAGCTATTTTTCGACTTAGTCACCATTTCTGTCGATGCATTTTTGTAGACGCTGTGGCACTTTTTGTATGCCCATGTCATACCAGCTCGCCGCCATGCTGTTCAGAAAGTTATGAACCTCTTCTTTCACCTCGTCGTCGGAGCTGAATCGCTGGGACCACAATTAAGGCTGACAGGTACTGTGAAACACTGAAAAAACTCAAACGGACAACTCAGAATCGGAGAAGAGGAATGTTGAGCAAGGGTGTACACGTTCTCCATGACAACGCTCGCCCACTCATCGCTCGGCAAACCGTTGCTCTCCTGCAACAGTTTCAGTGGAACATAATCCTCCCCCCCCCCCCCCCTATGGTCCTGACTTGGCGCCCAGTGACTATCACCTGTTCCCTAGGTTAAAAGAACAATTGGCCATAAGGCGATTCAGCTCCTACGACGAGGTGAAAGAAGAGGTTCATAACTTACTGAACAGCATGGCGGCGAGCTGGTATGACGTGGACGTACAAAAACTGCCACAGCGTCTACAAAAATGCATCGACAGAAATTGCGGTTATGTGGAAAAATAGCTAAATACTCAAGCTGCAAACTGATGTAAACCATTGTAGAAATAAAGAGGTCTATGTACTTATAAAAAATAGGAGACCTTACTTATGGGATTGCCCTCGTATATATAAACGTCTTGATTTAGAACTGAGGACAGGAAATAAATCCGGGTATAAAGACTAATGGAAATAAGTACGAGTATGCTAATATCCTCATGTACGCAGATGATGAAACAATTTTGGAAGAAAGTGAAGATGAACTACAAAAAGCAATATATAAACTACATCAATTAGGGAAAAACGTACATAACATTCGTATTGCAATAAAGGAAACGAATAATAGCTTATCATGGAAAATACCCACCCACTCAAAAACAGTAACAGGTAAATACCCAACTTGAGGACATGACCAGCTTCAATTTTTTTAGAATTGTTATAAGCTATGATATGGACAAGCGTAAAGAAAATAAGATTAATAAATATAAATCAACGCGCAGAATAAGAAACGAAAGGTTCCAGAACGAAATACGAAAGGAACAAAATTTAAATTTTATAATATCACGGCTGCATCTGTGGTGCTACGTGAAACTTAGTCGTAGACCTCTAAAAAATCTGAGAGAAGTGAACTTACGAGCATCAACAACCAGGTCTCTTGGGAAAGCTGCAGTTGTTACCACATAAGAAATGAGGATGCTACAGAAAAACTAGATATCTGTAATAGCCAGTTAATGAAAATATTGAAAAAAGTAATAAAATATTGTATAAACATCAGCTACAAAGGATGATTGTGGAGACTATGCTTCACCAGCCAAGAGGAAGAAAGTAAATACAAAGACCCAGATAAGGTGGCAGTGAAAAGTGAAGACAGAACAGACACAAGCGCCTAAGCTTTAAAGTGCACAAGGAAAAGACCCATTCTTAATGTCTAACGCGCTGATGAATTTCTGTTTTTGTTATTTATTTTATTCCGAAGTATTTAATACTGTTCATGGAGATTACTCCCTCAAAAACAAATGAAGAAATAGGATAACATAATGGCCAGATCCGCTATGTAGTGGAAAACAGTTTTCTAGATTCTGATTTCAAATATGATCTCTAAGAGAGTATTTCTATATTTCCTCAAAATGACAACTACTGCAAAAATCCGCTACAAATTTTAACGGCAACTTTTTCTTCTTCTTCTTCTCAAGGAGACATGGTGATAGGAAAAACGGCTGCGCTTGCGTCTGTTGGTACCAAGGCAGTACGGTCGCACCGGCGGTTTAGTTGGCTCCTGTCTGTGTAGGCAATGCACAACCTGATTTGATGGCTTGACTCGTTATGATAGCACAGGTGTCGGTCGTGCACCGTCGCTTTAAACCCCATACATTTATAACAGAATTATTTTATCTTTAAATCCTTTTTAGTTAACAGGCAAGTCAGAGGAAATTACACGTAAACAACTGAAATCGCAGGATAAATCTAGTAGCATTAATGATGTTGACGATTCCGCATAATTATAGTTTAAACAAATCAAATGTTTGAAACATGCGTATCTGTGAACAGTGGTATTACATAAATTGCTGATAAAAATAAGAATCACATAAGTCTGAATGATGACGTAAGCTACGAATTCAGAGTATGCAACAAGCACTCACAAAGTTATTCCAGGTCTGGCAAAAGTATGTAACTCACGCAGCTGCTCAGCTGCGAAGTTCATAAACCGACCCACTAACACCGACTGATCAAAGCACAGTGACCACTGACCAGCAAAATATCACAAGCTCCCTACAGTTCACCCTTAAATACTTCCTGTGACGTCACACATTACCGAATTCACGTTAGACAAATAATGACCATCATTCGTATCTAAAGCCAACTGAATATACACGTATGCTACAAGAATACTTGTACATTCAAAATTATCGCGGACATTTCGCAGCCTCTTATTAGAATAAAAACACAGTATTAAAATAGTCACAACAAAATTCGCAAAGCATGTCTACATCCTGTCTTACAATCTGAAACAAAAGAGTGTAGAACACTGACGGAAAAAAATCGCAACACCAAAAATTAATTAATCTAGAGCAATGAAATTTCGGAAATACATTTGTCTAGGTAAAATATTTAAGTGATTAACATTGCAAGCTCACTGTAGGCGCGAGATAAGCCATTGCAAATGTGAAATGCTGGTACATTAATAACCGACGTAACCGGCATAATGTTGAGTGCAAGCAAGCAAACGTGCATGAATTGTCTTTGTGTGCATTTGATATATTTATTAGCGTTAATATAAAATTTTTGTAAACAAATATGTATTGGCCACTGCCCAAAACAATTTGTAAAATTTTTTTGTGGGGAGCATGGGGGCTATGTAAGTAGGCTGTTTAGGGTTTTATGTTGGTAACGCCACGTAGCGCTCTGTATGAAAATCACTGACTGTGCTGTGTGCAATCTGTGGCTGGATGGCATTGTTGGAATATTTGCTATTGTAGTGGTGGGCAGTTGGATGTGAACAGCGCGTAGCGTTGTGCAGTTGGAGGTGAGCCACCAGCAGTGGTGGATGTGGAGAGAGAGATGGCAGAATTTTGAGAGCGGACGATCTGGACGTGTGTCCATCATAAAGAGTAAATTTATAATACTGTATATCATGAACTGATATATATATATATATATATATATATATATATATATATATATATATATATATATACATTTTGTAACCTCCCCACAGAAATATGAAAATGAAAAGAATGGAATTAAATTGCAAATAGTGCCAAATGTTAGCTTCCCACAGTAATAAAACTCAATGATAATAAAATGTGCAAAATGTTAAGTCTCCACAAAATTAACGTTAAGATGAACCTGATAAATTTTATAAGAGCAGCTGCGCTGACCTTAGGCCCTGTACAATAATTAATCTGATAAATTGATTCTGGGAGGAAAAGCATAGGAAATATTGTTTCAATTGGAATGATTCTTTTCTTAAAAACGATAGCTTTGAAAACAAAATTATTGTTGGGGCATTTCTTGAACAAATTAATTACAATTAACAGATGTTATTGCCTGAGCGCAATGCTGCTTCATTACCTTTGATAACAATATACCTCGTCCTGAATCGCGACCACAGACCCATGTCGACGCCCGCCGACTCTTCACACACGACTGTTCCTGCCTGCTCGCTACACGCAACCATTGTACTGACTACTACTGTCGTCTCGCGCGCGCTACTGCTCTCTAACTGAACTCTCGCGACTCGCTACGTAGTACGCGTTTCATAACCCTCCACTGGGGGGGGGGGGGGGTAAAATTTTGGCAGCGATGGTGAGTCATTTGGACTTGCCATGAGCAACAAATTTTTTCGGAATTAATTAACTTTACAATTACAGCATATATACAGATATAGAACATAAAGTAAATATGGTGCATATGCACCAAGTACAAAACATATTAGGCAATGACAAAATGTGAGTACAAAACATATTAACAAATGACATACATGCAAGCACACTGAAAAACTCTTTAGCATTTTCACAACAAATAAACATAATGGCAAAAAATCATGTTGACAAGTAACATAAGTGCACATGCACTGCAGTTCAGAACATATCAGCAAATCAAAATGTACATACAATGAGTAGTAATCATGTTATAAAATGACAAAAGTGCACAAGCACTGAAAAACTCTTTAGCATTTTCACAACAAATAAACACAATGGCAAAAAAAAAATCATGTTGACAAGTAACATAAGTGCACATGCACTGCAGTTCGAAAAAAAATGTATAGGCCATGAATACAAATGATGTTAGCAAAAAATGATTTTCACTATGTTACAAGAATTAGGATAGGAAAAGGAAGGATTGCATCATGGTTGTAGCACTTTATGTTGCACGCAGCTGCATTGAAAGTCCATATCTTTCCACAGATGTACAACACCAAGTGAGACAATCTGAAGTTCTTTTCCCAGAAGTATTTATCAGAGTACCCAAGACACTGAAATGTCGTAGTAATATTCCATGTTATCATTTTGGCAGTACATCAGGTATACCAAACAGTGCGACCATAATAACGTCTCCATCGCTCACGGTGGTGGACAGCATGTCGTGTCAACACCACGCTCTTACAAGGCACACCAACGTAGAATTAGTGCAAAAACCAAATATACTGCTCCATGATCAAGAGGATATACAGGACAAATGGATATTACAGTAATTCAGGGTAGTTAGGTCAGAAAGTGAAGGACATTAAGTCACATACTAGTCTTCATTGGGAATTACATTAGTAGTTTGCGGCATTCATAGCCCAGTTATTGAACATTTCTGTACCATGTATGTAGTATTACAGAAAATGTTCATTAATTGATTTACAGACAACATTGTCATTGGTCATTTCAATACCGTAATCAGTAGCGTTCATTTCCCAGTTACAAAGCATAATCAGTAGCATTCATTTCCTTGTTACAAAGCATAATTAGTAGCATTCATTTCCTAGTTACAAAGCATTATTAATCATTGGTCATTTAAATACAGTAATCATCTCAATACAGTAATCAGTAGCATTCTTTTCCCAGTTACAAAGCATAATCAGTAGCATTCATTTCCTAGTTACAAAGCATTATTAATGATTGGTCATTTAAATACAGTAATCATCTCAATACAGTAATCAGTAGCATTCTTTTCCCAGTTACGAAGCATAATCAGTAGCATTCATTTCCTATTTACAAAGCATTATTAATCATTGGTCATTTAAATACAGTAATCATCTCAATACAGTAATCAGTAGCATTCTTTTCCCAGTTACGAAGCATAATTAGTAGCATTCATTTCCTAGTTACAAAGCATAGTTAGTAGCATTCATTTCCTAGTTACAAAGCATTATTAATGATTGGTCATTTAAATACAGTAATCATCTCAATACAGTAATCAGTAGCATTATTTTCCCAGTTACAAAGCATAATCAGTAGCATTCATTTGCTTGTTACAAAGCATAATTAGTAGCATTCATTTCCTAGTTACAAAGCATTATTAATCATTGGTCATTTAAATACAGTAATCAGTAGCATTCTTTCCCCAGTTACAAAGCATAATTAGTAGCATTCATTTGCTAGTTACAAAGCATAATTAGTAGCATTCATTTCCTAATTACAAAGCATTATTAATCATTAATCATTTAAATACCATAATCAGTAGCATTCATTATTCAAGTGACATATTATTCATAGCTGATCAGCATTAATCAGAACTCTCTTAAACTGGTATCATTATTTGGGACTGGTAATACATTTTTTTTGTTAGCAATGCATTGCTTTGGGTAATTATAGGGGAAAGCAAGAAAAAAATTGCTTCTGGGTTGTTGCTGTAAATGAAAATGTGTAACGTCATTCGTCATGAGTCCGCTGTTACGAGAGTATGAAACAAGTAGAGTATATGTAATCACATTCATAAATGATATAGATTTAATGAACAACTGCTTATATCACATTAATCTCATAAATAATTTCTCCTGCGAAAATATATAAAAAAATGGATTATTAAGTTGAAAGAAGAAATGCATTTTATGCTGAAAAGTAGTGAACTTCGAATTAACAGGTAGAGAAATGTGTATAAAAATGTGTTCCATAGCTGTCCTTTCCAAAACCTTCCCTCATTATACTATGCAATATAACACCTGCTGTCAAAGCAAACTGCAACAAATACTTAAATAACTACATAGCATAAATACATAACTTCAACAATATCCGCATCTGTAAAGAAAAAAGCTTCATTATCCATCACTTCATTATCATAACTCCATTATTATCATCACCTGTAAAGAAAAACTTCATTATCCATAGTAGCATATTCTTCATCATTATTCATCAGCATTCATTATCATCTGCAAAAAAGATCACTTCATTACTCATTACATAACTATTCCTTATCTCTAGCATATTTCATCACTAAAACTAAGATGTGCAGTTCTGTCTGACAGCCTGCATCAGTCGCCTTGTATTCTGAAAGAAAAAATTAGTTAAGACTGCTATTCTACGATGTGTGCAGTATATTCTTGTTAATGCTTGTCAATCCTGATCCATTTACTCTTCATCACGAGGTTTGCATCTTCTTTCGTTCATTCCGAAGATGAAATTCCCATTTCTGTTTACTTTATTTCTTTTACGCATCATTTTTTTCTGAAATTGACGAACAAAGATTAATGTCTTGCATTTACGTCATATACTCACTAAATAATGACTGGTTTATGATAACATAATTAAGCATACAGCATACCATGACAGAAAACGTAATATGAAAAAAAAGAGAAAAAAAATAGACAGTGTTCAAATGCAAAAATGTACACAGAATATCACAATGCAGCAGCAAAAAATGTAAAACAGTCACGATCTTGAGATATCATAGGGCAAAAATGTCAAAGTCAACTGGTGTGTGTTATATCTTAATTATTTCACAGTGCATATGAAAACAATCGTACATACATAAAAAAAACGATGACAAGAATTGTAACCTTCTTTAAGTTCACCTTTTATGTTGTGTAGTTAGTAGAGGCGAGAATTAAAGACTTTAATGGAGAGAGAACTTAATAAAATTAATATATCACTAGATAAAATTGCATAATTATTCATAAGATACGTAAGTTTCTCTGAAAAAAAAAATGTGCACAGTCTGATATGTAACGACAAGAAGAGCGACCTGCTAACCTTACCTTGCTGGACACTTGCCAAGAAAAAATATGATAATCATCAGTAATTAATCATGTGAATATAATTGCATATGTGATCATAAAAATTAGTAAATGGCATCATAGCATGTTAAATCATAAAGTGTCTTCATTCAATAAAGGGTTTAATATTGGAGACATGGTGGTTGCCTTTACTTTTTCTGGTTCTCAGAGTTTCGACGTGTACTACATTGGGGTGAGGAATGCTGCGAATCCGATATGGACCTGCGTATAGAAGTTCAAATTTACTGCACTTACCTTTTATTCTGCTGGATAAATAGTGTGTACGTACTAATATCTTCTGTCCAATGTGAAAGTCACGGCGTATACAAACTTGTTTTTGCTGTCTTCTACGGCGATCTGCGGCACATTTGATGTTGTTCAGCGCTGTCGTAGTCGACGAGATGTAGGAAAGTTTACTAATTCTGTAATTTTGTTAGGTGGTTCAACATTTTTCAGTATAACAGACGGAGATAGCATAGTGGATTCATTTGGAATGGAATTAATTACATCTTGGAATGAGAATATGTGTGTGTCCCAATCAATATGTCTTTTGTGGCAGTATATTCTACACAGTTTACCAATTTCTTTCATTAATCGTTCACAGGGCTTCGAAGAAGCATGGTACTTGGATATATAATCGGAGAAATGTCTCTAGCTCGTAACATACGTGTCCATATAGTAGAACGAAATTGTGATCCACTGTCAGAAATTACTTTCAACACATGCCCTACATGAAATAAGAAATGCTTTACAAATGCTTTCGAAACGGTTTGAGCAGTAGCTTTGCGTAACGGAGTGAAGGTAACAAATTTTGAAGTGAGTTCAACAGCGACAAAGATGTAGCAAAAACCTCTATTAGTTCTGGGAATCGGACCAAAAATGTCTACAGCGGCCATATGTCTTAATTTAACAGGTACAATGGGATATAATGGAGGAATATGTGAAGTTGTGTCTGACTTAGCTTTCTGGCAGATTTTACATGACGCTAAAACTCGTCGAATACGTTTCTCCATGTTGGCAAAATAACAGTTCTGTCTCAGTATAAGAAAACATTTTCTAGCTCCGTAATGTGCGTAACTTAAATGAGTATACCAGATTAATTTGTTAACCAGTTCGTCAGGAATGCATAATAACCAACTGTTGCTGTCAGGGTGAGAGCGGCGAAACAGAATGTTATTGCGTACAGTGTAATGGTTTCTAATCGTAACATTATTCTTATCTTGCCAAAGGTGTTTAATTTCTTTCCACACGTTGTCTTTATTTTGCTCCTTTGCTATGTCCTGTAATGACGACGAAATAAAATTTTCAAATGCAACTTGTTGAATGTACATGACGCTGAAATTTGCTTTGCAGAAGTTTGTTGCGACGTCTTGCTGATTGTTACTGAGAGAACGAGATAGTGCGTCTGCTATAACATTTTGTGTTCCGGGAATGTGAACAATTGTAAAATTAAATTCCTGTAAATATAGCTTCCATCTGCTTAATCTGTCGTGAGTGAATTTAGCTGAAAGTAAAAATTGTATCACTCTGTGGTCTGTGTAGACGGTGGTATGTCTTCCATAAAGAAAGTGCCGAAATCTCGTGAAAGCCCAAACAACACATAATGTTTCCAGTTCTGTGAGAGAATAATTACGTTCAGCAGGTGATAAAATGCGACTTGCAAATGCGATGTTTTTTAATTATTGTAGAGCCATCTTCTTCAATTTCCTGAAAAATGTGTACGCCTAAAGCTGTGTCAGAACTGTCGGTGGCAATGGAAAAATTTCTGGTAAGATCTGGGTGCGATAAAAGTGGTGCATTTAACAAAGCATGTTTCAAATAACGTTTTCGTGAACAAGATTCTGCGTGTCAAAAGTATTGCTTGCGTTACTGGAATATGCAACCTGTACTGTATCTGGTCAAATTCTATCTGACGTGTTGTTATTTTCAGGAGGACGCTGTGGAATTTTGACTATTTGAACTATTCTGTTATTTCTTCCTGACGTATTACGCTATGTATGACACCTACTGTCTGGTTCATTCATGAAAATATGTTGTTGCTGATCTTTTGTTGCTGGTAGGACCGACTGTTAATAAACGTACGCTGAAAATTGTGTTCATTATTTTTACGTCTGTCATGATAGTCATTTGTATACGGTACATTACGATATGAATTGAAATAGTGTGTCTTCTGTACGTACTGATTTCCTTCTTGCTGTGCGTTACTATTTATTGGGACTGAGACTATGCGTGCACGCGGCGAAACATTAAAGTTTGGTTGACCTTGTAGACTGCATTGTTGGTTAGGTATGCTAACCGGCTGGTTTTGTTGCTATTGCGGTGAAAAACGTCTATTGTTACTAAAATGTGGTTCCTGTTGCTGATAATTCCCTTACACATACTGATGATTATAATTTTTATCTGTTATAAATGTTACGGCGATAGTTGTCATTTCTGGAGCGTCTAAAGAAAAATCGTCACTTTCGGTATAACTTGTCTTAACCGGTTTTCTTTAGTCATTTTTCTTAATTCTAAGTAGAGCAATAGTTAAAGAGCTGTTTTGATATTTATAAAGGATAGTAGAAGAGAAGGCAGCAGTGCAGAAAACTAAAGATGAAACAGCACTACTACAGCTCGGGGCCCTATGCACGCTACGGCACATATTCATTAAAGCGTAATGAATCCCCTGAGGTCAATTACGCGCTACAAATAAATTGTAGCTTTTGCGTTACAGGCAATAGCGGTAAAAATCCAAAAGCAAATTGTTGAATCCATACTAATTCCGGCTTCTACTCTACAGGCCAAGCTGGTGAAAGTACAAAAATAAATCGACGTATCCAATTCAAAAAGTGTACCTGTGCTCTGTCATTATTAAATTCCTTAAATTTTCTTACGGATAAAGATTGCTCGTAATCGTTATCGTCTCTGAATTTGAGAACACGTTCAGGTTTGTGTGAGAAGCTGTTTGTCTGTGACTGTTCGGAATCCAATTCACGTACTCGCTGCGTGAATCTGACAAATGTTCGCAAAGTGGAGTCTGCTGTGATGTGTTATTAACTGAAATATTTTTTATCTCTGTTACCTCTTGCTGTAAACTTGACAATTTTCTACGCAATGTGTTATTAAACGAATCGATCTCATTGACTGTCTGCTGTAAATTTTGGAATTCAGGTGTTTGGTTAAACGAAATCGGTGCAGTATCGTCTGATTTGTTGTCATTATTACTTTCAATAACGTCAATACGACTGGCCAATTCATCATATTTTTCAGTCAGTATTTTTACCTGATCATCGGTTTTAGTGTCAGAGGCATTAATCTGTTTTTGCATTTTACGTGTGATTTCGTTCAGTTTTTTAACATCAGCTTTGACGACATCGGAATCCTGTGTTAATTCTAATTGTTCGAATCTGTCTGTCACTGTCTGAATATCTGCTGTGTGTGTATCTGTTTTTGATTTAAGATCAGAAATTTCATCACGTAATTCGGCGTTCAACTGTTCGATGGTATTAATTTTGTCGGACACGGTAGCAATATTGTTGTCTACGTATGTTTTTGCATTCGCAAACAATTTACGTTTGTCTTCTTGTCTCTGTGCTGTGATTGTTTCCATTACTTGTCGTTTTACTTTATTTTGATCCTGTATAAATTTGCGGAAACGCGTATCTCTGTTTTGTATGTGGTGATTAAAACGTTCGTCAATCTGAGTGTTCTGTTGGTCGAATTTCGCGTCTATCTTTGCATCCATTGTGCGCGAAAGTTCTGCTGTCATTAGTTTAAACTCGTCGCGTAATTGTGTAGCCTTTTCAGAGCATTGTTTAGCGACTGCGCTAATTTCGTCTCTAAGTATTTCTGTTGTAGCTATTTGCATTTCCCTTAATTCTTGAGCAACAGATCTAATTTCTTCGCTACTTTTCCTAGCACAAGCCTTAATTTCCTCACGTAATTGTTCCTTAGTATCATGACACAGCGCGGCAACGGCTGTAATCTGCTCGCTAAGCTGTCTGGAATTGTTGTCTAATTTTTCATTAAGGCTGTCATGTTTTTCATTAAGCTGTGTGATCTGTGCACTAAGCTGTCTAGAATTGTTGTCTAATTTTTCATTTAACTGTTGTTTGAGATTTTCGTTATTTTCATTAAGCTGTTTGAAATTTTCTTTAAATTATTTGTTATCTTCACTCTGTTGTCTGACCTGTTCATTAAGTTGTTTGATATCTTCACTAAATTGTTGTTTGAGATCTTCTTTAAATTGTTTGTTATTTTCACTAAATTGTTGTTGTAGCAACCTTGCCATAATTTGTTCAAAGTCAATATTAGCATTTCTGTTCTCCGTGCTGTTTAGTGGTGTATCTGCAATGTGTGACCATTTGGTCATTCTGTAATTTACAAAAAGGTTTGCCAGTCGGATGTACACTGTCAATCACTATTTTGGAATTAAATAAATCTGTCCTACTTTGAGTATACTGTTCATTTTCATTAGACAAATTTGTTTGTTCATTACTTAAATCATGCAAACCGGGTGTTTCAAGCTGGGCTGCGCTCATTGCAACAGAACGTTCCGCGTCATCAATTGTCGTCAAATTAACAGAGGACACAATTGAGTCCGCTTGTTCATCATTAGGATGATTGTCAGTAAACGGTGAATTGTCATCATTATATTGCGTGTCGCAAGTACTATAGGTGAAGTTATTTAATTCGGTTATTTCATTCATAATACCTCGCGATGCACTATTAATTGTCTTTCGCGGCATTTTTACACTAATCACAATTATTCACAAATGAAATAAGCACAATGCAAAAAGCAACAAACAAAAATACAACAGAGAGCAACGAATTGCCGATGATCTGTGGAAGAAAATCACAAAATTAGTAAAAGCGTTGCGCCAAATGTTAATTATATTAAGTAAATGAGAGCAGATATCTGGCTACTTTTCAGAAGATTCTCAAAAAAAAACTATCCTGGACCGGATGTCGCCAAGTGTAACCTCCCCACAGAAATATGAAAATGAAAAGAATGGAATTAAATTGCAAATAGTGCCAAATGTTAGCTTCCCACAGTAATAAAACTCAATGATAATAATATGTGCAAAATGTTAAGTCTCCACAAAGTTAACGTTAAGATGAACCTGATAAATTTTATAAGGGCAGCTGCGCTGACCTTAGGCCCTGTGCAATAATTAATCTGATAAATTGATTCTGGGAGGAAAAGCATAGGAAATATTGTTTCAATTGGAATGATTCTTTTCTTAAAAACGATTGCTTTGAAAACAAAATTATTATTGGGGCATTTCTTGAACAAATTAATTACAATTAACAGATATTATTGCCTGAGCGCAATGCTGCTTCATTACCTTTGATAACAATATACCTCGTCCTGAATCGTGACCAGAGATCCATGTCAACGCCCGCCGACTCTTCACACACGACTGTTCCTGCCTGCTCGCTACACGCAACCATTGTACTGACTACCACTGTCGTCTCGCGCGCGCTACTGCTCTCTAACTGAACTCTCGCGACTCGCTACGTACAACTACTGCGCCCAACTCAGAACTGCACACTCGCGCGGTTAAGCGCAGACTAGCAACGATAGATAAATAACTCTCTGGTCAGAGATTCTGTCATGCCTCGCCATCGCTGGTTGAAACGTACGCGTTTCAGTATATATATATGATGACTTTTGAATATTATTAAGGTAAATACATTGTTTGTTCTCTATCAAAATCTTTCATTTGCTAAGTATGCCTATCAGTAGTTAGTGCCTTCAGTAGTTAGAATCTTTTATTTAGCTGGTAGTACTGGCGCTCGCTGTATTGCAGTAGTTCGAGTAATGAAGATTTTTGAGGTAAGTGACTCATAAAAGGTATAGGTTATTGTTAGTCAGGGCCATTCTTTTGTAGGGATTATTGAAAGTCAGAATGCGTTGCGCTAAAAATATTGTGTGTCAGTTTAGTGTTGATCAGAATAAGTAAAGAGAGAAATGTCTGAGTACGTTCAGTTCTGTTCAGCTGTTTCAAAATCAAATAACGTAAGAGGTTTATCAGCACAGTAATTCACTAGTCCCCGTAGAAAAATTAAAAGTGATCTGATCTCTTTCGAGTGTAGCACGACCACAATTTTTGCTCTGCTGTACAGGATGGAACCACTAGGGGCAGTTAAGGAGAACTGGCATGGCAGAAAGAGGAATGAAGAGTAGAGTTAACTCGTTACGTTTTCTTTCACTACCCACATCAGCAGTGTACAGGCCCTTGTGTGGGTGGACTAAATTAAATTTGAACTGAGCAAACGTTTTAAATCATCACGCAGCCCCAAACTACAATCGCTAAGTGGTCATGTAAGAACGAAAGGAAACTATCACTTTATTTGTCTCCCGAAATTGTTTAATTGACGGAGAATTGTTCCTCCTTTTGTCTATCGAACGAATATCGAAGTAACAGATCTAATGGAATGGAAGAAAAAAATCACTCAGCGAAAGGAATGCTGTCGTACCTGACGACACGATACGATTGCTTGCGCCCCTTGTAGTAGCAGTTTTCCTATAGGAATAGAGCTCGAAGTCATTTGAACTAACCGGCCTTTTCTGCCTATACGAAGGGTGACCTTCTTGGAGACTGTAAATCACTCCTGCAGGAACCAAGGTGGATTCAGTGAACGAAGGGTCTTTACTATGATTCAGTTCCAGTTCAACATTTAAAGGAGGAGTAATTAATATCTGTGTGTAATGATAAATAACTTGAAAATATATTAGAGTAAATTTCCCAAACGTAAAAGCAACTTTTCCGACCTCGTATAATGTTGAAAAGACAAAAGACGGCGCGGAACAACGAAACCCAACAAGAAAGAGAAGCTCGTTTAGCAACGTTACGTCAAAATTCTCAACGAAGAACGTGTAATCTAACAGAAGATCAACATCAAAATATTAGGGAGACAGATCGGAGAAGAAAGCAATCGTATAGAAAAACAGGAAAAAGATCGGATAGCAAAAAAATGATTAACAGAATACAGAACTAATAAATAATATTCCTATAAAAAAATCAGGTCGCGGCACAATCATTGAAGACATCTTCAAATCTTGGCTGCGCAAGGAGGCAAGAACGTCACTGTCTTATAAATGAGGCATTTCTTTACGGTCCAACTATAAAATATAATGAACATCCAAGTATAGCAATTGGGAGAATGGATAGACCATGTAAATATTGCAAGGCAAAAAAATTCAGAGGAGCTGCTCAAGTATTAAAATTATATTGCCAGCACTAAAACTACCTCTACCTGAATTCTTTGAATATATGAAAGGCGAAACACTGATATCGAAGGATTTTTTGAAAAAGAAAAATAACACGCTTTAACTCACGCTTTCAAAGGACTTCGGAAAGTCAAGCAACTGCAGATAATACGTGGTTTAAATCTGATTGCTCTTGGTTAAATATGTATTACGAAGTGTATTTTACGTGTCATACAATTTTGAAACTCAAAAGTACCTTAAGAAGTGTGCTGAATACCATAACTGTTTTAGGGTCCCCATGTCCGAGACAATCTGCAGGTCAGTAAAAGCGTTGTTAATTATTATAAAAGTCTGAGGGTTCCCATATTCTCGACACTGCCTGATTCAGTAATTAATTATATTTCATTTAAGAGAGTCATTTTTATATACCATATGTCTATGTGTAGTAAAAGTTCTTCCAAATATGTAATTGTATTCTGTAACAGTTTTAGGGTCCCAGTCTTCCAGGCAATGTGTGGGCCGGTAATCAATGCATTTTCATTCAAGAATGCTGTGTTTATCAAACCGACCAGCTAGTACATGTAATAGCGTAACAAAGTTTGTCGCTTAGTCAGGCAACTTTATAGTGGTAGTAAATAATTAATGCTCCTAGTGTGTTCTCGTCCGATTGGACCCTGTCTTTCATTCTGAACGTAAAGAGGTTGGTAGTATGCATTTCATTTCTGAAATTTGAAATTCATTTATTATTGTTCTAAAATTATTGGGAAATGGTGAGAGGTTTTGTTTATTTGGCCACACACACACACACACACACACACACACACACACACACACACACACGCACACACACATATATATATATATATATATATATATATATATATATATATATATATATCACTTTTTGATGTTGGCTGTTGTGCTGTTTTTATGTTGGCGAGTTGAAAACTGTGTGAAAAGCTGTAATGTGGTGAGAAGTACTGCGACATTAAACTTGTCATTTCACCTCACACAGCTGTTCTCAATTCAAGAATAAGCAAGCAAAAACAAAACCCTGCAACCTTACAATGTAAACGGTCTTTGACGAACTGTAGCTACTTCAATAGCAGATTGCATAGATAGGTGTTCCTGTTCATGTCCCTCCACATGCAACGCTTGTTAGTGACGCTGTGGGTGCCGTGTCTGTGTTACTCGAACTGGCAGGCACGTGGGGGCAGCTGAAGTTTTTGCACATACAAACAGCTGAATTACAGTCACTCTTCACAACCAAACTAGTGATGTGCGAGCATAGCTGCGGGGAACGGATAGTTTGATCTGTAAAACCTCTTCTTTGCAACGTCAAAATAGTTTAGGGCATTCAGCAATACGTCGCATTGCAGTCAACAAATGTTATTTCCATCCGATGCTCTTTTAAGATAATTATAAACAATTTATCCTCGCTTCTCACTGCAGCTGTGGGTACTTCAAGATCTGGCCCTAGGCTAATGTTTGTTGTACACGCTCACCCCACGTCCTTCCACGTTTTCCTTTGCAACATTTACAGATCCCAAACACACAGTGGCTTTCCTCCAACTTTTCGTAACAGTTACACTTCGAAGACTTCCCATACGAGAACCAGAGAACTTACAGAAAATGTTTCTCTCATTCAAGCCACAGAAGGAAACAAATCTCATAACAACGATCAGTAGAATAAGTACACAAAACTGACAGCACACAAAGTAAATCATAATACATCCATATTTACATAAGTAGTACAAAAGAGTTGTTCAAATGGTTCAAATGGCTCTGAGCGCTATGGGACTCAACTGCTGAGGTCATTAGTCCCCTAGAACTTAGAACTAGTTAAACCTAACTAACCTAAGGACATCACACACATCCATGCCCGAGGCAGGATTCGAACCTGCGACCGTAGCGGTCTCGCGGTTCCAGACTGCAGCGCCAGAACCGCGCGGCCACTTCGGCCGGCTAAAAGAGTTGTGTGGTAAAGGCTGCAGTATGAAGCATTAGTATTACAACAGGAGCGTTATTGTTCGTATAAATACCAAATTGATATAGTAGGAAGCTCCATATTGATATTTACAGATGACGCTGTTCTGGATGCAACGGCCAGACATTTTAGAGAAATTCAGGTAGAACTGTGTGTATTGACACTTGATAAACAAAGTGGCAGTTGATTTTCAACATAAGCAATTGTAAGGTGCTGCACATACAAAGACGTGCAGACCCGTTACTTCTGCATTACAGTGTCTATATCACTAAATTGTTCATTGCGTCGCGGGGTGTTTAATTTTCAAAAGCGTATGCTCAAAGGAAAGCACAGAAGAAGTCAAGAAGAATGTCACTTACTCCCGTATACGAACTGACAATGACAGAAAAATCTCAGAACTTTTAATTCTTACGCATTTTACTGATCGTAGTTTGTTGTTCCCAGCACACAATTTGCGAATGCAACCCCAAGTACCCAAGCCACATCCTGTACGATGGCTTGCCGAGATGATGCAGAAAGTGCGGCACGTTCCTGACGTGATGTTTCTTTCCTTGCAGACGGCCCCGCTCTGGGTCCGGATCCTTTGTCCCTGCAGGGCTGGGACAGAAGAGGACGAAGAGTGGTGCAGAGAGCAGGTGAGTGGTCGTCCGCAAGTCAGTCTGTCCTAGATGTACGTGAGTGTAAAGCGTCATAGCAGTGCTTAGGAACGTTCAGATCGCGTTTACTGCAGCCACTGGTTATTACATCGTATTGTAGCTTAGTATCAGGTATAGGACGAACTGGACTTTGCAAAGCTCCATTGGTGGCTCACATTTACGGACAAATCAGCATAGACATACTGCAAACCATTCACCGTATACACAGCGTAACCGGTTGGTTCTTATTTTCCAAGTTTGGTTTTCTTCTTTGTGGTACCTGCAAGTTTACTTCTATTGCCGAAAAAAATTAGTTATTTTTGAGTTGGGCTCAATAAGAAAAGGGACAGAGTGCCACTGAGACCTAAAATTTGAAATTAATAGGCACACTGCACTAAAATCTGGTGTTTATAGTTTAAGTATCTAGTTTGGGAGTGGCTAATTAGTTAATAACTTATACTTTCAACTTAATGATTAATATTGCTGTATAAAGTTTAAAAATGCAATGTAAAGGGTCCAGTCACATTAACTCCACCACCGTCTATGTACGCCGTCTGCGTGCAGCAACGGCTCACAGACGGCCGATGGCAGCACTAGCAGTGGAGGGTATGCTGGGTGTAAATTTTAAGTTGACAAACCAGAATAAATCGAAAAATAAGCTTCACACGAAAAAAAGTGTAGAATACAAAGTTGATTATTTTCGAGGGGGACATTTGATGGATCTAAAATTAGCCCGCCACCCCAGCCCCATGGGTATGGGGCGGGAGGCAACTTTAAAATTTCAAATGGGAACCCACATTTTTTATTGCAGAAACAGATTCCACATAAAAAACTACGTGCATTTTGTCTTAAACATTTGTTTTGATTATTGGCAGATGGCGCTGTAATTCAAGAAAATCTATGTTCTCATTTTTGCTTGGAAAATGGTTACGGATAAATAAAAAATACTTATTTACTTCGTAAATTTTGATTCGCTAAAACTAAAACTCTCCCTCCCTCCCCACCCTAAGTATTTTTTATTTATCCGTAACCATTTTCCACGCATAAATGAGAACATATCCCTATGGGGAGAGAGGGAAAGTTTTAGTTTCAGCGAATCAAAAGTTACAAAGTAAATAAGTATTTTTTTATTTATCCGTATCCATTTTCCACGCAACAATGAGAACATGGATTTTCTTGACCCAAGTATTTGGGTCAACATTTGTAAAAGTCTAATTCCTCTCTCTCAAATCCCACCCTATAGGAAGAGACGGAGAGTTTCAGTTTTAGCGAATCAAAATTTACGAAGGTAACCGTTTTCCACACAAAAATTAGAACATGGATTTTCTTAAATTACAGTGCCATCTACCAAGAATCAAAACAAATGTTTAAGGCAAAATGTACGCAGTTTTTTATGTAGAATCTGTTTCTGCAATAAAAATATGGGTTCCCATTTGAAATTTACCCCCCGCCCCACCTCCAGGGGGCTGGGGTGGCAGGCTAATTTTAGCACCAGCAGATGTCCCCCTCGAAAATAATCAACTTTGTATTCTACACATTTTTTCGTGCGAAGATTATTTTTCGAGTTATTCTGGTTTGTCAACTTAAAATTTACACCCTGTATAAAGCGCGGAGAGGGGAAACGGAAAATAGTGCAGTCGTTGTCGTAGTGCAGAAACAAAGCGATTAATCTGACGTCCAAAAGCGTATGATCATTGATTTTAAGGCCAAGAGTGGAAGCATTTCCGCAACGGTTAAATATATAAACTGTTCGCATGCTGCCGTGGTTGAAGTATATCATGCATGGCATAACGGCGCTAATCCCAAACTGGTGCCGAGGCAACTGCGGTGCATCACGGGACGTAGATGACAGGGATGAACGATGGCTGCGAGATGTGTACGGGCCAATAGACCTGCAACTATGGAGCAACTGACAGCCCAGGTGAAACAAGGGGCTACGAACAGTGTCTCCTCAACGACCATTCAGCGGAAGTTCCTGCATATGAGACCCCGCAGCAGTCAGCTTGTTCATGCAACCATGCTGCCTGCTGTTCCTCGAAGACGAGATCTGGAACTAGTACGCTAGTACCGCAAGTAGACGTCCAGTGAGGGCGACAAGTGGGCTTCAACGATGATTCAGATTTTATGCTCCATCTGACGAATGGTCGTTGGTGTGTGATGCCCTACAACAACCGTTAATTTTCCAAGTCAGGGCAGCAATCGTAATACTCCGTGGAATGTTTTCATGACATTCTTGCGTGACCTCGTCATTCTGGAAGGCACAATGGTCAACACAATCGTGCATCTGTCCTTGGGAACCACGCCCACCCATAAATGCAGTTTGTTTTTCCTCGGCGCGATGACATCTACCAGCAGGACAACGCAACATGTCACACAGCTCGCAATGTACGTGCGTCGCTAGAATAGTACCAGGCTGAGATTACCTTACTCCCCTGGGCACCAAACTCCCTGGATTTAAACGCAATCGAAACTCTGATGGACCACCTCGCTCGGAGTGTTCGCGCTATGGAACTTCAACCAACCTGGCTACGGTACTGGAATCGCCCTGGCTCCACATCTGTCAGTACCTTCCGGAACGTTACTGCCACTCTTCGCGCACATCCACGCTGCAAAAGGGGTTAATAGGACTTCTGACAGTTGGTCACATTAATGTGACTGGACCGTGTGTGATGTAACTATGCTGTCGTGACGCAAATATGACGAGGAAATTACACTGTCTTTTAATACCCCTATTCTGTGACAAAGTCTGTTTCCCCTGTAAACTTTATAGTAATAATACTTGATGATAATTAAATAAATAATTAATTAAAAGGAAATCTACTAAATGAAAAGTAAAATGAACCTAAATATTGCACCCGCACACACACGCCACTTTCTTAGTCTATATAATAAACATTATTTTTTGTCCGAAAATGCACACGATCGACTACGTAAAAAAAATCATTTCACTCCTTAGTTAATTCTATTCTTTTTTTACCTTTTTTATTGTTTGAAGTGAAGGTCGGTAGATTCGTGGCGTGCTGAATAACGTTTAATTTGAGTTTCTATAATCTCAGGGAAATTACTAACTGTCTTCTCACCTCCCGAGAAAATTCAGAACAGTTCAATTGATTTTCGTGGGTATCGCGTTGGCAACGTAAGAAAAAGTGTAGTAAAGCAACATCTGTAACATTTATAAATTGGGAATTGATGATCGTTATTGTGAAATGAAAGCAGAAATGCCAAATTAAACAATTATTATTTAACGAAAGAAGCTTTTTATACAGACGCCTGACATATCGTGCATTAATCTCATAGTTTCGGACATAACAAAGAATTTTTGCCGTATTCCGGAAAAATACGTAAAAATTACAATAACCTTAGGCCGACTCTGGAGAGAAAGAAAAAAAGTATTCATAGTAAAGTCATATCAGTAATCGCAATTGGCGATAATAATGACACAGTTAAACAAATTCCTAATAGGAATATAATTTCAGTTCATTTGAACAAAATGGAAGGAAACAAGTGTCTGATAGAGTAAGATGCTGTCGGAAAGGCTCGCGACTAAAGAAGAGAAAGAAAAGACGAGCGCGCATTCTTATATAGAACAAAATACAGATGATAATGCTACGCCGTTTTCATTAACCTAGGCGTACATATTCACTGAGTTGCAGCGCAGTTCATTAACTCAGTGGTTAAATTACATCTTTAACTCTTGATATTTCGATAGGAAAGGAAAACAGTATGTTATTACGTCGCGGGCAGGGCACAATAATACAACTTATGGCCACTCGGATACAACCTCAGCCACTTCATTCTGCTTCTGTTCCTCGTTTTTTTTCTAAATAATTCACGAAAATCAACGTTTACAATGTTCAGTTTACTAACGAGGTCTATACCATTGACGAAAACTTCATTTTTATGACACTCCAAATGATGTGACTTAAAGGTACTGTCACTGGATGGTGCAAAACAATATTCTTCCATCAAAAACAATCTGATCGACCCACCTGTGTGATTTGATTGAATCATACTTTAACCATTTTAATATTTCTATCTAAAGGTATTGCTTCACAATTCAATGTAAACACTGTATTCAGTTTTGATTCGGTATTCCCATTGGGATGACAGAATGCGATGTTGACAGGCTGAAATGTGTGTGTGTGTGTGTGTGTGTGTGTGTGTGTGTGTGTGTGTGTGTGGTTTGAGGTTTTCGGGCGCTAAACAGCGTGGTCATCAGTGCCCAAACGCATAGAACCAGGAACACATGCAGTGAAGGGACGAAGACGGACAGCGAACAAGGAGAACGGCTAAAAGATACAGACCTGACGCAGTTCCAAATCCTCACATACAGAGGCAAAACAAGAGGAGATGAAACGCACTAAAAAAGGAAAGGAAACACAAGGAAAAGAGAACAGAAATCGAAGTGAGACAAGTAGGTAATCGTGACTGGCGGACCTCTTACCTAAAGCCTGGGTGAGCCAGTCACCCAGCAGCACATTAAAATCCTCTCCCTAAAATCCGAGGCAACAAATTGGACAGGACACAAAACCGTAAGACCTTAACCACAGTAGTTGCGTCGTCTTGCAAAATAGAGGGCAAATCCGGTGGCAAGGAAACCACCGCCCTCTGGTCAGAGAATAAAGGACAGTCAAGTAAAATGTGGCGGACAGTAATCTGGACGCCACAAGCACTGCAGATTGGAGGGTCCTCCCGCCGGAGTAAAAAACCGTGCGTTAAGGGACTGTGCCCGATGCGGAGACGAGTGAGGAGAACCTCATCCCGCCTGCATGACTGGTAGGACGTACGCCATGGTCGCGTGGTGGCCCTGACCAGACGCAGCTTATTTTCACCGACTGCCAGCTACTCCTCTTCCCATTGACGCATAACATGAAAACGCAAAAGGGAGGTAACAGCATGGAGGGGGACGGCACATTCAACAACGTGAGGGAGGGAACATGTATCTTTGGCAGCCACATCCGCCAGTTCGTTTCCCCTAATACTCACGTGCCCCGGCACCCAGCAGAAAGAAACCTCCTTCCCCTGCCGTTGCAGGTGGAGTAGGGTATCATGGATGTCCTGGACGACCGTATCCGCTGGGTACAAGTGTTGCATGGTCTGAAGGGCACTCAGGGAGTCAGAACAGATGAGAAACTTAAGACTGGGAAAATAAATAAATGTCTTATGATGGCCTTGTAAGCCGAAAACCGCTTAACACAATAATTTAATACTGTAGAACAAAAGCAACTAGAGCTTTTCATTTAAATAAATAATACACTTTTTCGCAAAAAAATGAAAGAGCGAGAAGACTAGGTCCGATGCTAATGTAAAATGGTACATGTACACACCATCGGTGGATATGTAAAAGATAATACAGTTGCAATTCTCTGTGACAGCTAGAACCAGATTATATTAGTGCTGTTTGTATTTAGTGTTGTTACCAGGCCTGATAGGGAGTATAAGGAGAGTGTGTGTGTGTGAAAGATACAGGGACGCAGCATACTTATGTCACAGAGTTTGAAAGAGGCTTCTTTGTGGATGTCCATTTGGTCGGCTGATCGAATAGTGAAATATCCATATTTGTAGGGTTTCAGATGTGACGTTGGTTCGATGTTGAAGTGAATGGGAATGTATAGGAGGGCATACTCATGGTGAAAGTTCCATTCGATCATATCTGACCACAACAAGAACGGATCACCATATAGAGCACCAAGCAAATCGTAACCACTTCATATCCCAGCCTATTACCTGAGATTAAGTGGTTGACACCCTGCAACATTGTGTCCTTCTGCGTCACTGATGTGAATGAACTGCAACGTTTTGTATTACTTAAAAGAAAAAGAAATGAACAGGAACTTATTGAATAATACTGTATTATATACTGCTTTATACTCAGCAAATACTTTCCAAAAGCTTTACACAAGCGTATTAAATTGATTACGAACAGCAGCATACAAATTTCGGATGAAAATATCCATCGCCATCGAAGGAGTTGGCAGTGAGGATGAATTGGGGCTCTAAGGTTACTTCTATCTACTTTCTGTAACAGTAGGCCTGAAAAATTACTGCCTCCAGTTTTACGTATTTCAACCTTCAAAATTTGACACTGTTTCTCGTGCAGTTGACACAGAACACATAAGTCCATAAAGATGATATGTAACGACTGTAAGATGCGACTTAAAATAATACCTTGTCATGCGTGAATACTTTCTTGGTCCTTTTCTAAATATTATCATCATACTTCAAAAATGGCTCTGAGGACCATGCGACTTATCTTCTGAGGTCATCAGTCGCCTAGAACTTAGAACTAATTAAACCTAACTAACCTTAGGACATCACACACATCCATGCCCGAGGCAGGATTCGAACTTGCGACCGTAGCGGTCGTTCGGCTCCAGACCGTAGCGTCTAGAACCGCACGGCCATCATACTTCTTCAGACTTTTCAGTCACGACTTCTCCTTATGTTTTGCGAATGAAAGTCGACGGTAATTTCTTTCCATGCTTATTATTTCTTGGTCGTCGTAACGTTATTAGTTTTTTTGCCCTCTGTACGATTTCCATCAACGAATGTTTTTTTTGTAGCGGAGAATTTCTTCGTATTCTCCATCTTAACAAAACAACGACTTAAATAATAAATAGTGCGTATCTATGATATACGATTAATATATGCTCTCGAAGCACGATAATCGCGTCGGTTTTAGTATAGTTGCAATGCGTGTTTTGTGAAAATTTAGATTAACTCTGAATTTTGATCAGTGGATCCAAGTTTAGTGTCAAACGATACAGTGGAGTCCTGAACAAAGTTAAGTATCTGAACTAAGGTCAAATTCGATCTTCATCAGCGATTTTTATATACAGGCCGTACGAAATATTACTTCACCACGAGCGACCACAGCTAATACTTCACACCAAATGAAGGATTCCAAGCACACGACTTGACCCAAGTGTGCCTCGGCCATTATATGCCAAATTACAGTCTGAAATTTATCGTCACTGATTTTGAATTCTTCAAGAGTGGTTAGTTGGACCTGTGCTTGCATTACCAGTCTTCCCCTCAGCAATGCTCTTGAGAATGATTTCATACATCTGACGGCTGCAGAACGCACAGTTTCTCAGCTGCTGTGATCTAATTCGTGCTCACCCTCAGTCATCATTTCCCGCACAGATTTTGTGGCAGTTCGACGCACAGTTAATAGACATACGCGCAAATTGTAAAAGTAAACCTTTAATACAAATGGCAGTTTGCTTCTCTTTATTTCATCTGAGTGAAACTCCCGGAAATATATTTTGCCCCTTACACGAAAAACGGAGAAAAGCACTGCGCTTTTTATGACTCATACTTTCCCCCGAAACTCAGACACTAATGGGATGTACTGAGCTATGCTGTAAAAAGAAACGTCCATCTACCTTTTTTGGTTAAAAAAAAATGGTTGAAATGGCCCTGAGCACTATGCGACTTAACTTCTGAGGTCATCACTCGCCTAGAACTTAGAACTAATTAAACCTAACTAACCTAAGGGCATCACATACATCCATGCTCGAGGCAGGATTCGAACCTGCGACCGTAGCGGTCGCTCGGCTCCAGACTGTTGCGCCTAGAACAGAAAAGGCCACTCTGGCCGGCTTTTGGTTTCACTCACTCGTCATTTCAATGGACCATTGCAAATTGTCATTTCAGAATGTATTCGCTTAAGAAGACTGAAGTAAACAATTTTCCTACATTAAGTAACGAATGAATTCGTAATGCATAAGTAATGCTTTTCGAAGTCCAAGATTTTCATATTTTCTATAAATTTCCCAATTTTGGAATCCTAGGGGAACCACTTCCTTTTCCTGACGTCAGAAAATTTCGCACAAATTAACTTTTTGCGTCAAATGGAACCAAGATAGGAGGCAGAAGTATAAAATAATGTAATAAATTTGAAACGTCCCCTTAGAACAATTTCTACACGACTGTGCTTAAACTGACACACAATGTTTTTAGCGCAACGCAATCTGACTATCAAAGATCCCTGCAAAAGAATGGCCCTGAGTAACTTTAACCTATACCTTTCACAAATCACTTACCTCACAAAAATCTTCGTTACTCGAACTACTGCAATACAGCGAGCGCCACTATTGCCAGCTAAATAAAAGATTCAAACTACGAAAGGCACTAACTACTGATAGGGATAGTTAGCAAATGAAAGATGTTAATGGAGAACAAACAATGTATTTACCTTAATAGTCATATATATAGCAGTTCATGACAAATTACAAAACTCCGCCATCTCTCTCCTCACATCCACCACTGCTGGCGGCTCACCTCCAACTGCGCAACGCTACGCGCTGTTCACATCCAGCTGCCGCTGCCCAACACTACAATGGCAGACAACAATGCAAACTAGCCACATACTGCACACAGCACAGCCAGTGATTTTCATACAGAGCGCTATGTAACGTTGCCAATAAGAAAATATAAACAGCCTACTTACAAATTTTTAAAAATTCTGTATAAGGGTCGCGTTGCTTTGTACCTTCTCGGTGTGTTTTTTAATTATAAACAAAGAAAACGTTGATCAAGTCGCATATCTAAATGTCTACACATGTTAGTCGTAACATAACATCTACCCGGTGTACATGAAAACTACTCTTCGCTTTAAGAGCCACAAATTATAATCAAAATAATGTTGGATGAATATTAATGGTAATGGAAGAGTGTACCCTCACAACAAATAATCTCCATCAAGTTATACTATTGGGCAAACGCCCACACAGAACGTTCAATTTTCGCCTCATATACTACAGCCATGTAAATAGCACCATGTGGGAACCTGTCTGCTACTATTATGCAACGTTTTATCTCAGGGGGCGACTTAATATTCAGTTCTGCTATAACGGAGGGGGGATTAGAAATTAGTGTCCAAAACAGTCAAAAACAAGAAGACTACTCAAAGTGAACACGGCAACAAGCCTCCACGGAATCCATGTCACATGGACAGACAAAACGCGGACGTAGCAGTTCTAGGATATTTTACGTCCCTCATTGATAATAGCAACCAATCTGAAGGTGAAACTATGGAGAGACCAGAATAACGGACACACCCCGATTGATAACAGAGCTACTTATTATGGATAATCTTGCAATCAATGTAATAACATGCAAACAACATCTATGGGCAACGAGTATCTAATAATTATCTAATTGTTGACAGGCTGAGGAGACTTCTGCGGCTGCCGGCGACCTGAAGAGCAGCAGATGTCACGAGAAGACTGCGAAGTATGCCAACGTCATGAAGTGCAGAGGACCAGAAGAGAATTGCACTGAGGATGGTAGTGTATGGAAGGAAGTGAAACAGATGAGGAGATTGTTCTCGCTGCCAGGATAGTGGAGGGCAGTGGCCAAACAGAGAATTGCACTGAGGATGGCAGTGTATTGGAAGGAAGTGAACCAAAGGAGGAGATGATTCTCGGTGCCAGGTTTACGGAGAATAGTAGTCGAAAAGAAAATTCCACTGAGGGTGGCTCTGTATTGAAGAGTAGTGAACCAAATGAGGTAACTATTGTGGCTGACAGTACCATGCAGGTTGGCGGATCAGATGAAGCAACTGCTGAGGCTGGCAGGGAGCTGCAGGCTAGCGACCCAAATTTGGAGCAGCACCGAGAAGCGAATTCCTGTTAGGGGAACAGTGATGCAAAACGATTTCTGATCACTGGCCCACCTGCAAAGGCCCCATTTTCCAGAAAGTAAATGTGATTCTTCTATACATTTCTCTGTAAAATCCTTTTTTGTTTCTGTTTAATTCGATAAAATAAATTAACCAGTTTAATTCGCATTTAGATGTATTATTACTATTTTTATTGTCACAGTGTTGTGATAAAATCTTCTCCTTTTGATCAGCTTTCTGATGAAATATCAATACTACACGAATGAAGTGCTTCTGAATCAGTTGCTTAACACAGATCTATCTCCACTATTACATTTTTTGTATGAGAATAGGAATAGTCGCCGAAATTTGTGTCCTGCTCGTGTGATGCCTCAGACAGGAAGAATGGCTACAGAATGGCGAAAAATATTTCGCAATGCTAAGACAAATGCTAGGCGGCTGACTCATAACAGCGATTTAATATTACTGGTACAGTTATAACATCTTTGCCTTCTGTTCACATCTTTAAAAATTACGTACCGGATAGCTGGATGCTACATCGTTCCTAATGATAATACAAACTGTAAGAAGCATTACTGATGAAGTCATCAGTATGCGTGTATGCCGCCCGCAGTACGTACGGCTCAGCGCGGTAATGCAGCCAACGCTTTGTACTGAGTTCGGCGTGAAGCTAAGAATGCGACATATAAGGAAAATTAACCACTAGCAAGAACTTTTAAATGTTGGTGGGACCTTTGTCCAACTAGTGTAGGCCGCATAACGACCACGTTGTTAGCATTCTTTGCATAATATGCGTGAAAATCCTGCAAGGTACAAATAAAATGACCGGTCCAAGCAAGGACATACACCGTAAGACACAACGCAAAGTGTTCGGTCATTAACGTCCAATAACAACGTGCCATCGACGCCTCTGTTCCAGCCGTGATCCTCTGAAAACACATCACACAAATTAAAAATCATGTAAAAGTGACATAATTTTTGTTAGAAATAAAAGGCAGAATAACTTTAACTTCATACTATATTAAGAAAGCCAAATTACCATTTACATAATAATCTTTACAATGAGAACAGTAGAATGGCGTCCTTACCTTACGAGAGCGAGACAACGAAATAAAGAAAATGAGACTTCAGGAGTCGACACACTCAAGTAAATGCGTAAATTGAAAATGAGAGCAGGTGCATCGTTTACAGAGTTATTTCACAAACAGTTCATACATGCAAAATAGGACGAATAAAAAATAATAACACCACCAACCAAGAAGTGGGAGTGTGGAAGACGAGTGACCGCAAATCCCGTCGATATGTCAACTAGAAACTGTGACCCCACAATTCGGATTGAGCTGCAAGAGGTACTAACATTACAGCTATTGCTGGAGGAAACATTGACACTGATTTGGTCCGACTTGTACTCGTTGGTTAATTGGCACTCTATGTACGATAGTTGCATAAGCGTGTAGTGCTGGGTTTGCTTCTAAACAAATAACTACCACTATACAAATGCGTACTACCCATGTGGATAAACTCTGGTCTAGCCGGAATACAGTAAGATGGTCGGTTCACAATTGAATAGAGCGTTGGGGTAACAATGAGCAATGCTGTGATTAAGTCCCGGATTTCCACCTACTCTTGCAGTAGCTCTGAATTATGCGTGGAGATGTAAGGCTCACAGAGTGATTGCAGTGGGAAAATTAGAGGCTAACACAAAGGATTTTCCTGAGAGACAATCAGCAAGAGAAGTTCCGTAGTTTGTTTCCTCTAAAAATGAGAGAGAACATTCTTCCGTGAGTTTCGTGTACGTACAAATGGATGGACAGGCATCTTCATAGGTAGACTAAATTTACACCTACATCTGTATGCATACTTTGCAAGCCATCTTGTGGTGCGTGGTGGAGGGTACCCTGTACTACTACTACTAGCCATTTTCTTTCCTATTCCATTCGCAAATAGAGCGAAGGAAAAAAACTGTCTAAATGCCTCTGTATGAGTGCTAATTTCTCATACCTTATCTTCGTGGTGATTATACAAAATTTCTGACAAATCTTGAAAACACGTCTCAGTACGTTTCGATTTGCAGTTGGTGGAGGGGAAGTGTGCCAATGACCTCGCCGCAGTGGAAACACCGGTTCCCGTCAGATCATCGGAGTTAAGAGCCGTCTGGATGGGCTAGCAGTTGGATGGGTGACCATCCGGTCTGCCGAGAGCTGTTGGCAAGCAGGCTGCACTCAGCCCTTGTGAGGCAGACTGAGGCGCTACATGATGGAGAAATAGCGGCTGCACTCTCGTAAATTGACATACGGCTGGGAGGGGTGTGTGCTGACCGCATGCCCCTCCATATCTTCATCCAGTGACGCCTATGGGCTGAGGGTGACACGGCGGCCAGTCGGTACCATTGGGCCTACATGGCCTGTTCGGGCGGAGTTTAGTTTTAGGAGGGGAAGAAGAGGACAGCTTTTGCGAGTCTGGAATCATTAACAGCTGTCTGGCACGGCGAGCTGTGGCTTGTCACGGGGAGCGCTACAGCCCTGACATGCAGAGGTGATTCGTGAACCAGTGGCAGTAGCGGCAACTGTTCTCTTGCGACCCGGAGGGGGGCAGAGTTGAAGCATCGCAGGGGCAGAGAGGACAGTGAAGCACCCTACTGCCCCGTAGACCTACATGTCTCAGTTATCAGCAGGATTAGCTCGGGAGCAATATACCAGAATTCTAGGTGACTTACTTCCACGAGCCGAAAGACAGAACGTAATTATCATTGACGTCTTCAGCTGTCTTACGATGGTTACCAACTATCTTTGTATCGGGGGAAGGAAGCTGCGAGAGAAATCACGGAAGCATCTGTGACAGTTACCTGGCGATTGTAATTCGACTGCGAGAAAAATACTATCACTATGCAGAGGGCAACTCCTGACCAGTTTAATTAATTAGTTAATCAATTTTGTCAGTGACGCGCCGCCAGGCAGTTGGAAGCGAGTCAGAGAGTGCCACGGTTATAATTCGCTTTCTGGAGTGGTAATCAGGCGTTTTTGCGTTGCGGTGAGATCTCTTAACGACATTTCTGTCTTCCATGTACACAGGGAGACATCGCAATAAAATCGTAATAAAATCTTTACAACTCCTCTGTGCTGCTATTTTGCTACCTTAAGAGACTTCCTAGGTAATGAGACAATTGACTTTGTTAAGAGAGTTCGAAAGGGAGCAGGCATCCTGTGACAGAGCTAGAACATGCTGTCAGCACTCCTTCATGAGCCAAAAATTAGTTTAACATTCTAGTCCTGTGATGCAGGGCTTAACAGACATTAAGCTGGTAAGAACAGATTCTTTTACCAGATAAGAGAATAGTTAGAGGAAATATATCCTACGTCATATTATTGTACAGGATTTTCACTCTAAGAATCAACAAGTTAACTACTTTTTAGCGATGTGAAAACGCACGTATGCTCCGATTTCTTCTGTCTTCGAAGATGACGCACATAAAAGGCAGCAATCTACATTTCGCGTGAGAAATTCGAGGTGTGTGGTCAAAATCCCCGTCTTGGATTAAGTAAAGTGTATTTTTTAAACTAGCGAGTCTATGCCGGGATTGGAATTTGGTGCAGCGCCACCCTTTAGATAGCACTACGGCCAACTTTGTACTATGTCTCAGTCGTAGGAGGTATACTGTATGAACGATCGCTATCAAGGCTGCAAAACGTAGGTGAAAACCAACGTTGGCTAATGTAGTTCACTCTCCTAATACTGCACTTAGCTGTCCTGACAAGATCTTGTCTACACTCAACGACGTAATTTGTGTGACGTGAAATAATCGTCTGTACTAACACGACGACGCCACGTAAGATTTTATATTCAGCTTCTCACGCTATAAATTACACTACCGCTCGCTACGACATCACTGTGTACCAAAAGATGGACACAATAACACTTTTCGTGGTACAATGGGGTCAGTGGTAACTATCCTGATATTAACTACAACAACGCACCTGACTATCAGGGTTCATTAGGTTCGAAAGATAAACTACCACCAAAACTAGTATCAATCACCAGAAAAATACTAAATGCGAGAGTCTTCGCAGAGTAGGAATGATGTATTTACTTCACCAATAACAGCAACCTATGTTGGCGAATACGTGCACAAGGCAAAGATATAATTTTATACTATTTATGTCTCGTTGTCAATCAAAGAGAATCTCTATATGTAGCGCCTTGTTACAACAATATATTTGACTCTATTGAAATTTTATCGTAATAAACTATTTCGTTAATCTCAATCTTTCAGAATTAAATGGACTAACTTTTCATTTATAATTAATCACCTTTCCGTAACACGGAAACTTGATTTTCCTGTCTAAAAATTAATTATCTTTCTTTTTGTTACAAGTCGTTCACTGAAAAATACTACATCTTTTCTTTAATTTATTTGAACTTTGCTTTTACCAATATTCCAGTCTGTTACTTTATTGCCTTTGGATTTACTTTATTCCAAAAAGATAAATTCCAAAAGTTAGTCTGCTTTCAAATAGGCCTTTGATTATTTTTTTTCTTGTAATAGTTTGAAGATAAAAGACAAGTCGGGTACTGACTTTTTCAGTTTAAAGGCGCTTTCTATATTTCATGCAATTAAATCATTTGCAGCTACAAGTCAGCGTTTTATTTACGAGTGCTGGTCCAATATTCAAATCCCCACTAAGCGTAAATATAATTAAAAAAACTAAAACAAAAAACCTGATTGTCACCGCCACTTTTCAGCTATATGAACTCAAATACTCAGACAAAGTTCAACTACTTTAGGTGTTGACTTCCTCGACCCACTATCATTTATAACTCAAAACACAGCACTAGATTATCTCTTCCACGACCCCCTAATATTTATAGCTCAAAGCACAGCACTCGATGATCTCTTTCAGAGAGAATTAGCGTGTTCTCTTTTAAATGATCGTTGACTTGTCATTTAGGGCCAAAGGGAAAATGTATCACATTCTCAATAAACTTCTGATTGTTTCTCAATAAATAACTATGGTATAGGACGACCGTTCTCTTTAATATGGACTGCACAATTAGTGCATCCAACAAGATTTCCGGAATTTACTATATTGCGACGCTCAAGCCGAAGTCACACACTAAATTCTAACTCAAATATCGCCAAGTCACTACTCCTTAGTGCGTGCGTACACCTATACAGCCACAATAATACATTGCAACGCTACTATCCCTTAGTGTGTGCTTTAATCCTCAATCACAAAACAACTAAACGACTTCGCGTGAACTCGTCTCTTCACATAAAACATCCAACGGAAAATCTCTGCTCCCTCGGGCATGGGTGTGTATGTTTGTCCTTAGAATAATTTAGGTTAAGTAGTGTGTAAGCTTAGGAACTGATGACCTTAGCAGTTAAGTCCCATAAGATTTCACGCACATTTGAACTTCACAGCCTGGTATCTTGCACTGTCTGGGGCGTCTCCAGACACGTCTTTGATGGTCACCAGGGCTAATATCGAAACTTGACTCATCACTGAAGTCAATTCTGCTCCAGTCAATATGATTCCAGTCCCCGATGACCAACGAAGACGAGTCTGTAGATTGTGGCGTCTGCGTCTCCTTGACACGACTCGGCGGTGATGGTTGTCCCAGACGGTATGACGTGGAACGGCGTCCGTCGCTCACGACAACGCCACCCTGTGACTGGTAGAAAAACACAAACTCCTCGCGGGGTTTTCTTTTGTTGCGAGTCCGCGACAGACCTTTCAGCTAGCGTTAACTGGCTACCTGTAGTTCTTTTTATTATGCCGGGTTAGACAATGGTTGTTGAATATTAATACACTACTGGCCATCAAAATTGCTACACCAAGGAGAAATGCAGATGATAAACGGGTATTCATTGGATAAATATATTATACTAGAACTGACATGTGATTTCATTTTCACGAAACTTGGGTGCATGGATCCTGAGAAATCAGTACCCAGAACAACCACCTCTGGCCGTAATAACGGCCTTGATACCCCTGGTCATTGAGTCAAACTGAGCTTGGATAGCGTGAACAGGTACAGCTGCCCATGCAGCTTCAACACGATACCACAGTTCATCGAGATTAGTGATTGGCGTATTGTGACGAGCCGATGCTCGTCCACCATTGATTTTCAGTTGGTGAGAGATCTGGAGAATGTTCTGGCCAGGGCAGCAGTCGAACATTTTCTGTATCCAGAAAGGCCCGTACAGGACCTGCAACATACGGTAGTGCATTATCCTGCTGAAATGTAGGGTTTCGCAGGGATCGAATGAAGGGTAGAGCCACGGGTCGTAACACATCTGAAATGTAACGTCCACTGTTCAAAGTGCCGTCAGTGTGAACAAGAGGTGACCGAGACATGCAACCAATGGCACCCCATACCATGACGTCGGGTGATACGCCAGTATGGCGATGACGAATACACGCTTCGAATGTGCGTTCACCGCGATGTCGCCAAACACGGATGCGACCATCATGATGTTGTAAACAGAAAGTGGATTCATCCGAAAAAATGACGTTTTGCCATTCGTGCACCCAGGTTCGTCGTTGAGTACACCATCGTAGGCGCTCCTGTCTGTGATGCAGCGTCAAGGGTAACCGCAGTCGTGGTCTCCGAGCTGCTAGTCCATGCTGCTGCAAACGTCGTCGAACTGTTCGTGCAGGTGGTTGTAGTCTTGCAAACGTCCCCATCTGTTGACTCGGGGCTCGAGACGTGGCTGCACGATCCGTTACAGCCATGCGGATAAGATGCATGTCATCTCGACTGCTAGTGATACGAGGCCATTGGGATCCAGTACGGCGTTCCGTATTGCCATCCTGAAGCCACCGATTCCGTATTCTGCTAACAGTCATTGGATCTCGACCAACGCGAGCAGCAATGTCGCGGTACGATAAACCGCAATCGCGATAGGCTACAATCCGACCTTTATCAAAGTCGGAAACGTGATGGTACGCATTTCTCCTCCTTACACGAGGCATCACAACAACGTTTTACCAGGAAAACTGCTGTTTGTGTATGAGAAATCGGTAGGAAACTTTCCTCATGTCAACGTGTAGGTGTCACCACCGGCGCCAGCCTTCTGTGAATGTTCTGAAAAGATAATCGTTTGCATATCACAGAATCTTCTTCCTGTCGGTTAAATTTCGCGTCTGTAGCACGTCATCTTCCTGGTGTAGCAATTTAATGGCCAGCAGTGTAATATAAAGTCTTGAATCTTCAATCCAATACCCAAGTCGTGGCCACATTATGGAATTGAGAAGATGTTAATTTGACAATTGTTATTCCGTCGTCAAGACGTCGCTACGTCGCGTGTTCAATAACTACACGATGTAGTTTCAGAGATAACATATACTTCAGCAATGTTCAGTATGCGTCATAATCTTGGGACAAATCTATGACTGTTCACTGTTAAATAACCATGAATTCAGTTTTCACTCCATAATATTCTAACAGTCAATTAATTTTCACTAATGCACCTGATAATATCTATTCAGTTATGTAGGCGACACGAAGAATTAACGTTTGAATCCAATTTTATTGTTCCTCGTAATTAATTGTCCTTACGCTGAGCACGCACATCGAATTCTCACTCAGGGAATTGCTTCCGTTTGTATCAGTAATCCTATACTTGACAACTTCTGACAACGCGGCGCAAATGTACTTTCTTCGTGTTTGCGTTTGTCTGTTACATACTCGAGACTAATAATTGTTTTTCTGTCGGCGATCTTTCCTTTCCAATGTCCTTGAATGTTGGTGCTTATTCAGTATCACGAAGGCTAAGTCCCATCACAAATCTATCACGATTTAATTTCGTCGCGAATTTCCGTGTCCCTTTATCTTGCTAACAGTAAAGATGACTTTGCTTTAGTATGACTTCTGAATAATACTTCAGTCTATATGGCAAAACTTCAAACTTCCGATAAGCATACAACAATCTAGCAGCGCTTGCATGCATGCTACTATCGCAATAGTCTAGAGAGCGACTAGATAGCAACTGAAGCTAACATTTCCATTTCCGAGTCACATTGTAGTCACATCGAACTTCCTTTTCGATGCGGCTACAAGTCTCTTCTATGGTAAATGTTATCTTTGACCAATTTACCATCTGGGCTTTATCCTTCGTTATTAATTATTTTTCAATTCTTTCTTTGATTTTTTGTTGCGTATCCTATCATATTCTTTCATTCAGTCTATTTCATAATAAAAATTATTATTCCCATGACATTCCTGTTGATCAAATTATAACAAGTGTAAATTTTGTTGTCAATAGCTGCCGTCACTGTCAAGATGACTAATTTTCCTACTTCTTTTACAACAAAGGGTTGTTTATTAGGGTTTCTGTAATTGGAGTGTTACAAGCTGCCCCGTGCAGCGGTGGGATACCAGCCTGACTGTCACGCAACTTTATCTTGAGATTTGGTGTATTTTGTCTCGATTTATTATTAAGTCGTTGTATATTCTGTGGAATTTTTTGCTGGCCATCTTTTTTCATGTGTCAAATTATTTGTGTTTTGAATTGGTTGGTCTGTGTTTTGTCTTAAATTTGTCTTGCATTCTGCGTATGATGATTCCACCAGTATAGCAGCCATTAAATTATGCTGTAATTTTAAATGCGGTGGACATAAGTAAACTCTGCTGGTCTGCAAGAGACCTATATTGACTGTTTAATCCAAAACCACAGTTAAATACCAGGTGAACCGGTATGAAATGAGCGTTAAGATACAAATGTGTCAATAGGGAACATTTGTTGTGAACGAGCCTGATTTTTTTTTTTGTTTGGTTGATATGACATCTGTCAAATATATTTAGTATACATCAAGTCATGGAACAAACATCATCATATGTTTTCATCGTGTTAACAATGTCGAATTTTGTATCAGGAAGTGATGATTTGCGAAAAGCATTAATTTTTTGTTTTCATTTGAAAAAAAGTGCTGCAGAGTCGCATCGAATGCTTGTCGAGACGTATGGGGATCATGCTCTATCATAAGCAACATGAAAAAGATGGTTTCAACGGTTGAGAAGTAATGATTTTGATGTAAGAAATGAAGAACGTGGAAGACCACCAATTTCGAAGATGCAGAATTGCAAGCAATATTGAATCAAGATGATACTTTGAGTCAGAAGCAAATGGCAGCAATGCTAAATGTTGCACAACAAACAATTTCTGACGCTTGGAAAGCTATGGGAAAGATCCAAAAGTGTGGAAAATGGGTGCCACATAAATTGAATGAAAGACAGATGCTAAACCGAAAACCCATTTGTCAAATTTTGCTTCAAAGACATGAAAGAAAACGAATTTTGCATCGAATTGCTACTGACGATGAAAACCATCAAGTTAGTGCTTCATTTTCACAAAAAAAAAACACTCATTTCATACCGGTACACCTAGCAAAGAGTGTAGATGTAAGATGTTAATTTATGGTAAAATTTGGTTATGGAATTCTTGGTGCAGGTTTTTTTTAATATTTCTTTGATGTAACCTTGTTTCTGGAAAAAATGTTTGAAAATGTTGTTCCATGGCAAGGCCACCCGTCCTCATTTTTTCTCGGGAGGCGCAAGGCTATGAAACGTCTTTATGTGAGTCATTCCAATAGTTCTGCTGAGCTGACCTCAGCTTTCCGATACTTCTTATCACCTCTGATTGTCAGCGCATCTGTGCTCTTCGTCTGGAGAGAGAGAGAGGAACAGCAGTGTGTTACATTAGACAGCCACACTGGCACTTTATAGTTCGATTTCTCATTTTCTATTTTATGTTTCACATACTTACAGGTCTGCTGAGTTCATATGTACTCCTAAAACTACGTTTATTGTGTATCCATACTATATTTGTGAGTAGCTTGCTATATTTCTGAGTTCCATTTCCACCTCCACATGTTTCATCTGCTAGAGAGAGCGTGAGTGTGCCTGTGTGTGATGGTTCCATATACTAAGTCTCATGGGCAGTGGTTTTTTGATAGGCAGTGGCGGTATAGCCAAATTTTGTGTAGAGTTTAAGTAAGGATATGCTGGGTCATAGAGACTGGTCAGCAACTGTTGTGTGGGTTGGTGCAGGTAGCTGGGGCGTATTCTCTCTGACTGTTTCTGGTGTTACCTGTCTCCTCTTCCCCTTCTATAGATGGTATGACTGAGAAGTGTGGCGAGAAAATTAGTACTCACAGTTTGGAAGACCTAGGTTCCCAAAAATTGATTAAGATCAATGTCTCCTTTGAAAAGCCAAGGCTAATTTTCTTTTCTATCCGTGCCACATGCAAGCTTGTGCTCCGTCTGCAACGCCCTCGTCATCAAAACAAGTCAGTGCCGATATTCCTTCCTCCTATCCAGGTCATAACTTCGCATCGGCGCGCTAAGTTAACTACGCTGCAGCGGAATGAATTATTACATAAGTAATGGTTCAATGGTTTGAAGTCTAGAGGATAAACAGAACCGCCAATTGTGAAGTAGCTTCTTTACGTGCCAGAGCCATGTTTCTCTATATGTAAAATTTATAAATCATTCAAAATACTAAGTACTCCTTTTATTGGACATTTATTTAATGTCCTAGTGTCTGAGGGCTCCTGTGGAAGAGCGGGTCAAGAAAATGTTGATACGATTAATAACGTCCTTTTGTATGAGAGAATGCACTCACAGTGTAAACTACGTGGATCCCTCACACTTTTCCACCCACTTGCAGAACGCAGAGAGAATGTGGCGGCACGTCGGAAGCACGGCAAGAGAACGCAAAGTTTTGCGTGTTACCTGGCTGAGTGGACAAATTACCTAAGGGACAGGTCGCATCACTTTCTCGGTGAGGCGGGTAAATTCCAATGGAGTACTTCCTTTGTAGAAGCGCTTGCAGTTCCACGATGGAGTATTAAATTATTTTATTTGTACTACTTCTGTTCGCAAATCTGTGTCTGCATTTTTTATCCCGCGTTTTTGAGGATCGTGTTTCTACATTCCAGATATGTCGAAGCTGGGCTGTGCATCGTACAGTTCGTTTTATTTGTTGATGCGACAGCTTTACCGATAAAATTCCATTCATTCAGCATATTTTACGGTGTCGTTTATTGTAATCCATATTTCCCGATTTGGATTTTTTGCTTTGTTTTCAAAGCCCACAACATCGAACTGGCGACGTTACGTGTCCTGAGCAGTGGCTACCTGATGAAACCAAACGGAATACGAGTCATATTAGCTTACATCGTCGTGAATATAAAGTGCCCTATTTCTCGGGCTTAATGTTCCGACATGTATGTAACGAAATTATACTGCCTTTGGGTCCCAGATTTATTAAAGAGCTTCATTTTTAATTCGATTCAGGAAATTTGATGTCGAAAAGTAAAAAGCTATAAAAGTAGTAGCAGTATCCGTGGATCACTTTTACAAGGATGTTGAACATGTCACGATATTACAATTTAATAATAACAACAATTATGTAATTCATATATCCTATTTTAACGAATTTTGGTTCTGCTAGGACAATTAGAAGCACTCATTAGCAGCCGCGTAGGGTAGCCGCGCCGTCTTAGGCGTCTTGTGACGGTCCACGCGGTTCCTTCCGTCGGAGGTTAGAGTCCTCCCTCGGGCATGGATATGTGTGTGTGTGTGTGTGTGTGTGTGTGTGTGTGTGTGTGTGTGTGTGTCGTCTTTGGCGTAAGTTAGTTTAAGTTAGATTAATTAGTGTGTAAGCTTAGGGACTGATGACTTCAGCAGTTTGATCCAATAGTACTTAACACAAATTTCCAAATTTTCGTTAGCTTCAGCTCTTATTCCTAGGAATTCCACGTTCATTAGCTTCGGCTCTTATACCTAGCACAATCCTATCGCCAACAGTATCAAGTCTTAGAAAGATCTACGGATGTGCCTGTGACATACTCATCTCTGTAAATCGCATCAGGTACCACTTACCTGAATTCTACTGTGGCTGATGTATACTTCTGGCACTTCGGAAATCAAGCTGTGATTCACTTAGAAGGTTGTATTTATTCAAGTAATTCATTAATCTCTTGTCGTAACTGATTATGTTAGTTTTGAGAACTATGACAGCAGGGAAATAGGCCTTTAGTTTTATGTGTTTTCTACAATACTTTTTTTAAATACTTTTAATAGCGGCACAGCTATTGCATGCCTTAAATACACTGAAGCGCCAAAGAAACTGGCATAGGGATGCGTATTCAAACACAGAATATCTTAAGAAGCAGAATACGGCGCTGCGGTCGGAAACGCCTATATAAGACTTGTGTCTGGTGCAGATCTTGGATCGGTTACCGCTGCTACAATGGCAGGTTATCAAGATTTAAGTGAGTTTGAACATGGTGTTATATTCGGGCGAAGGGACACAGCATCTCCTAGGTAGCGATGAAGTGGGCATTTTCCCGTACGACCATTTCACGAGTGTACCGTGAATATTAGGAATCCGGTAAAACATCAAATCTCCGACATCGCTGTGGCTGGAAAAATATCCTGCGAGAACAGGACCAACGACGACTGAAGACAATCGTTCAACGTGACAGAAGTGCAACCCTTCCGCAAAGTGCTGAATATTTCAGTGCTGGGCCATCAACAAGAGTCAGCGTGCAACCATTCAACGCAACAACATCGATATGGGCTTCCGGAGCCAAAGGTGCACTCGTGTATCCTTGACGACTGCAAGACACAAAGATTTACGCTTCGCCTGGCCCCTTCAACACCGGCACTGAGACTGGAAACATGTTGCCTGGTCGGACGAGTCCCGGTTCAGATTGTATCGAGCGGATACAAGTGTACAGGTATGGAGGCAACCTCATGAATCGATGGACCCTGAATGTCAGCACAGGACTGTTCAAGCTGGTGGAGGCTCTGTAATATTGTGGGACGTGTGCAGTTGATACGATAATGGACCGTGATACGTCTAGAAACGACTCTGACAGGTGACATGACGTAAGCATCCTGTCTGATCACCTGCATCCATTCATGTTCATTGTGCATTCCGACGGACTTGGGCAATTCCAGCAGGACAATGCGACACCCCACGGGTCCAGAATTGCAATGAAGTGGCTCCAGGAACACTCTTCTGAGTTTAAACACTTCCGCTGCCCACCAAACTCCCCAGAAATGAACATTATTGCGCATATATAGGATGCCTTGCAACGTGCTGTTGATAAGATCTCTCCACCTCCTCGAACTTTAAAGATTTGTGGACAGCCCTGCAGGATTCATGGTATCAGTTTCCTCCAGCACGACTTCAGATAGTAGTCGAGTCCATGCCACAGCGTGTTGCGGCACTTCTGCATGTTCCGCAATACCTGGAAAATAATTGTTTGCTAGTCTTCATACTTTATCCCTCTTCCTTATCAGTATGTTGTAATGTATTCGTTTCTCACTCCTTGTTTCCTGTTACATGACATCCCAGATTGTTTTATTGCCTGCATTGTGTATTATTTTGTAACCAAACGAGTTTCTTTGCTCTTATCAACACCCTTCTACAAATCTTTTTGTAGCTATAATAGAAATTTGAGAACTCTGGCTCATTATGACGCTTTTTCATGGAACTGAGGAATTTAACGTTTAGGGAGGACTTACTAATACCTGCTGTTATCCAGTTATTTTTGTGTCATTGATACTGTTGTATGTATTTTTCGAAATGTCTTTTGAAAGTTCAGTTAAAAATCGTCGAAAATTAGAGAATTTTGTGTTTACACTGGTTCTACACCTACATCTAATTTTTTTGCTAATTCTCTTGATAAATCTTCTATTTTTATCTCTTTTAAATGTCTGACATAGCCCTGTAGTTTAGGGATTTTTTCCTTACTTGATACTGAGGGTCCAGACTCTTTTACAGGTACATCCTTTTCCTTGTCCATATTTGTTGCAGCACGGTTGATTACTGACGCAAACAATGTAGTTATATTCTTTGCCCTGTTGACCAACAGCAATGCGCCAAAATGGTGAAGGATATTATACGAGTATATACTTATAACTAATGCAAGTAATGTGTTAACCTAAATGTACTGTTATGGAACACTACATATCTAAATTAAGTTACTGCTGTTTTCTTATGTCGTCCTATGCATTCTGATATTTTCATCATTTATAGATGAGTTTGAATTTGATTATCACCATAATAACTCTTTTCTCTGTCCATAGTTGTGGCCGTATGGTTACTTACCAATGCAGTCGTCGTAGTTATCTTCGTTGCACTACTGATCAACAGAGGCACACCATTATGTGATTAATGATTAATCAATATACTTATAATGAACGTAAGTAATGAGTTAACCAAAATATGCTGTTATGAAATACTACATACCTAAACTAAACTATTGCTGCTTGCATATGTCATCTTATGCATTGTGATTTTTTTCTTCTGTTACAAATGAGTTTGAGTATCATCTTAATTTTCTACAGATTTTTCGCCTGTGGATTGAATTTTAATTTCCTCTTTTTAGTCCGAAGTTTCTTGTATCTGCCCATGTGTTCTTTGTTATTTGTTTTTTTGATTTCCAGCTGCTAGGGTACAGTGGTCTAGAGATAGCGTATTTGATTAGTAATCAAAACGTCCTCGGTTCCGTGTTCGAAATCAGCCACCCCTTAAATTTTGATTAATAATCAGCATTGGCGGCCGAAGACTTCCGGTATAAGAAGTCACCCTCATTCTGCCAACGGCCTTGTCAAAAGAGAGCGGAGAAGCGGACAGAAGTTCTGAGCATTCTTGTCCTTCGGGTGGAAAACTGCCCATATAAGCGGAAGAATCATTAAAGACACGTAGCGTGTATCCACAAGACATGTGGCCTGTAACTGATAAAGTTTCATGATGATCTCCCCATTGGCAAAAGATTCCGAAATAGTGCCCCATTCGGATTTCCGACAGGGGCTGCCAAGAGGAGGTGACCACGAGAAAAAAATTGAATGGCCTACCAAAGGGTAACATTCTACGAGTCGGACCGTGGAATTTCAGAAGCTTGAACGTTGAACGTGGTAGGGAAGCTAGAAAATCTGAGAAGAGAAATGCAAAGACGCAGTCTATATAGTAGGAGTCAGTGAAACGAAATGAGCAGTTGAGTATAGGGTAATATCAACAGCGTGAAGAGTTTGACAGAGCACTGAAAGACCTGAGTCGAAACAAGGCCCCCGGAGTAGACAACATTCCATTGGAACTACTGACGGCCGTGGGAGAGCCAGTCCTGACAAAACTCTACCATCTGGTGAGCAAGATGTATGAAACAGGCGAAATACCCTCAGACTTCAAGAAGAATATAATAATTCCAATCCCAAAGAAGGCAGGTGTCGACAGATGTGAAAATTACCGCACTATCAGTTTAATAAGTCACTGCTGCAAAATACTAACACGAATTCTTTACAGACGAATGGAAAAGCTAGTAGAAGCCGACCTCGGGGAAGATCAGTTTGGATTCCGTAGAAATACTGGAACACGTGAGGCAATACTGACCTTACGACTTATCTTAGAAGAAAGATTAAGGAAAGGCAAACCTACGTTTCTAGCATTTGTAGACTTAGAGAAAGCTTTTGACAATGTTGACTGGAATACTCTCTTTCAAATTCTGAAGGTGGCAGTTTTAAAATACAGGGAGCGAAAGGCTATTTACAATTTGTACAGAAACCAGATGGCAGTTATAAGAGTCGAGGGACATGAAAGGGAAGCAGTTGTTGGGAAGGGAGTAAGACAGGGTTGTAGCCTCTCCCCGATGTTATTCAATCTGTATACTGAGCAAGCAGTAAAGGAAACAAAAGAAAAATTCGGAGTAGGTATTAAAATCCATGGAGAAGAAATAAAAACTTTGAGGTTCGCCGATGACATTGTAATTCTGTCAGAGACAGCAAAGGACTTGGAAGAGCAGTTGAACATAATGGATAGCGTCTTGAAAGGAGGATATAAGATGAACATCAACAAAAGCAAAACGAGGATAATGGAATGTAGTCGAATTAAGTCGGGTGATGCTGAGGGAATTAGATTAGGAAATGAGACACTTAAAGTAGTAAAGGAGTTTTGCTATTTGGGGAGTAAAATAACTGATGATGGTCGAAGTAGAGAGGATATAAAATGTAGACTGGCAATGGAGAGGAAAGCGTTTCTGAAGAAGAGAAATTTGTTAACATCGAGTATAGATTTAAGTGTCAAGAAGTCATTTCTGAAAGTATTTGTATGGAAGTGAAACATGGACGATAAATAGTTTGGACAAGAAGAGAATAGAAGCTTTCGAAATGTGGTGCTACAGAAGAATGCTGAAGATTAGATGGGTAGATCACATAACTAATGAGAAAGTATTGAATAGGATTGGGGAGAAGAGAAGTTTGTGGCACAACTTGACCAAAAGAAGGGATCGGTTGGTAGGACATTTTCTGAGGCATCAAGGGATCACCAATTTAGTATTGGAGGGCAGCGTGGAGGGTAAAAATCGTAGAGGGAGACCAAGGGATGAATACACTAAGCAGATTCAGAAGGATGTAGGTTGCAGTAGGTACTGGGAGATGAAGAAGCTTGCACAGGATAGAGTAGCATGGAGAGCTGCATCAAACCAGTCACAGGACTGAAGACCACCACAACAACAACAACAACAATATCAATAGCAGCAGAAAATGGTATAACGGGAGTAGGATTCATTATGAATAGGAAGGTAGAACAGAGAGTGCGTTACTGTGAACAGATAAGTGATAGGATTGTTCTTATCAGATTCGATAGCAAACCAACACCGACAACGATAATTCAGGTATACATGCCGATCTCGCAAGCTGAAGATAAAGAGGTAGAGAAAGCTTACGAGGATATTGAAGTGTAATACCGTACGTAAAGGGAGATGAAAATCTAATAGTCATGGGAGATGGAATGCAGTTGTAGGGGAAGGAGTAGAAGAAAAGGTTACAGGAGAAAATAGGGTTGGGACAAGGAGTGAGGGATGAGGAAGACTAATTGAGTTCTGTAATAAATTTCAACTAGTAATAGTGAATATTCTGTTCAAGAAACACAAGACGAGGAGGTGTAGTTGGAAGAGGCCGGAGGATAAGAAAAGATCCGTTAGATTACATCATGGTCAGACAAAGATTCCGAAATCAGATACTGGGTGGTAAGGAAAACCCAGTGGCAGATATAGACTCAGATCACAATTTAGTAGTGGTGAAGAGTAGGCTGAAGTTTGAGATACAGCCAGGAAGAATCAGTGCAGAAAGAAGTGGGATACGGAACTACTAAGGAACGACGAGATACGCTTTAAGTTCTCTAAGGCTATAGATAAAGCAATAAGGAACAGCTCAGTAGGCTGTACTGTTGAAGAGGAATGGACATCTCTAGAAAGGGCATTCACTGAAGTTGGAAAGAAAAACGTAAGTACAAAGAAGGCAACGGCAAAGAAACAGTGGGTAACAGAAGAAATACTTCAGTTGATCGATGAAAGAAGGAAGAACAAAAATGTTCACGGAAATTCAGGAATGAAGAAATAGAAGTCGCTGAGGAATGAAATAAATAGGAAGTGCAGGGAAGCTATGACGAAATGGCTGCATGAAAAACTGAAGAAATCTAAAAAGAAATAATTGTCGGAGTGACTGACTCAGATATAGGAAAGTCAAAATAAGCTTCGGTGAAATTAAAATCAATGGTGGTAACATTAAGAATGCAACGGGAATTCCACTCTTAAATGCAGAGAAGAGAGCGGATAGGCGGAAGGAGAGCATGGAAGACCTCTATGAGGGGGGCGATTTGTCGGATGTGATAGAGCAATAACAGGAGTCGATTTAGAAGAGATAGGGGATCCAGTATTAGAATCAGAATTTAAGAGAGCTTTGGAGGGCAGAACGGGTAGTTAACATTCCATCAGAATTTCTAAAATCATTTGAGGAAGTGGCAACAAAACGACTATTCACGTTGGTGTGTAGAATGTATGAGTCTGGCGACATACTATACTGACTTTCAGAAAAAATGTCATTCACACAATTCCGAAGATTGCAAGAGCTGACAAATGCGAGAAATATCGCACAATCAGGTTAATAGCTCATGCATCCTGGTTGATGACAAGAATAATATACAAAAGCATGAAAAAGAAATTGATGTGTTAATTGACGATCATTTTGGATTTAGGAAAGGTAAAGGCAGAAGAGAGGCAATTCTGACGTTGCGGCTGATAATGGAAACAAGACTAAAAGAAAAATCAAGACACGTTCATATGATTTGTCGACCTGGAAAAAGCGTTCGACAATGTAAAATGGTTGTAACATCCACGTGATAAATTTTTGGCTACAGTGCGACGAGAGGAAATTATGCCTCCAAAAGTTATAAACATTATGTATTCGACGTATGAAAAAACAGTGAAAACTTATAAATATTAATTATTTATATAATATTCTATGATATAATTGGACATATCGATGTGTATCATACAAAGACAATGATAATTGTAATTTCCTTTTATGATCTGCGTTTGTCTTCCTTTCTTTTTACCGTTTGTTGGATGGCTCTTGTAGACTGCGGACACACATCAAACTGAGGTCTGTTAAGAAATTGTAATTATTTGTTAATTATTACTTGAAAATAGAGTTCATTATTATTATAAATATGAGTGAATAATTATTTGTAACTTTAATTCCCCTCTCAGTAAGCATTGTCTGTGTTAATTATTTCTTTGTCTGCCGGAGTGGCCGAGCGGTTAAAGGCGCTACAGTCTGGAACCGCATGACCGCTACGGCCGCAGGTTCGAATCCTGCCTCGGGCATGGATGTGTGTGCTGTCCTTAGGTTAGTTAGGCTTAAATAGTTCTAAGTTCTGGGGGACTTATAACCACAGCAGTCGAGTCCCATAGTGCTCAGAGCCAATTATTTCTTTCCGCTGCATGGAGCGCAGCCATTGATGATAGCGATTTGTATCGCGTTTTTGTCTTGTGTTTTCCTTAGAAACAAATCAAATGTTTGCTTGATGAACTCTAAATAGTGCACAATACGAAAGTAGAGTTTCTGTAAAGTTTAATAAGCATTTAAAATACTTATTTGCTCTAACAATAGAAAGTCTCTATCAATTGTCTGCCGCCATCTTAACAATTGTCTCAGCGGCAAATTCAAATTACGCAACTCTGCAGACATAAATGCCGAACGTAATACAAATGTGTAAAAATAAATGTGCACCGGTGGTCCCGAACTCATTTTAATGAAAATAATTCGAATCAGATTGGTTCTTTAAAAACAGTGCTCATAACACGATCGTTATAACAAAACTTTTATAGCTGATGTATGGAGCCGAAATTAATTACGTACGAGTTGCGAAAAATATTGTTTCAGGTAACATACGTCAGTGTTGTGCGCGGCTGAAATTCGGTGGTTTTAACGATCATTTTGCTGAAGATAACTGCTTCCATCTTAATCAATAGTTGTAAGGAATCTGTTGTATGAACTGTGATTTAGTAACACTTACACAACTTACAGACAACACTTTAACACGACGTTAACTTGGAGTTCTTTAGCAACTTGATCAAATCTTTAGCCGGGAGAAAAATTATTTAGTAATTACTCAATGTAATAAAATAAGATTATCATTTCCATTTACAAATTAGTTAAATACCAAACCACTGAATAACACAGCGAACGCCACATGGTGCAAGATAAAAAATAGGGGTAGGCTCTAGGGAGAGACGGGTACATACAATAAGTACAAGAGCCAAGAGGGAATAATAAGAGTGGACGACCAAGAACGAAGTGCTCGGATTAAAAAGGTGTACGACAGGTATGTAGTCGTTCGTCCCTGGTGATAAATTTGTATATCAAAGAAATAATGATGGAGATAAAAGAAAGGTTCAGCAGTGGAATTGAAATTCAAGGGGAAAGGATATCAATGATACGATTCACTGATGACATTGCTATCCTGAGTGAAAGTGAAGAAGAATTACATGATTGGCTGAATGGAATGAACAGTCTAATGAGTACAGAATATGGATTGAGAGTAAATCGAAGAAAGACGAAGGATGGTCACGAAGTAGATGAAGTTAAGGAATTCTACTACCTAGGCAGTAAAATAACCAATGACGGACGGAGCAAGGGGGACATCAAAAACAGACTAGTACTAGCAAAAAGGCCGTTCCTTGCCAAGAGAAGTCTACTAGTATCGAACATATGCCTTAATTTGAGGAATAAATTTCTGAGAATGTAGGTGTGGAGCACAGCATTGTATGGTAGTGAAATGTGGACCATGGGAAATCCGGAACAGAAGAGAATCGAAGCTTTTGGGATGTGGTACTACAGACGAATGTCGAAAATTAGGTGGACTGATAAGGTAACGAATGAGGAGGTTCTGTGCAGAATTGGAGAGAAAATAAATATGTAAATAACACTGACAAGAAGAATGGACAGGATGATAGGACGCCTGTTAAGACACCTGGGAATGACTTTCATGGTACTAGAGGAAGCTGTAGAGGGGAAAAGCTTTAGAGGAAGACAGATAATGGAATACATCCAGCATATAATTGAGTACGTAGGTTGCAAGTGCTACTTTGAGAGGAAAACGTTGGCACAAGAGAGGAATTCGTGGTGGCCGCAGCAAACCATCTTGCTGAAAAGTGGTTGTCTAAAGTAGGCTGTATTAATGATTTGGTCCACACCAGGTTTACAGTTCAAAGATTTTATTCGTAAGTGCATTTTGATGTTGAGTAACCTACCGTTTATGAGCAGATGACTCTCACATATTATGTTTTATGCACAGATAAATGGTTAGCCACATACCACACTCTGTTGATAGTAATGAAATGAGATTGTTCGAGTGCATTAGCGTAACACTGAAGTCACACATCGTTCACATGTGGCACACAAATCATTAACACTGTCCTTGCAAGTGGATAGTCATATCAAAACGAACGCAGTTAAGTATAATTTGGAAATAACACAGTTCACTGTTCGACCCAACTGTCACAGTGAGGGTTACTGAAGTTTGGCACAGTTCCTGATATTAATTACATATTCATTAACCAACCAGTTATTTAAAAGAGTCACTGAAGTACAGAATGATCTCTTCGATACGAAATTTAGATAAAAGTCGGCACACTTTCGCTTTGTGATTTTTGCTAACTTGTCTGCTATATATTTCCAGAATTGGCGGACATAGATATTGCAAACTCACTACAGACAGACTAAAATTTCTTCCAGGAGTCTCTCTTTTATAATTTTGAAATAATTAAAATTAAAGTTGCTGTATTTTCCTAAGTTAAAATTAAAGATCTATATTCCTGATTAACTGAATAGTGGAGAAATATTCATTTTAGCTAGGACTTTCAGATACAACAATAGTTTCTATTGAATGATGCTGTCTAGCTCACCAAAATTGGTATTCTATATCAGTAACAATTATTTTGCAAATAATTCTAATTACCGCGAAACTAAATGAGAGTAAAAGTTGCTAACATATTTTCGATATTAACTGTATAAATGCTGCAGTCCTATATACGGCTTTTTCATTTACATTATCAGTAAGTTAGCAATCTGATATATGTTTACATACTAACCATGATAAAGATTAATCTTACAGGTATTTGTAACTATCACAGTTTTAGGTATACTAATTACACTTAAGAGTTATAATTAACCAAAAGAATGTAATGGATACTAAAGTTAAATTGGCTAAGCCCTGGGTTAATCTTAGAAATTTTTGGAGACTTTGGGTGGGTGGGAGTGGGGGGGGGGGGGGGGAGAGGAGAGAAAACACTGCAGGATAAAATTTATCTAGTAGCGCTGTAGATCTGAGTCTACATCCCCCTATAACTGGTTGGGAAATTGAGTTTAAAAATCGTAGGAAAGCATTAGGATACGACCTCCAATAGGATCGCGCCTATTGAAACACTGTGGTGTTCAAACCACCCTTCGGAATTTACTTAGTGTTTCTCTACTACATTAGCTCCCCAGTTCATAATTACATCTGCGTGGGATTTAAAGTATTTTATCCTCTCTCGTTACCTACTGTTTTCCATATACCTTGTATTCGTCTGGAAATCGTTTGTTCCGTGTAAAACACCGCGGAACACATGGAAGTAGTGTGGGACGCGTAAGACCTCTATTTTCCTCTAATGAGCTTACGAATTAAAACAATAATTTTCAAATAAATAATACAACCAAATGCTTTGGACAAAGAAGCTAACTTAACAAGGACAAGGAAAATTGAGGTCACTTTTCAACTTACAACTGACCAGTATAACAACAAATCTATTTCCATAAATGCAAAACTCAGGCATTACGATACTGTCGTTAAAAGAGAATGCCTTAATGCTTCAGAATTCCTTTCGTTAAATAGTGCTAAACTAAAGATGAAATAGAAAAGAAGGATAGAAAATAATCAGAAAAGTCTTGGGACCAAAATATGAAATGAGAATTAAGTAGTAATAAATAAATTTACGAAAATACAGAAGCAATATCAGACACAATGAGAAAGAGAAGAGTTGTATTCTACAGGCATCTAAAACGGCGAAATGAACAGTGGATAAGAATAAGAACATCTAAATTTTTTGATAAACCCAAAAATATCAATGAAATGGATTAAAGAAGTTAAAGTAGACGTGAGAGAAACGGAAATAACGGAGGAAAAATAGAAGAAAGAGAAAAGTTCAGAGAAAAAGTGAAAGATTTCAAGCGATTTCAGAAGAAAACAAGAAACGTACAAAGAAAGAATGAAAAAACTACTGGAAAGAAAAGAAAGAGAAAAGAAATGAGATGTAAGTTATTACTTGTGGTTCTTAGCAGGCCAAATCAATTAAAGAAAGGTATTAGCAATGAATAAATTTAACCTACAATTACGCAGGCCACAGATGACAATAATAATAATAATAGTACTCTGTGGATTCCTTACTTTTCTTTCTTTTTATTCGAAGAGAGAGACAATGAGCAAAAATAGTTCTAGTATGCTACTCAAGTAGATAAGACACATTGCCTACTCATCCACCAATTGCAATAATTTAATGAATGAAAACTATAATCTGCCATTACGTGCATGCTTATGAATATGGCAGTATGTGTGATACATTTTATTAATAACCATTCGAAAGCCTGCGATAATATGCTATAGGTAATCATTAAAATCTGTTCATTGTCTCCTGTGTGTTATTAATCTATATTGAGATTTCTGATCCCAGACTCCAATCTCCTACTATGTAAATTTATTTGTAATATTTCTTGTCCAAAACTAGAGAAAGAAAGGCTACATGGTCATAAAAAATAAAATATTTTAAGCACCAGAATTAAAAGAATACTACCATAATATAAAAAAAGGAGGAATGTTATACATGGTCCATATCAGATTTATGTTTCATATAATCAGGCACCAAACAAAGACAATGTCATATAATACCACAAAAATTTATTTAGAAATGTAGTTTATCAGAATAGAACGTCTAGCAACAATAGTGTGAGTTGCAGGTACAGGAACACTTACAATACTATGTCTATCAACAAATACTGCGGACGTTTGCGACTTGGTGCACTGTTAAGGTTGACTGGTCGGACTACGAAGCACCAACCACTAACAACGGTAAGTCAGAATTGCTTTAAGATTGAACTGTTGTTTTTTCTTGCATCTTCTTGAGACGGTTTGTTGCGCTACGTAATGGCACACGACGGTAAGAGGTCGACGGCCGCTTCACTGGAAATTTGCATGTAGGATGTGGCGCGGGGAGACAGCCCTCAGCTGGCGGCGGCGCGGTCCTGGCTTCGGAGCCAGTCGTCCTCCCGCGGCGCCTGCACCTCAAGTAAGCTGGTCAGCAGCGACGGGTCGTGTGGCGGCTCCTGTAGACCAAGCTCCCTGACACACTCACACTCTAGCAAATGTTCCCAGTTAAGGGGGGTAGGACGTGAAACGGGCCGACTTGCAGCAGGAGAGGCACCACACGACATTTTAATTTGCACTGTCTATACTTTTACAAATAAATTCATGAAACTTCGTCAGCATGACTAGGAAGGATTCAGGATTCACACTCATAGCAGAGGAAGTTCAAAAACATAACAAAACAATTTTTTTTACATGTGAAATTTCATCATTTTTTCACTTGTTATTGGCTGCATTTGTTGCTGTAGGTACACTTTTCTTCATAAGTAAGAGAGATTATTCGATGAATTTTGCACAGCATACAAACCATACTTACAGGTGTAGGAAACTCTAGAATTTCCCAAATCTGTCAAAAACTGTGGTAAAAACTGAGATAATTAACTATAAAATTCGAGTTTTCTCTAAACACGAAGTTTAAAACGTAACAGCCCATTCATTTTTCCATAGATGAAATAGATTCTAGAGTTTCATACACCTGTAGGTATAGTTTGTAAGCTGTGCAAAATTCATCGAAGAATCTCTCTTACTTATAAAGAAAAATGTACCTATAGCAACACATGCAGCCAACAATAATTGAAAAAATCATGAAATTTCAAATTTCAAATTTTTTATTTTTTCGTGTTTTTGAACTTCCACTGCTTTGAGTGTGAATCCTGAATCCTTCCTGGTCATGCTGACAAAGTTTTATGAATTTATTTGTAAAAGTATAGACAGTGCAAATTAAAATGTCCTGTGGTGTCTCTCCTCGAAGTCGGCCCGTTGGACGTCCTACCCCCCTTAAGTGTAAATGTGCGTAGGTAGCACCACTCAGTTCTCTAAGATATCATCACCTTTATCTTATTCAGATCCCCAGGCAGTGTTAGAATGCCATTTACATGTAGCACACTCGAACATACATTGAGGTGACGAGTCATGGGATAGCAACATGCACATATACGAGGGTTGGAACTTAAATAGTGGCAACTATTTATTTACAGCTGGTACAAAATAGGTACGTGTTTCAAAGTTTTACTGACCTTCAAAGTAGTCACCAGCATTGTGTATAACCCGTTGCCAGTGATGTGGAAGTCGTAGGATATTCTTAGCAGTGCAAGTTGTGTTTGGCAGTTAGAGCGGCGCGGCCTATTGCACAATGAATTTGTAACAGTTCTGAAACGAATGTCGTGAAGTGTTTCCTCAGCAATCAAGTTGAACTCACGAGGGCTTAAAGGGAGTCGTACCGCCCAAAATGACAAAATTTGACATTTTTATTTTTATGCAAATTATGAAAATATGGATGTTTATGCTTAATTTGGTGTTGGTTTTATTGAAATATTCAATTATTTACTATTTTAAATAAATATTTGAAAATAATCATGCAGTGAAATTTCCGAGAATTTTGTTTTCCATCATTTCGCATCTTGGCATTTTTCTCTGGAACTATATAGTCCAGAAGGCTGTGGTTTGTTTTGTTTTGTAGAGAACTGTCCGTTTCATAGGTTGCCTGCACTGGCGGTACTTCACAGTAAATTCTTTGAACTGTACATTTGTTTGTGTTTGATAACAACAGTTATCCACTAGCCGCGTTTTAGTTTCTCTGTTTCCTGTGATAGTTTTCGTCATGACTAAACCAAAAGGAGTGTTTAAAAAAATACGAAACAGAGGAAACAGATACTACAGAACAAATATAGCAGCAGTAAAAAGAGTGGTTAGCGCCGAAGGGCGTGATAATTTGGTTGTAAATAGTGACAGTCCTTCTACTCCTCCGAGTGCTTCGAAGAAGAAACTGCTGGGTAATGATGTAAAATACAACGCAGCTTCAGACAGTGAAACAAACTGCAGTATCATTATTGATCTCCATATACTTATTTCAGCTTTGTGTGAAACAGTGTGTTGTCGTATATGTGGAGGAGGGGAAATTGTAATTTCTGAAAAGCTATCTCAACGCAATCGTCTGGTGTGCACTTTTATATACTCAACAGTTCTTGAGAAAACGGGGCATTTATATAGCCAATTTAACATTGTCGAGATAGGGCGGTACGACTTCCCTTAAGTCAGGGGAATGCAGTAAGTGGTATAGCAGTTAGCAGACCCATCAGTCAAACAAATGAGTAACACCTTGCACTGTACGTGCTTGAGCATTGTCCTGCAAAATGATGGTTAGGTCCTGCAGAAAGTGTCATCACTTCTGTCTCTAAGCTGGTCGTAGGTTGTGTTCCAAAAACGAACAGCATAGAGACAAAAGTAATGACACTTTCTGCAGGACCTGACCATCATTTTGCAGGACAATGCTCAAGCACGTACATCCACATCTACATCTACATTTATACCCCGCAAGCTACCCAACGATGTGTGGCGGAGGGCACTTTACGTGCCACTGTCATTACCTCCCTTTCCTGTTCCAGTCGCGTATGGTTCGCTGGAAGAACGACTGCCGGAAAGCCTCCGTGCGCGCTCGAATCTCTCTAATTTTACATTCGTGATCTACTCGGGAGGTATAAATAGGGGGAAGCAATATATTCGATACCTCACCCAGAAACGCACCCTCTCGAAACCTGGACAGCAAGCTACACCGCGATGCAGAGCGCCTCTCTTGCAGAGTCTGCCACTTGAGTTTGCTAAACATCTCCGTAACGCTAATCCTGTGACGAAACGTGCCGCTCTTCTTTGGATCTTCTCTATCTCCTCTGTCAACCCGATCTGGTACGGATCCCACACTGATGAGCAATACTCAAGTATAGGTCGAACGAGTGTTTTGTAAGCCACCTCCTTTGTTGATGGATTACATTTTCTAAGGACTCTCCCAATGAATCTCAACCTGGTACCCGCCTTACCAACAATTAATTTTATATGATCATTCCACTTCAAATCGTTCCGCACGCATACTCCCAGATATTTTACAGAAGTAACTGCTACCAGTGTGTGTTCCGCTATCATATAATCATACAATAAAGGATCCTTATTTCTATGTATTCGCAATACAGGGCAAGCTGTTACTGATTTGTTTGACTGATGGGGCTGCTAAGCTCTCCCCTGTCTTAAGCCCTCGTAAGTCCAACTCGATTTTTAAACTGAAGGAAACACATCACGGTATTCGCTTCAGAACTACTACAAATTCGTCTGGCAACAGAACGCGCCGCTCGAACTGTCAACACAACTGGCACTGCTACGAGTATCCTACGACTTCCACATCGCTGGCAACGGGTTGTACACAATACTGGTGACTACTTTGAAGGTCAGTAATACTTTGAAACACGTATCTATTTTGAACGAGCTGTAAATAAATAGTTGCCACTTCTAACGTTCCAACCCGCGTAGATATGGAGGTGGTATCGCGTACACAAGGTATGAAGGGACAGCGTATCAGTGGATCTGTCATTTATACTTGGATGATAATTGTGAAAAGGTTTCCGACGTGATTATGGCCGCACGACGGGAATTAAAACGCATTTAACGCGGAATTGTACGGGTAGTTGGAGCTAAACGCATAGGACATTCTATTTCGGAAATGATTGTGGAATTCAGTACTCCGACATCCACGTGTCAAGAGCGTGCCGAGAATACAAAATGTCAGGCATTACCTCTCACCACGGACAACGCAGTGGTCGACGGCCTCAATTAGCTACCGAGAGCAGCGGCGTTTGCTTATAGTTGTTTGTGCTAACAGACAAGCAACACTGCGTGAAATAACCGCAGAAATCAAAGTGGGACATATAACGAACGTATCTGTTAGGACAGTGTAGTGAAATTTGGCGTTAATGGGCTATGGCAGCAGACGACCGACATGAGTGCCTTTGCTAGCAGCACGACCTCGCATGCAGCGCCTGTCCTAGGCTCGTGAAGATATGGGTTGGACCCTACACGACTGAAAAACTGCGACCTGACCAGATGAGTCCCCATTTCAGTTGGTAAGAGCTGATGGTAGAGTTCGAGAGTGCTGCAGACCCCACGAAGCCGTGGACTCCAGTTATCAAGAAGGCTCTGTGCAAGGTGGTGGTGGCTCCATAATGGACTGCAATGGGTCCTTTGATCCAACTAAAGCGATCATTGACTCGAAAAGGTTATGTTAGGCTACTTCGAGACCATTTGCAGCCATTCGTGGACTTCTCGCTCCCAAGCAACGATGGAATTTTCATGGACGACAATGCGCCATCTCACCTGGCCACAGTCGCTCGTGATTGGTTTGAAGAACATTCTGGAGAATTCGAGCGAATTTATTTGGCCAGCCAAATCGTCCGACATGAATCCCATTGAACATTTATGGAACGTAATCGAGAGGTCAGTTCATGCACAAAATTCTGCACTGGCAATACTTTTGTAATTATGGACGTCTACAGAGGCAACGTGGCTCAATATTTCTTCAGGGGACTTTCAAAGACTTGTTGAATCCATGCCACGTCGAGCTGCTGCAGTACAGCGGGCAAAAGGAGGTCCGACACGACGTTAGGAGGTAGCCCATGATTTTTGTGACCTCAGTGTATGTGTAAAGCAACATCTGTTTGTCACATCACTAACATTCTCATCTTTATTCCAACTGTGAATAAGTGTAACTTCTAAATAGAGTGTTAAAGTATGAAATATTTTCTAAATTTAATTGAGGACTGTTTTGATGGCCAATGTAGGCGATGTTTATGAGTGAATGAATTGACCAACTTTGATTTTTCACTTTTTGCACGGCCATCAGAGCGAAAAAAGGGCCAAGATGGCGAGCTTACCGTCAAGGAGCGTTTTCTGGAGGTCCAGGCCTAGGGAATGCAAGCTGTAGAGAAATACATTGCTCAATGTTTCTGGCAAAACAACCTTGGGGAGAAGGAGGCCACCGTATGATCAGAAATGATCCTGCCTACTCCTTTTATTTCTGCTTTATAGTCTTGAAAAATCAGTTTCTGTGTCGGCTGTAAATGATCGCTTCCACTAGGAGCACTTGTCACACGCTTTATTAAGTGCAGGAAAATAGGAGAGTAGAAAGGATTGTAAACTCAACTAAGGTCCTAGAAGACTGCATAAACCAGACTCACACATCAGGAGGAAAGAACGAAGCGAGAGGTCGGCCAATGGCGCCTACCTGTGTCATAACGGCGCAGTGTGCTGTTGCCGCCCCAAGCAGCTGCTAATCGCCGTTGGAGGCTGTCACAGTTTCTGACTTCACTGCTACACACTGGTGTTCTTACTGGTCATTGTTTCGATAGTTGTTCGTTAGGTGACTGGCTAGGACAAAAGAAACTGAAATCCGTGTTCAGACTGGAGCACTGTGCCCAAAACTTACGTTTCTTATGGCTTTACTGACGAATCTTCCTTCTAAATGCTCATCGCAGAAACTCAGTGAGAGAACGAGCTGACGAATACGTAATAACTCTCTTCTTTAGAACCATCGTGGTGTAAGCTTTCTTTTAAGTAACCGTTACGATAGTAATTGACAGCTTACAGCCGCGCGGGGTAGCCGCGCAGTGTAAGGCGCCTTGCCACCGTTCGCGCAGCTCCCCCCGTCGGAAGTTCGAGTCCTCCCTCGGGCATGGGTGTGTGTGATGTCGTTAGCGTAAGTTAGTTTGTTAGATTCAGTAGTGTGTAAGCCTCGGGACCGATGACCTCAGCAGTTTGGTCCCATAGTACTTACCACAAATTTCCAAATCCATTGTGATCATCTCCGATCGGGTACCATATCCTACAGGCCAAATGAGTATATTTTAAGAACTTAGGACAGATTGTTACTGTGGTTCTGGTCTTCAAACCTAATACTGGTTTGATACAGCGCTCCACGCTAGACTATCCCCTGAAAACCTCTGCATCTCTTCATAACTACCAGAACCTACATCATTTCGAACCTGCACATTACAGTCAAGCGTTCGCCTTCCCCTACGATTTTGACCCCTCACACTTACTTCCGTTATCAAACTGGCGATCCTTTGACGCTTCAGGAGGTGTCCTACCAACTGATATCTTCTATTAGTCAAGTTGTGTCACTAATTTCTTTTTTCTCCCAATTCAAACCAGTACCTCATTAGTTATTCGATCTACCTTCATCAACTTTTGGAAGCACCATATTTCAAAAAATTCTTCTCTTTTCTTGCCTGAACTATTTATTGTCCATGTTTCTCTTTTGTACAAGACTACACGCCATATAAATACTTACAGAAAACACCTCCTAATACTTAAATTTACTTTCGATGCTAACAGAGCTTCTCTTTTCCACAACGCTTTTCTTGCTATTGCCGGTTTGCATTTATATATTCTTTACTTCGGTCGTCACCATCAGTTACTTTGCTGTCAAAATAGCAAAACTTATCGACTACTTTGTGTCTTACTTACTGATTCACTCGGCATTCCCTGATTTAATTTGACTACATTCCATTACCCTCGTTTTACTTTTGTTGATCTTATAATCGTTGTTAGAGTAAAGGACAAGGACAGTGTTCTGCTAATGGGTGATTTTAACGCCAGGATTGGAAATCGAACAGAAGGGTATGAAAAGGTTATGGGTAAATTTGGAGAGGATATGGAGGCCAACAGGAACGGGAAACGACTCTTGGATTTCTGTGCCAGTATGGGCTTAGTAATCACAAACTCCTTTTTTAAACATAAGAACATTCACCGGTATACTTGGGGAAGCAGCGGAACCAGATCTGTCATTGACTATATAATAACAGATCAGGAATTCAGGAAGGCTGTGAGGGACACACGTGTATTCAGGGGATTCTTTGATGACACTGATCATTATTTAATCTGCAGTGAAATTGGGATTGTGAGGCCGAAAGTGCAGGAGGTCAGGTCCATATGTAGGAGGATAAGAGTGGAGAAACTTCAGGATAAGGAAATCAGGCACAAGTACATAACAGCGATCTCAGAAAGGTACCAGTTAGTTGAATGTAGTCAATTACAGTCATTGGAAAAGGAATGGACAAGGTACAGGGACACAGTACTAGAAGTGGCTAAAGAATGTCTTGGAACAGTAGTGTGTAAAAGTAGGATGAAGAAAACAGCTTGGTGGAATGATACAGTCAAGGCAGCCTGTAAATGGAAAAAGAAGGCGTATCAAAAATGGCTACATACCAGAACCCAGGTAGACAGAGAAAGTTATGTTGAAGAAAGAAACAAAGCCAAACAGATAATTGCAGCATCCAAGAAGAAATCGTGGGAAGACTTTGGAAACAGGTTGGAGACTATGGGTCAAGCTGCTGGAAAACCATTCTGGAGTGTAATTAGCAGTCTTCGAAAGGGAGGTAAGAACGAAATGACAAGTATTTTGGACAGGTCAGGAAAACTGCTGGTGAATCCTGTGGATGCCTTGGGCAGAAGGAGGGAATATTTTGAAGAGTTGCTCAGTGTAGGTGAAAATGCGATCAGTAATGTTTCAGATTTCGAGGTAGAATGGGATAGGAATGATGATGTAAATAGGATCACATTTGAGGAAGTGGAAGAAATGGTCAATAGATTGCAGTGCAATAAATCGGCTGGGGTGGATGAAATTAAGTCGGAACTCATCAAATACAGTGGAATGTCAGGTCTTAAATGGCTACACAGGATAATTGAAATGGCCTGGGAGTCGGGACAGGTTCCATCAGACTGGACAAAAGCAGAAATCACACCAATCTTTAAACATGGAAACAGAAAAGATTGTAACAACTACAGAGGTATCTCTTTAATCAGCGTTGTGGGTAAAATCTTCGCAGGTATTGTTGAAAGGAAAGTGCGAGTATTAGTTGAAGACCAATTGGATGAAAATCAGTGTGGGTTTAGGCCTCTTAGAGGTTGTCAGGACCAGATCTTTAGCTTACGGCAAATAATGGAGAAGTGTTATGAGTGGAACGGGGAATTGTATCTATGCTTTATAGATCTAGAAAAGGCATATGACCGGGTTCCTAGGAGGAAGTTATTGTCTGTTCTACAAGAATATGGAATAGGAGGCAAACTTTTGCAAGCAATTAAGGGTCTTTACATGGATAGTCAGGCAGCAGTTAGAGTTGACGGTAAATTGAGTTCATGGTTCAGAGTAGTTTCAGGGGTAAGACAAGGCTGCAACCTGTCTCCACTGTTGTTCATATTATTTATGGATCATATGTTGAAAACAATAGACTGGCTGGGTGAGATTAAGATATGTGAACACAAAATAAGCAGTCTTGCATATGCAGATGACTTAGTTGTGATGGCAGATTCGATTGAAAGTTTGCAAAGTAATATTTCAGAGCTAGATCAGAAATGTAAGGACTATGGTATGAAGATTATCATCTCCAAAACGAAAGTAATGTCAGTGGGAAAGAAATATAAACGGATTGAGTGCCAAATAGGAGGAACAAAGTTAGAACAGGTGGACGGTTTCAAGTACTTAGGATGCATATTCTCACAGGATGGCAACATAGTGAAAGAACTGGAAGCGAGATGTAGCAAAGCTAATGCAGTGAGCGCTCAGCTACGATCTACTCTCTTCTGCAAGAAGGAAGTCAGTACCAAGACTAAGTTATCTGTGCACCGTTCAATCTTTCGACCAACTTTGTTGTATGGGAGCGAAAGCTGGGTGGATTCAGGTTACCTTATCAACAAGGTTGAGGTTACGGATATGAAAGTAGCTAGGATGATTGCAGGTACTAGTAGATGGGAACAGTGGCAGGAGGGTGTCCACAATGAGGAAATCAAAGAAAAACTGGGAATGAACTCTATAGATGTAGCAGTCAGGGCGAACAGGCTTAGATGGTGGGGGTCATGTTACACGCATGGGAGAAGCAAGGTTACCCAAGAGACACATGGATTCAGCAGTAGAGGGTAGGAGGAATCGGGGCAGACCGAGGAGAAGGTACCTGGATTCGGTTAAGAATGATTTCGAAGTAATAGGTTTAAAATCAAAAGAGGCACCAATGTTAGCATTGAACAGGGGATCATGGAGGAACTGTATAAGGGGGGCTATGCTCCAGACTGAACGCTGAAAGGCATAATCAGTCTTAAATGATGATGATGATGATGATGATGATCTTATAATCTCATTTCAGGACACTATTCATTCCGTTCAACTGTTCTTCCAAATTTCTTGCCTTCTCTGACAGAATTACAATGTCATCTGTAAACTTTAAAGTTTTTGTTTCCACTCGCTGAATTTTAATGCCCTGTTCAAATTTCTCCTTGCTTTCCTTCACAGTTTGCTCAAAGTACAGATTGAACAACACTGGGGATAAACTACAATCCTGCGCAATAAGGACGAAATGGTAACAGATGTTTGCAGTTTTCCATGCAAACTTGCAACAAACAGGTTTCGATTAACCACTATACTATCAACCTTGAGACGATCCGACGGCACAATGACGACAGACTGGGAAAGATCAGTGCAGTAGCTACTCAGAACTTTGTTGCCAGATGATACAACGATGGAAGACAAAAGTATCAGCATCTTCGCTCTGAATTAGTAGAGCACCACGTGAATAAAAGTGTTGTGTTTCCATTTACCAAGAGGAAGTGAGACTTATAATAGTGGAGTTAAAGAAGAAGAAAGCACTGGGACGTGATAGAATACTAGTAGAAGTGTTGCATCAGCTAGTGGACCAAACTGTATCCTATATAATTGTTATTGAACGAATGTCTTTTGTGGGGTCGGGTGCCCTGAATATGGAAAATCTCGAATGTCGTTATATTTTTTTAAATGGGAAGGCAAAGACCCAAGAGGAGCGAAATCTCACGGGCCGATTTGTTCGGTAAATGTTCTAACCAAAGTACAGAAAAAGCTTCCGTGCCGCCGCCTGAGGGACCACTGACAGTAGGCATGAGCCCCGTGCAGTACGCTTTTCAGGAAAGGTAAATCCACCGAGGATGTGATAAATCATGCAATGAATATTGTGAATACCTCAGACGACAAGTATGTTATAGGCACAATGATTGATACTGCTGGGGCGCTTGATAATTTGTTCTGACTTGCCCTGTTCAAAAGACAATACAAATGCACTGGCCAAGTTTTTCTATAACAGTTTGCAGATTATTGCACAGACAGGCTGTTGCAATTAGAATTTCCCTAAAAGAAGACATCATCGGAGGCTGCCCAGGAGTCATTACCGAACCGGCTTCGGAGTGGAACAAACACTAGAGGTTGCATCGCCTGTGCAGACGATCTGCTAATTACAGCCTCTATTCACATAAGGGCAAGATTACAGGAGAATATTAGGATAGTTCTTGAACGACTAAGTAACTGGTGCGTAGAAAACATACGATAACAGCAACAAAACGGTGTATATGTTACTAAATGGAACATCAAGAACGAGAAATACCACAATCACAATAAACGATCACCTGTGAAAATAGAATTAATTTGTAGTTACCTTGGAGTTAACATCGACGAAAAGGAAAACTTCCATGCAGATGTAGGAATCATCTGACCGAGCGAGATTAAAATCCGAAATAAAATTGCAAAAATTGGCCAAAGAAATTTTTCAGCTGCCACTAAGTGCAATAAGAACGTACCACAACGCAATATTACTCGCTATTGTGGACTACGGATCGACCTTTGGGCTCATAGAGCCAGAAAGGTAAGGACAGCACAGGCTGTACGGCGAGTACAGAGGAGAGTACTCCGGCGCCTGGCAGGCGCGTATAAAACAACGCTGACTGAGACGCTGCTGAATGTATTAGGCTTCCTAGTTTCGTACAACTGGCCCTAGCCGTAAGAAAGAGAGGTGTACAATACTAGCTCGTAAAGGGCTAATATGATAAGGTTAAGAAGGTACTGGACATAAGAACTGTGGTGTCACCGCCAGACACCACACTTGCTAGGTGGTAGCTTTAAATCGGCCGCGGTCCATTAGTACATGTCGGACCCACGTGTCGCCACAGTCAGTATTTGCAGACCGAGCGCCACCACACGGCAGGTCTAGAGAGACGTACTAGCACTCGCCCCCAGTTGTACGACGACTTTGCTAGCGACTACACTGACGAAGCCTTTCTCGCATTTGCCGAGAGACAGTTAGAATAGCCTTCAGCTAAGTCCATGACTACGACCTAGCAAGGCGCCATTAACCGTATCTGGAGAGAGTCTCACTTGTATTAACAATAGCGATGTACCACAAGGATGAATTAAAGTTAAGTATTAACGCAGCTACGTACTTTTCTTTATAGCATTCATCACGTATCCTGTTTCAGACCTCACGCCAGCCGGCGTGTGTGTACGCGTGCATTTCGGTTACCCGTCACTGTGGACTGGCTGTCTTGTCAGTCCACAACAAGAACCGTATCGAATAAACAAATAAGAGGGTGCATTTCAGAGAATGGCGAGAAATCTGTGACAAGGAAGAAACATGGAGGAGAACTTACCAGTTTGTACCTACATAAAAGAAAAATTCAGAATGTCATACTTCCTTCCGATCAAAGGAGCTACATACTACGTGTCGGGACATGGTCCCAGCTACTTACAAAAAATACGGCAGCGTACCACACACACACACACACACACTTGTAAATAAAAAGCAATCAGCACGCCGGATCACATTGTGTGGGAATATGCCTTTAGGCAATGTGATAGACCAGGACAGGAAGCTACACTCCTGGAAATTGAAATAAGAACACCGTGAATTCATTGTCCCAGGAAGGGGAAACTTTATTGACACATTCCTGGGGTCAGATACATCACATGATCACACTGACAGAACCACAGGCACATAGACACAGGCAACAGAGCATGCACAATGTCGGCACTAGTACAGTGTATATCCACCTTTCGCAGCAATGCAGGCTGCTATTCTCCCATGGAGACGATCGTAGAGATGCTGGATGTAGTCCTGTGGAACGGCTTGCCATGCCATTTCCACCTGGCGCCTCAGTTGGACCAGCGTTCGTGCTGGACGTGCAGACCGCGTGAGACGACGCTTCATCCAGTCCCAAACATGCTCAATGGGGGACAGATCCGGAGATCTTGCTGGCCAGGGTAGTTGACTTACACCTTCTAGAGCACGTTGGGTGGCACGGGATACATGCGGACGTGCATTGTCCTGTTGGAACAGCAAGTTCCCTTGCCGGTCTAGGAATAGTAGAACGATGGGTTCGATGACGGTTTGGATGTACCGTGCACTATTCAGTGTCCCCTCGACGATCACCAGTGGTGTACGGCCAGTGTAGGAGATCGCTCCCCACACCATGATGCCGGGTGTTGGCCCTGTGTGCCTCGGTCGTATGCAGTCCTGATTGTGGCGCTCACCTGCACGGCGCCAAACACGCATACGACCATCATTGGCACCAAGGCAGAAGCGACTCTCATCGCTGAAGACGACACGTCTCCATTCGTCCCTCCATTCACACCTGTCGCGACACCACTGGAGGCGGGCTGCACGATGTTGGGGCGTGAGCAGAAGACGGCCTAACGGTGTGCGGGACCGTAGCCCAGCTTCATGGAGACGGTTGCGATTGGTCCTCGCCGATACCCCAGGAGCAAGTGTCCCTAATTTGCTGGGAAGTGGCGGTGGGGTCCCCTACGGCACTGCGTAGGATCCTACAGTCTTGGCGTGCATCCGTGCGTCGCTGCGGTCCGGTCCCAGGTCGACGGGCACGTGCACCTTCCGCCGACCACTGGCGACAACATCGATGTACTGTGGAGACCTCACGCCCCACGTGTTGAGCAATTCGGCGGTACGTCCACCCGGCCTCCCGCATGCCCACTATACGCCCTCGCTCAAAGTCCGTCAACTGCACATACGGTTTACGTCCACGCTGTCGCGGCATGCTACCAGTGTTAAAGACTGCGATGGAGCTCCGTATGCCACGGCAAACTGGCTGACACTGACGGCGGCGGTGCACAAATGCTGCGCAGCTAGCGCCATTCGACGGCCAACACCGTGGTTCCTGGTGTGTCCGCTGTGCCGTGCGTGTGATCATTGCTTGTACAGCCCTCTCGCAGTGTCCGGAGCAAGTATGGTGGGTCTGACACACCGGTGTCAATGTGTTCTTTTTTCCATTTCCAGGAGTGTATTTGGAAATGCAACAGTTTGTAACATAATAAAGAACGAGGAACTGTGGTATAAACTGCACTCGCTGACAGCTAAAATATCAGCTTACGAATCGCAAGCCTACATGGCTAAGAGAATTCCAGGAAGAGGCCATGCATCATGATAACGAGACGCACCACAACAGCAAACCCACTACAACATCCTTCTGCAAGCAGTGAAGAGACGAGCCTCAGGGAGGATCAGGAAGGATTTCCTAGACCCTGACAGCCATCTCCCAATGTCTACACCTTGGGTGGTACAGCACCGCATCCCCTATGAATCCTGAGTTGCACCTCAGCCCGGGGGCTCACCATCCTGATAAACGAGAAATTCAGCTTGGTTCTGATACCAAGTGTTGTCTAATGTGGTGCCGGGTGGTGTAGTGTTGTATAGTAATGTGACCCATAATTATGAATTACAAAATTTGTGGTCTACGAATGCTGCATAGTGTAACGAAACAGTAACATGTGTCTTTTTGGATTCGAGGTGAATAGATGTCTGTGAGCTACATGGCCAAATGGAAGTATGTAGAACTTTTTTAGTTATTATTATTATTATTATTATTATTCTTTTTATATTCTACGGCGATTTTTCCCCTCTTAAGCAGCATAAGGCTTGGCTACTAGCAACACATTTGAAATTATGTTAAAAATATTATAAATTATGTTAAAAATATCATACGCTATATTCAAGCCATTTCAAGTGCAACGTTCAATCTGTTGTTTTATATAGATAACAGGTTAAAAGAAAATAACAGGTAAATAAATACCAATCCTATTTTGTATGTATCCCAGACTGAGGAGCAATATTCAAGTATTGGTTGAATAACCGCTTTATAAGCTATTTCTTTTGCTAACGGAAACTTTCTGAGGATTATTCTAACGAATCTCAGTCCGACATCTGCCTTACCCGCGATTAATTTTGTGTGGTCGTTACACTTCAGATCTCTCCGTACGCACACCACTAGATATTGTATGAAAGTAACTGCTTCCAGTGATCGATCTCCAATTGTGTAATTGTACAATAAAGGGTCTTTCTCCCAACGTAGTCGCGATAAGGTAATATTTTTTATGTCGATATTCAGTTGACGCTCCCATCAACAAGCGTCGATACTCAGCAGATCATTCAGCAATTCCCCACCATTTTCTAGCCTTGCCACTTCTCTGTGTACACCAGCGTCATCTGCGAAAAGCTTCATGGAACTTCCGACCATATCTAATAGGTCATTTACATGTATTTTGAAAAGAAACGGTCCTATAACACTTCCTGGGGGGCATGTTCGAAGTTACTAAAGATTTCTCTCCGTTCAGAATGACGTTCTGCTTGCTAGAAACTTTTCGACCCTGTTGCACAATTGATCTGATGTTTCGTACCCTCTTATTTTGTTCATTAGGTGGCTGTGCGGAACTCTATCGAACGGCTGCCGGAACGCAAGGCAGGCAGCATTCATCAAGTTGCCGGCTTCTACTGTGAGGCTTTGGCTACGATTAAATTTGCATTGAAACTCTCTTTGCTTTTGTATCAGCTTTCTGACGAGGTTGTTTAACCATGGCGGGTCTTTTCCATCACTCACATGCTTGTTGAAATCTAAGGGTTTTTCGCCTGTCCGATACATTTTGCATGCAAAGTAGAATAGTCTTGTCACAGCTGTCTCTCCCAAGTATATTTATATTTTTGAGGGAATGCTGCCTATTCCGGGGAAGATTGGTCGTATCAGATAAATTAGTGTTTACATAAAATGCTAAATTTCTTCCGTCGTCGTGTCATCTATCTTGTCCACCGTGCCTATTAAGTCCAGAAGAATAAGCAGAGGGCAGCGTCGACAAACACAGGAGGTAGCACTGCAAATGTGTCAGGTGACGCAGCATGAGCCCTACAGATATTCTGATCTCACCAGGGATCAGTAAGCAGGCTAATACATCATCCGGACGCGCTGGCAATTCGTCCTGTGGCAAAGGCGATGGAATTGCAATGAATATTGTTTTCCACTGCGGTAGTCTCAGGTCTGCGTGTTCATAAACAGTTGTTCTATAGATACAATCGTGAACGAGTACATTCTGCATTGTGCAACGAAGCAAGATGTGCATTATAAAAGAGAAGCAACTACTAGAAAGTGTATTAACTATTAAGTATCGTCAAACCGCTATAAACTGTACTTACGTATCAAGGCTGCAAAATTGTAGGAAAGCTGATACTTCGCAAAAAAATTTCCCGATTATCCTATTTAACGTGGGCCCGAGATTGCATGGAAAATCGAAAAAGACAGAAAAGCCAAAATACACATTTTTTTACCGGAAAATGCTATTTGTTGTATTTACATAGCATACTGCATGTCGCATTTGAAAACCCACCGTATCAGTTACGTGTTACTCGGTGGACTGACAACGTATTTACAAAACTACAGCTACAACGCACTGTATTTGTTATCACTTGGTTTCAGGTTGCTTTTGGGAAACAGTCATCTAATTTTCGTTTCGATTCTGTTATATATTCACTTTTTTCTGACCACAGTTCTCATTTTGTGGAGAGTCGGTATAATCAAACCAGTTTTCTCTTTTATACTCCAGTAACAGATGAACACGTTTCACCGCTTCGGTGCAACTGCTAAATGGTTTCTCGACAACCTTGTGTTCACTCTCTTACCCTACCGAGCACACATTTCTCGAATCCCGGTTGGAAGGCATCAGTGTTTAACCATCTCCATCATCTAATTTTTCACAACTACAAATTTGTGTTCTGAACGAAAATACTCGATCTAATTATAACAAAATCCTTCTGGTTTCCTTTTTTATTTCTTTCAAAATCGCCCCACTACTTCATGCATAGATCCTGAGCCATATAATTCACACCTGAATAATCGGAAGTTTTCTGCAGCAGTCTTTTATCTCTTTCGGCTAGCTAATATCCACAGGGTGTTTCAGACGACGTTTTTTGTCTGTAACTTACAAAATAATTAGTGAAAGGAATATTTATTTAGAAAGGTAAATGCAAAAAAGTTATTGTTTCTCCGTAGTTACGAATAGCGTTTATTTAGTTATTTTCCAGAGATTCACAGCAACGAGCTATAATATTTTAAATGAAAAAAAAAATTTCTATTATGTAGCTACTGTATTTGTACTAACTAAGTATAAATCATTTTACATCACATTTCTATTAATTTTAGTAAGGTAGCTAGAAACGATCAATTTTTGGGGATGTATTAAGATTGGTGTTGTGGAATAAAAATGTCCATTTAAGTGAGGTCCTCAAACGAGTGTCCGTTTTCATGGAAGCGCAACTAATTGCACCTTCGAAACGACCTTCAGACGACATGTGAAGTAGTTGGTGTGAAGCTTCCTCGATGCGCAGTTTGAAGTCACGCTCGGTTAGACACAATAGGTTCGCTCTGCCACGGATATTGACGAGGAATAAATATGTCGTACACATCCGACGTGTGCGTTGACACGTTGCTGATCCTTGGCGAATGCCGACACGCCACCAATCAAGCAGTCATTGCTTATGCCAGGAGATATACTGATCAAACAGCTACATTAGCGATTACGTTCTTATGTGCTGAACGACGGTTTCGAGAAACAAGTAGTTTGACAAGGTGCGGCAGCAACAGACGAAGACCACCAAATAATGAAGCTATTGAAGCGTTTTAGATGGAATATGCCACGATACGCATGTCTGCTTACAATAAATTGTCAAATTCACTGGTATCAGCCTGATATCGGTGTGTGGTGTGGCAAATAGTATACGGTGATAAGCTTCACATCTACAACCTATCACCAACACTCGAGAGAATTGGAATTCAACCGGAAAATTACATTCTGCGAAGAGCCGTTAATAATTTCACTCTGGACAGGTTACAAAGTGTTGCGGTGTCTGATGAATCGACATCACACAATATGGCTCAATGAACAGTCGTAATAAGCGTTACTGGCCCACTGAAAATAGTAGGTGGATACTTCACGTCGCTCGACAAACGAGGTGGTCCATTAATATGTGATGTGGAATCCTTCAGGATGAAATCATCGATCCACACTACTTCGAATGCCCTCTAAGAAGTGAGATGCTTGAAACTTTTACCGTCGAAAGTATCTGTACTCTCCTTGCAAACGTCAGTTCAGACGGATGCAGCACGGTGTTCACTCAGCTCATTCTGCGCGTGAACAGTAACTGAACAGCCAACCGCGGTGACCGAGCGATTCTGGGCGCTTCAGTCCGGAACCGCGCGACTGCTACGGTCGCAGATTCGAATCCTGCCTCGGACATGGATGTGTGTAATGTACTTAGGTTAGTTAGGTTTAAGTAATTCTAAGTTCTTGTGGACTGATGACCTCCGATATTAAGTCCCACAGTACTCAGAGCCATTTGAACCAGTAACTGAACAAGCTGTTTCCTGGAAGATGGTTAGAATGCCGCAGTCCTTAGGAATAACTTCAGGTTGATTCCAGTATATAAGAAAGGTAAAAGAGCGGACCTGCAAAATTACAGACCAATATCACTAAATTCTGTTAGCTGCAGAATCCTTGAACATATTCTCAGTTAGAATATAATGAAATTTTTTGAGGCTAAGAAGCTTATGTCCACGAGTAAGCATAGTTTTAGAAAGCATCGCTCGTGCGAAACTCAGCTTGCCCTTTTCTCACGTGATATGCTGAGAACTATGGATGAAGGACAACAGGCAGGTTCCATATTTCTAGATTTCCAGAAAACATTTGACACGGTGCCCCATTGCAGGCTGTTAACACAGGTACGAGCGTATGGAGTAAGTTTACAGATATGTGAGTGGCTAGAAGACTTCTTAAATAGTAGAACCCAGTATGCTGACCTGAACAGCAAGTGTTCAACGGAGACAAGGGTATCGTCAGGAGTGCCTTAGGGAAGTGTGATAGGACCACTGGCATTCTCTATATACTTAAACGATTTGGCGGACGGGACAGGCAGCAAATTGCGGTTATTTGCTGGTGATGCTATGGTGTATGGTAAGGTATCGAGGTTGAGTGACTATAGGAAGATGCAAGACGATTTAGACAAAATTTGTAGTTGGTGTCATCAGGTAGTTCTAACTGTCAAAAATGTAAGTTAATCCACATGAAAAGTGAGAACAAATCCGTAATGTTCAGATACAGTATGACTAGAGTCCTGCTTGGCACAGTCAAGATCTGGGCTTAACATTGCAAACTGATATGAAGTGGGACGGGCATATGAGAACGTTGGTTGGAAAGACGAACGGTCGACTTCGGTTTATTGGGAGAATTTTAGAAAAGAGTGGTTCACCTGTAAAGGAGTCGCGTATATGACGCTGGTGCGACCTCCTATTGTTGAGGACTGCTCGAGTGATTGGGATCCGTACCAGACCGGACTGAAGAGGACATCGAAGCAATTCAGAGGCGGGCTGCAAGATTTGTTAACGGCAGGTTAGAACAGCACGTAAGTGTTACGGAGATGCTTCGGGAACTCAAATGGGAATCCCTGGAGGGAAAGCGACGTTCTTTTCGAGAAACACTGTTAGGAAATTTTAGCGAACACGACATTTGAATTTGAATGGCGAACTTTTCTACAGCCGCCAACATACAATACGCGGAAGAAACATGAACATAAGATACGAGAAATTAGGGCTCATACGGAGGTATATAGACAGTCGCTTTTCCCTCGCTGTATTTGCGAGTGGAACAGGAAAGGAAATGACAAATAGTGGTACAGGGTAGCCTCCGCCATGCACCGCACGGTGGCTTGGGGACTATCTCTGTAGATGTAGACTCACACTGTCGTCCGATTTTACACCGGTAGGCACGGTGATTCCGCGATGATCTTACAAGCTTTCAGGGGTGATGGAGAAGGGTAAATTTATCAGCTTGCGGTAAGAGATTTTGGTCTGTAAACAATCAGTCGAAAGTGATAAGCGAAAATCGTTGTGATGCCTCTGACAGTGAAATACATGTAGCGGTATTGTTGTTGCTAAGATTATAGGATAGCCAACTTTCAGAGGTGGTATTATGGACCAAGACAAGAAAGAAAGTCTGCTAAAGAAGGGCTGTGAAACGCACTTGAGGAGCTATGAGAACTTGCTCATCTTCGCTACTGTGAAACACACCTCCTTTATAGAACAAGTGTTCATAGACCTTAAGGTATGTATTTTCGAGCCCATGTTTACTAGACATTTCTTCTTGTTTTGGTCCATACTACCACCTCTGACAGTTGCCTGCTCTACAATCTTAGCAACAACAGTACAGGTGCTTGTATTCTACTGTCAGAGGTATCAGAAAGATTTTCACTTATAACTTTCGACTCAGCTGTTTCCGTACATCTACATCTACGTGATTACTCTGCTATTCACAATAAAGTGCCTGGCAGAGGGTTCAATGAACCACCTTCAAGCTGTCTCTATACCGTTCCACTCTCGAACGGCACGCGGGAGAAACGAGCACTTAAATTTTTGTGTGCGAGCCCTGATTTCTCTTATTTTATCGAGATGATCATTTTTACCTATGGGTGCCAACAGAAAGTTTTCGCAATCGGAGGAGAAAACTGGTGATTGAAATTTCATGAGAAGATCCCGTCGCAAAGAAAAACGCCTTTGTTTTAATGATTGCCACTCCAATTCACGTATCATGTTTGTGACACTATCTCCCCTATTTCGCGATAATACAAAACGAGCTGTCTTTCAGTCGCACGTGATTCGGATCCCACACCGCACAGCACTACTCCAGAATAGGGCGGACAAGCGTGGTGTGAGCAGTCTCTTTAGTAGACCTGTTGCACATTCTAAGTGTTGTGCCAATGAATCGCAGTCTTTGGTTTGCTCTACCCACAATATTATCTATGTGATCGTTCCAATTTAGGTTATTTGTAATTGTAATCCCTAAATATTTAGTTGAATTTATAGCCTTCAGATTTGTGTGACTTATCGCGTAATCGATATTTAGGGGATTTCTTTTAGTACTGATGTGAATAACTTCACACTTTTCCTTATTCAGGGTCAATTGTCACTTTTCGCACCATATATACATCTTATCTAAATCATTTTGCAAGTAGTTTTGATAATCTGATGACTTTACAAGACGGTAAATGACAGCATCATCTGCAAACCATCTACGATGGCTACTCATATTGTCTCCTATGTCGTCAATATAGATCAGGTACCCTTGCCTTAAACTGGTAAATTTAACCTTGTCCATTATCCCCGAAAGTTTTTAACCTCATCACGGAATGTCACTGCATTTTTTTATATGTAAAGAAACGAGTTTACGCCTCAAAAGAACAACCCCAGTTGCCTTCAAAAAAAAGCATCGAGGAGGCTAATCATTCCCTGAAACTAGCAACTTTACGATTCGTCTGCAGGTCTTTTACAGGGCGAACTGAGTTGTGTATTCACTTAAATGGACATTTTGGCAGTGTAAGGTGTCAGGCAAATCCAACACCTTCCATGAAAACACTGACGTGATAGCAAATCCGGCAATATGTCACATAGCTCCGAATAAATCCTGACATTAAATTAACCAAAGTAATACGATCAACGAGTGAGCAAATGGAATACTACAGACTAACACAAGAACGTCTGATTGCATGTCATACCTTCCCACCATGAAACAGACGCAGTTCCGAGAGGAGAAACGAGAACTGAAGCCGAGAGCAGAGTTGTGTAGGCTAGAAAGCCCTACGATAAGAGCGGGACAATGGGACACCCGCATTGCCGGCCGACTGCCAAGAGGTCCACCCCCCAGCCCATGTTAAAAGATAGAGCCCTCCAGAAGAACAGTATAGATCTTACGATAACGCCAAAAGGACCACACCAGCTGCAAGTTTTAGCGTGAGACTATACGTGTCTCTGTTATGTAGCAAACATTAAGAACATTGCCCCACCACGAAAAGTATCATGTTTCTAATTGGATAGACAGAATTTTTGTAGGCGGAGCTTAAGGTTAACATTGAGACGTTGATTGGTCAGTTGAAGACACAGCCAGATACCTTTTTCTTAAACCATCTTCGGTAAACAGTAGTAAGGATAAGTTCGAGAGAGTTGCTACCGAGACGACGAGGTGTGCGGAGCTGCGCGGCCAGCCGCCCCTGACACTGCGTAACCACCGGTAAGGTAATGAACGCACGCGAGGCCACATAAAAGTGCATAAGGCTTCACTCAGAACTGCAGAAGTCTCACCTGTTACATCCCCTTTTTAAGTAATCCTAGTGTCGATCGTCAATTAAACTTCGTGGTATTCACATTTGCTACTTGAAGTTAAAATCTGAAACTCGGTGATTTTTCTGTTATACAATTATTGAGAAGCCACATCAGCCACTGTAATTTACAACAAGTTAAATAGTTCTGCAAGGTTCGCAGGAGAGCTTCTGTAAAGTTTGGAAGGTAGGAGACGAGATACTGGCAGAAGTAAAGCTGTGAGTACCGCGCGTGAGTCGTGTTCGATAGCTCAGATGGTAGAGCACTTGCCCGCGAAAGGCAGAGGTCCCGAGTTCGAGTCTCGGTCGGGCACACAGTTTTAATCTGCCAGGAAGTTTCAAGTTAAATAAGTAATTAAAGATAATTGAGGTTCACTGTACACCATTTTTGATAGTTTTCTCTTTTATGAAACTTAATTTAAACCTAGATTATATATGTGATATGGCATAGGTCACCCTTCGATCCATTATAGAACTTGGAAACCCATTCAGGGAATATTCGTTCACATTTTTGTTGAACGCAGTTGGTTTTTATCATCCTGTATTAAAATATTTCCTTTTATCAATAGTACAATTTATAAACAATGTTTTGTGAGTAGAATAAAATTTCCAATGGTAAACTTAACTGCTTTTTCGACGTTATATTACCATCTAACTAAAAATAGGAAAGCCTTGAACCCGTTCCACTAAATTTAGTTACTATTAAGATTCTTTTACAGGGAGAGCAGTGGAGCTGACTCTGAAATCATTAAGTATTTGATTATATCATCGCCAGTCTCACTGAACTCTTCTGAACTCTACACGTCATGTGTGGTCTGGCGTCTGCTTACCAGCAACATGTCCCAGGTTCAAACTAGGCAATTCCCTAAAAAACACGCTGAGAGCGTCGTTGCGCGAAAGTGGTAGGGAGACACGACTTAGAACAAACAGACACCACGAAGAATGTTAGAGCAGTCCCAATTATGCGCAACATGTTGCATCCAGGCCCCAAAACTTCGAATGTTGTTAGCTCCTTAACTGAAGTTCGTTACATACTGGTATGTACAAAGCTGATTGAAATTCATCAGCTACATGTTAGCAAAAATATGTCCACAACTTTAGTGTAGTTTTACCGGTCGAAATAGATTTTGCTATCACTTATTACGTTGTAAGTTAAGAGAAAAACGGCGTGCAAGTGGCGGGCGACGTACCTCTGGAAGGGCGAGGCGCGGGCAGGCGGCCGAGGAGAACTGCGTGCAGACGGGGTCGTCGGTGGCCTGCGTGGCCAGCGGGCCCAGGAAGCTGGAGTCTGCCGCGAGCCGCGTCAGCGCGCAGAAGCTGGCGCCGCCGTCCAGCGGCCACGTCCAGCCGCGAGACCGGCACTGCGCCTGCACCGCACAGCCGCCACTACTCATCTCGCCTCCTTCACGGCCCTCCACCACGTACAGCCTCACAATTATCGAACTACACTGCTGGCCATTAAAGCTGCTACACCAAGAAGAAATGCAGATGATAAATGGGTATTCATTGGACAAATATATTATACTACAACTGACATGTGATTACATTTTCACGCAATTTGGGTGCATAGATCCTGAGAAATCAGTACCCAGAACAACCACCTCTGGCCGTAATAACGGCCTTGATACGCCTGGGCATTGAGTCAAACAGAGCTTGGATGGCGTGTACAGGTACAGCTGCACGTGCAGCTTCAACACGATACCACAGTTCATCGAGAGTAGTGACTGGCGTATTCTGACGAGCCAGTTGCTCGGCTACCATTGACCAGACGTTTTCAATTGGTGAGAGATCTGGAGAAGGTGCTGGCCAGGGCCACAGTCGAAGATTTTCTGTATCCATAAAGGCCCGTACAGGACCTGCAACATGCGGTCGGGCATTATCCTGCTGAAATGTAAGGTTTCGCAGGGATCGAACGAAGGGTAGAGCCACGGGTCGTAACACATCTGAAATGTAACGTCCACTGTGCGAAGTACCGTCAATGCGAACAAGAGGTGACCGAGACGTGTAACCAATGGCACCCCATACCATCACGCCGGGTGATACGCCAGTATGGCGATGACGAATACACGCTTCCAATGTGCGTTCACCGCGATGACGCCAAACACGGATGCGACCATTATGATGCTGTAAACAGAACCTAGATTCATCCGAAAAAATGTCGTTCTGCGATTCGTACACCCAGGTTCGTCGTTGAGTATACCATCGCAGGCGCTCCTGTCTGTGATGCAGCGTCAAGGGTAGCCGCAGCCATCGTCTCCGAGCTGATAGTCCATGCTTCCTCAAACGTCGTCGAACTGTTCGTGCAGATGGTGGTTGTCTTGCAAAACGTCCTCATCTGTTGACTCGGGGATCGAGACGTGGCTGCACGATCCGTTACAGCCATGCGGATAAGATGCCTGTCATCTCGACTGCTAGTGATACGAGGCCGTTGGGATCCAGCACGGCGTTCCGTATTACTCTCCTGAAACCACCGATTCCAGATTCTGCTAACAGTCATTGGATGTCGACCAACGCGAGCAGCAATGTCGCGATACGATAAACCACAATCGCGATACGCTCCATCCGACCTTTATCAAATTCGGAAACGTGATGGTACGCATTTCTCCTCCTTACACGAGGCATCAGAACAAAGTTTCACCAGGCAACGCCGGTCAACTGCTGTTTGTGTATGAGAAATCGGTTGGAAATTTCCCTCATGTCAGCACGTTGTAGGTGTCGCGTCCGGCGCCAACCTTGTGTGAATGTTCTGAAAAGCTAATCATTTGCATCTCACAGTATCTTCTTCATGTCGGTTAAATTTCGCGCCTGTAGCACGTCATCTTCATGGTGTAGCAATTTTAATGACCAGTAGTGTATATGAAATTAAATCGTCACAACTTCCGAACGGTTTGCGTTAGGACGTTCGAACTGCACGGTTGGCCGCGGGGCATGATGCGAATTAGTATGAGCATGCGCATGGTTTTCTTTAGCCACGAATCCCACTTTCAATTGGATAGGTTTCGTCAATATGCATAATCGGCGCATTTGGGGGATTGAGAATCCGCAGTTTGTTATCGAAAAGTCTCTTCACCCTCAACGAGCGACTGTGTACATTTGGGGGATAGAGAATCCCCATTTTGCGATCGAGAAGTCTCTTCACCCTTAACGGGTGACTGTGTGGTGTACAATGTGCAGTCAGGGAATAATCGGTGCGACATTCCTTGATGGCATGGTGACGACCGAACAGTACGTGAAGGTTTTGGAAGATGATTTCATTCCCATAATCCAAAGTGACCTTGATTTCGGCAAGATGTGGTTCACGCAAGACGAAGCTCGACCACGTCGAAGCAGGAGTGTATTTGATGTCCTGGAGGAGCACTTTGGGGATCGCATTCTGGCTCTGGGGTACCCAGAGGCCACTGGCGCTGGCCTCGATTGCTCGCCATATTCTCCGTATCTGAACACATGCGGCTCCTTTTTGTGGGGCTATATTAAAGACAAGGTGTACATCAATAACACCAAAACCATTGGTAGTTGAAAACAGCCATTCAGGAGGTCATCGACAGCATCGATGTTCTGATGCTTCATCGGGTCATGCAGAATTTCGCTATTCGCCAATGATGGCAGGAATATCGAACATGTCATAACCTAAATCCGAATATGTCGTAGTGACGTTTACATGTTGAGTAAAGTATGTGCACGCCGTAGTTTGTAATTTATGTTTTTTCATGCAGTTCAGCAATTGTCACCTTGTATGCAGGCAATGGCGAGACACATGTGCCACTATATGTTTGGAAACTGATTACAGTGGATCAATAAAAATTGAAAATTACACAAAGTGAAACGAATCTAAGTTAAACTGAATTGCTTGAGTTAACGAACAGTGTATTCCGTGGAATTTTACTGCGCTAATAGAGATTAACAATTAACAGGATGTTGTGTAAAAGAGGAGTAGATCTTGCCAGTGGTGAACTGAAAAGAGGAAAACAGAACTGTGAATAAATGAGATGGATGAGGAGCGAGAAGCGTGTATAGTTTCACAGCCTAAGAGAATGAATCGATTGAGAGAAAAGAGATGAACAACGAGTTGAAATCAGAGAGGAGTGTCGAGTGAGACGCTGCAGCAAGTTGACACACAGGCGCCCCAGTAGCTGCGAGATCAGCATGCCGGATTGCTAGCCAAAGGAACCTCAGTTCGATTCCCGGAAATTTTCTCCGCATTGGGACTAGGTGGTGGGAAACACCAGGAATGTGTTGTATGAGTGAGAAAATTTGATTAGTATCACATGAAGTGGCTCTACCAGAATTACAACATGATTGGAGAAACTCCGGAATCAAACAATTTTTTACAAAATACAATGCTTGCTCTGAAAAGACATCATTTGGAGCTACTTCCATGAGCAGTGAACATCAATTCAATCCTATATTTTCGATTAAAGGAGCAATCTGTCAGTGGAATCATACCATTCATTGCCAAATGGATCTTATAAATTTTTGCAGAGTGTATTTCATTGGCAACGAACAAAGTGAATTTCCAGTGTTTTCTCTAACATTTGCCACTATCGTTTATGAATGTTTTGGAATGTTCCCGACTATTTCAGGATGTTCTCGAATTTTTTGGAATTTTCTTGGTGTTCTGTAAAGAAATAAACGAGTTACAGAATACTTTCTTTCAAATCAGGTTATTGTTGAATGATTAACTGGATTTAAGAGTACTTAAAAGTATTCCTTAGAATTCGAGAGTATTTTTGAGAGTGAAATACTAACATTTTTATCATTCTTTGAATATTTATTTTTACGATATTCTCTAATGTGTTCGAGTGATTTGGATTGTTTTCACAAAACAAATGAAAATAAAGATTAAGCGAAACGTGTCATTTTCAGATAATAACTCCATTAAAATTTTTTCAGTGATTTAATACAATAATAACAATTTCTTCTGTCTTAGTGTTGGTGTTCTCTCTGTCTTCCCTTACTCAGCTGTCTCTGTTTTGCCGGTTCTATCTATGGACATACGAAACGTGTCGTGTTTGTTGTTGACAGCACGTACTGTCATTTGGAAACGTACACCTTTATTTGACTGCGATGTTACCAGTCAGGTTACACAGGCAGGCTCTCACACAAGCAAGTGAAAAGTATGTTACGTTAAACGTAGCTTGTAATTTACAGAATTACTTGACATTTTCGAGATGTTGTATTTTACACGCTACTTTACTCTCCGAAAGTTAGCTGCGAAATTTGGAAATCGATGTATTTAAACAAATAAACGCTTGTACAAAAATGTTATTTCAGGGTTTAGCACTACCATGAATCTTCTCTCCTCGACCTTGGTTCCGCGCTTGCAGCTGCCTGTACAAGGCACGGTTGCATGGCGTAACAGACATACAGAAGGCCGACAAAAATATGGAAAAACCAAAAGCACAACTCATTATCATGCCTATTACGTTGCAGGAAATCCACCGACATTTAAAATAACTTCCATGCGTCTCGGAATGGATACATACAGGTCATGTATGGTCTTCAAGGGAAGCTTATACCATTCTTCCTGCAAAATAGGGGTAAGCTCAGAACGACGATGGAGTTGGCTAACGATCAAACGCCCTTCTCTTCTAAGTAGACCAGAAGGGCTCAATAATAGTGAGATCCGATGACTGCGGTGCCCAGGGGCGATGTGATAATCGCCGGCCGCGGTGGTCTAGCGGTTCTAGGCGCTCAGTCCGGAGCCGCGCGACTGCTACGGTCGCAGGTTCGAATCCTGCCTCGGGCATGGATGTGTGTGATGTCCTTAGGTTAGTTAGGTTTAAGTAGTTCTAAGTTCTAGGAGTCTGATGACCTCAGATGTTGAGTCCCATAGTGCTCAGAGCCATTTGAACCATTGATGTGATAATCCATCACAAAAACTGACCTGGAGCGCGGAAAGTGGATGAGTTGGAACAGAATGCTAGCTCGGGAAGGTAGGCAGATGCGGGAGGCACAGTCTACGACTGCCATGATTAGATATAATTGCTAGAGTAGTAAACTCGAATGCGCTTTCCAGCTATCCTCTTCAGTTGACCGCAACTCCTGCGTTCTTAGTCTTCGACAGTCTGACACACACTAATATATATATATATATATATATATATATATATATATATACTGCCTGACAAAAAGGTGAAACACCCAGAATACACGATCGGATGTCCAAGTAGCTTGGTACACGTGCACACAATCTGTAGGTAAGTAAATGATTTGCAATTCTTTCTCTTAGACACTTGTTATCAGGCTTGTTAGGGTACGTAAGGGGCATGAACAGCGTCAATGACGAGTGAACATTGCGGAGAACATGGAGTTATCGGTGTCGTGCGGGGAAGCGTTATCAGCACTAACGGAGTTTGGAGGGGCCTCCATTTGGCCGGATTGTCCTCTCGTGAAATATCCAGACTTTTGTGGGGCGTTCAGATATGACAGCGACTCGATGGTAGACTGCATGGCGACGTGAGGGGAAGCATGCTCCTCGTCAAAGTTCCAGTCGACCACGTCTGACCACCACTAGCAAGAGTCACAAAGCGCCAAGCCAAGCACCTTATAACTCCAAACATCTGCGTCTGCCATCCGAGAACAAATAACAGACTCCTTGCAACATTCTGTATAATCTTGCGCCACTCGTCGGAAACTAGCAGTAGCCCAAAAAGGGAATGGCCGTCGCATATGTAGGCTGCCATTACTACAACACAAAGGGTTATGTTTGGAGTGTTACCGTGAGTGGGAAACGTGGACTGATGATGAATGGCGCTGCACTGTGTTCAGCGATAACTCTCGGTCCACTTCCCTGAGTGACAATCGTATGGTGAGGGCAGAGGACAGGACCAATCCTTCCAAAGTTTTGGGGAGGCAGCGGTATTATACCTGGTGCCAAGGTGTATGGTTGACATCGGGTATGACTACAGGTCACGGCTGGTAGCACTAGAGGGAATACTGACGGAATAACGGACATCCTACGTCCTCGTGTGTTACCTCTCATGGAGCAGTGTCGTATTGTCATTTTTCAACAACAACAAAAAAAAAAAAAAAATGCTCGCTACAGATATCACATGTGTCTGCGAACTGCCGGCGTAATGTTGTGGTATTCACATGGCCAGCAAGATCGCCAGATCCGCTCCCAATGGAACGTGTGGCCCGCATCTCGTGGTCGTGCGGTAGCGTTCTCGCTTCCCACGCCCGGGTTCCCGGGTTCGATTCCCGACGGGGTCAGGGATTTTCTCTGCCTCGTGATGGCTGGGTGTTGTGTGCTGTCCTTAGGTTAGTTAGGTTTAAGTAGTTCTAAGTTCTAGGGGACTGATGACCAAAGATGTTAAGTCCCATAGTGCTCAGAGCCATTTCAACCATTTGGAACGTGTGTAGGACAACTTCGGAAGTCAACTCTGTCCCAGTGCCAATATCCGAGATATCGAGTGCCAGTCACAAAAGTTGTGCGGTTGTCGTCCAGCTTGACTCCGGACAGGATACAACGGCTTCTTGATACCTTTCGCAAACGAATCAATGCCTGGGTCCAGGACAGAGGGGTGTAACTTCATACTGATCTGTAGGCTCGTACTGACTTCTTTGTCAGTTTGACTCGATTTATCACTGAAATAACATCAAATGCCCCCTCAACCCGTGAAGTTTTACTAGATTACTTCGTCCCATCGTGGGCGCTTCATGGTTTTTGTCAGGCAGTGCACATGCTACCGAGTCAACACTGTGGTTAAGACAATGGATTCGCATCACTGTCCAAACATACCGATTTAAGTTTTCCGTGATTAGAGTTTTCCGTGCTCTCCTAAATAGCTGAAAGCAAATGTTTGGGTGTTTCTTTCAGAAGAACATGGTCTATTTCCTTTCCCATTCACAGTTCGTGCCTTGTCAACAACGTCGTCCATGTTGACATGGTGTTAAAGCCTACGTTCCTTCTTACCAACCCTTCAACTACAGTTTCTAGAAACAGACCTACCATAATATCACTTCGATTCCCTCTATGTCCTTTGTTTGATTTTTTCACTTGTTGCAGGACTTCTTATATTGAACAGTCTTCTTTAAGCCATGTAATCGTTTCTTTTTTTCACAGTAACTGGTAAAGTTAAACAAATACACTCATCAGAAAAAGTTTTGCATCTCCTCGGTTCCGAGAGTTTCGGAACTTGTAGAGAAAATTGGAATAGAGATGAACATAAACATCATTACCGTCCTTTTTACAGTGCATGAAAACCACACCTTGCATGTTGTACCACCATACAGCGAGAGCTTCAGAGGCGGTGGTCTAGATTGCTGTACACACCGGTACCTCTAGTACCCAATAGAAAGTCCTCTTTCATTGATCCATGCCTGTGTTCGTCGTGGTATACTAACCACAAGTTCATCAAGGCACTGTTGATCCAGGTTGTCCCACTCCTCAACGGCGAATCGGCGTAGATCCTCAGAGTGGTTGGTGGGTCACATCGTCCATAAATAGCCATTTTCAATCTATCTCAGGCATGTTCGATAGGGTTCATGTCTGGAGAACATGCTGCTCACTCTAGTCGAGCGATTTATCCTGAGCGATTTATCCTGAAGGAAGACATTCACAAGATGTGCACGATGGGGACGCGAATTGTCGTCCATGAAGACGAATGCCTCGCCAATATGCTGCCGATATGGTTGCACTATCGGTCGGAGGATGGAATTCACGTATCGTATAGCCGTTATGGTGCCCTCCATGACCACCAGCGCCGTACGTCGGCCCCACATAATGCCACCACAGAACAGCAGGGAACCTGCACCTTGCTGCACTCGCTGGACAGTGTGTCTAAGGCGTTCAACCTGATCGGGTTGCCTCCAGACACGTTTCCGACGATTGTCTGGTTGAAGCTAATTGCAACACTTATCGTTGAAGAGAACGTGATGTCAATCCTGAGCGGTCTATTCGGCATGTTGTTGGGCCCATATGTACCACACTGCATGGTGTCGTGGTTGCAAAGATGGACCTCGCCATGGACGTCGGGAGTGAAGTTGCGCTTCATGCAGCCTGTTGCGCACAGTTTGAGTCGTAACATGACGTCCTGTGTCTGCATGAAAAGCATTATTCAACATGGTGGCGTTGCTGTCAGGGTTCCTCCGAGCCATAATCAGTAGGTAGCGGATATCCACTACAGCAATACCCCTTGGGCGGCCTGAGCAAGGCATGTCATCGACAGTTCCTGTCTCACTGTATCTCCTCCATGTCGGAACAACATCGCTTTGGTTTACTCCGGCAGGCCTGGACACTTCCCTTGTTGAGAGCCCTTCCTGGCACAAAGTAACAATGCAAACGCGTTCGAACCCGGTATTGACCGTCTAGGCTTGGTTGAACTACAGACAACACGAACCGTGTACCTCCTTCCTGGTGGAATGACTGGAACTGATCGGCTGTCGGACCCCTTCCGTCTAATAGGCGCTGCTCATGCACGGTTGTTTACATCTTTGGGCGGGTTTAGTGACATCTCTGAACAGTCAAACGGACTTATCTGTGATACAATATCCACAGTCAACGTCTATCGTCAGTAGTTCTGGGAACTGGGATGATGCAAAACATTTTTTGATGTGTGTGTAAACAAGGAGAAACCTTTGCTAGCTGTAGACTGCCAGCTGCTCACAGACTCAGCCACCCGCTGTCTCGTACCCCGGCAGCCAATGGATGGTACCGTACGGTGTGGCGTGGCGTTACTCACCAAGACGTGGCAGGTGTTGTTGGGCCTGGGAGAGAAGAACAGCGAGATGTCCGCCTCGTAAGCCGCAGACCGCCACTCCGACCTGTGCCACAGCCACAGCGAGTTCGGCTCCACCGACACCACCTGCCGGAAACAAGGACATTAATAACCTGTTATTTTCAACGCTACTTCTACACTCTTTATAGGACTAAAATCAACGTTGTCCTATGCATTCTTCCCTGCATGTTGTTACGTCATTGTCTATTGTCGATAACATTGAGACGTGAATGCCACGTTAAAAGACAGGAAAAATCCGTGGTCCGACAGAGATTCGATCCCGCAAACTATTGGTTTTGAGGCACGTGCTAGACCACCGGGTGTGTATCGCATTTTGCTCAAGCTTCGCTGCTACCTGGAGTTGTGGCGGTTGGCACTGCCACCATTTTCATCGCTATGACAGCGGTGGCAGTGCCAACCGCCGCCACTCCAGGTAACAGCGAAGCTTGAGCGGCAAACTTTAATTCATCATAGTTCTCCCAGCTTGCACGAAATTTCTCTGAAGTATACACACGTACCTTCCTTGTGTCAGTCTATTATTCAAAACTGGATGAAAATTTCTACGCTAGTTCTTAAGATTAGCCCGTACATACAGACGGAAGTGAGCAGGGAACTCAAAGTTTATACTGGGTGAGTCACCTAACATTACCGCTGGATATATTTCGTAAACCACATCAAATACTGACGAATCGATTCCACAGACCGAACGTGAGGAGAGGGGCTAGTGTAATTGGTTAATACAAATCATAAAAAAATGCACGGAAGTATGTTTTTTAACACAATCCTACGTTTTTTTAAATGGGACCCCTTTAGTTTTGTTAGCACATCTGAACATATAAATAAATACGTAATCAGTGCCGTTTGTTGCATTGTAAAATGTTAATTACATCCGGAGTTATTGTAACGTAAAGTTGACGCTTGAGTACCACTCCTCCGCTGTTCGATCGTGTGTATCGGAGAGCACCGAATTACGTAGGGATCCAAAGGGAACGGTGATGGGCCTTAGGTACAGAAGAGACTGGAACAGCACATTACGTCCACTAGCTAACACCTTTTTATTGGTCTTTTTCACTGACGCACATGTACATTACCATAAGGGGTTAGGTACACGTTCGACGGGCGTTTATAAGACGTGGAGGACGCATAAATTGGCCAGCCCGTTCTCCTGATCTTACTCCTCTTGACTTCTTTCTGTGGGCTACGTTAAAGGAGAATGTGTACCGTGATGTGCCTACAACCCCAGAGGATATGAAACAACGTATTGTGGCAGCCTGCAGCGACATTAGACCAGATGTACTGCGGCGTGTACGACATTCATTACGCCAGAGATTGCAATTGTGTGCAGCAAATGATGGCCACCACATTGAACATCTATTGGCCTGACATGTCGGGACACACTCTATTCCACTCCGTAATTGAAAACGGAAACCACGTGTGTACGTGTACCTCACCCCTCATGGTAACGTACATGTGCGTCATTGAAAAAGACCAATAAAAAGGTGTTAGCATGTGGACGTAATGTGCTGTTCCAGTCTCTTCTGTACCTAAGGTCCATCACCGTTCCCTTTGGATCCCTACGTAATTCGGTGCTCTCCGATACACACGATCGAACAGCGGAGGAGTGGTACTCAAGCGTCAACTTTAGGTTACAATATCTCCGGATGTAATTAACATTTTACAATGCAACAAACGGCACTGATTACGTATTTATTTATATGTTCAGATGTGCTAACAAAACTAACGGGGTTCCATTTTAAAAAAAACGTAGGTTTGTGTTAAAAAACATACTTCCGTGCATTTTTTTATGGTTTGTATTAACCAGTTACACTAGCCCCTCTCCTCACGTTCGGTCTGTGGAATCTATTCTTCAGTATTTGATGTGGTTTACGAAATATATCCAGCGGTAACGTTAGGTGACTCACCCTGTATATGCAGAGCATGGAGGAGGAGGAGGAGGAGGATATTGGTGTTTAACGTCCCGTCGACAGCGAGGTCATTAGAGACGGAGCACAAGCTCGGATTAGGGAAGAATGGAGAAGGAAGTCGGCCGTGCCCTTTCAAAGGAACCATCCCAGCATTTGCCTGGAGTGATCTAGGGAAATCACGGAAAACCTAAATCAGGATGGCCGGACGCGGGATTGAACCGTCGTCCTCCCGAATGCGAGTCCAGTGTGCTAGCAGAGCATGAGCTCCCAAACTTTTCCTCTAACGGAACACTTTGAGAGTCATGGTACTTTGATGGAAGACCATGTTTATTTTTAAGACTAATAAAAATTTAAATAATGAGAGAAACTTGTTTTGTTCAGTGATTACTTCAAGTTGAAACCAAACGAACAACACAGAAATCATAAAAAAATTTAAAAAGTTAGTATCGTCAAAATGTCGGAAAAAACCATGTTATTAATAGGTTTTTGCGGAGCACTTATTCTCTCCCCTTGGAACACCAGTGTTCTGCGGAATACAGTCTGGGCACCCTGGTATATATCTATAGTATACAGGGTGGTCCACTTAACGTTTCAGAGCAAATATCTCTGGAACAACAACAGATATTGAAAAATGTCTTTCGTGGGTATGAATGTAAGGGAGGGGTTGACGAAAGTATATACTACGAGACATTCTAAACAGTAAGAAAACTCGAGGGTTGGAACATTAATACTGGCAACTATTTATTTACAGCTCGTACAAAATAGATACGTGTTTCAGAGTTTTACTGACCTTCAGAGTAGTCACCAGCATTGTGTATAACCCGTTGCCAGCGATGTGGAAGTCGTAGAATACTCTTAGCAGTGTCAGTTGTGTTGGCAGTAAGACGGCGCGGTCTATTGCACGACGAATTTGTAGCAGTTCTGAAGCGAATGCCATGAAGTGTTTCCTTCAGTTTAGATGGTTCAAATGGGTCTAAGCACTATGGGACTTAACATCTGAGGTCATCAGTCCCCTAGGCTTAGAACTACTTAAACCTAACTAAGCTACGGACAGCACACACATCCATGCCCGAGGCAGGATTCGAACCTGCGACCGTAGCAGCAGGGCGATTCCGGACTTAAGCGCCTAGAACCGCTCGGCCACAGCGGCCGGCTCCTTAAGTTTAAAAATCGAGTTGAACTCACGAGGGCTTAAGTCAGGGGAGTGCAGTACATGGTATAGCACTTAGCAGCCGCATCAGTCAAACAAATGAGTAACACCTTGCACTGTACGTGCTTGAGTTTTGTCCTGCAAAAGGATGGTCAGCTCCTGCAAAAAGTGTCATCACTTCTGTCTCTATGCTGTTGATTTTTGGCACACAGCCTACGACCAGCTCAGAGACACAAGTGATGGCACTTTCTGCAGGACCTGACCATCATTTTGCGGGACAATGCTCAAGCACATGCAGTGCAAGCCGTTACTAATTTGTGTGGTGATGGGGCTGCTAAGTGCTATACTACCTACTGCACTCCCCTGACTCAAGCTCTCGTAAGTTCAATTAGATTTCTAAACTGAAGAAAACACTTCACGGCATTCGCTTCAGAACTGCCACAAATTCTTCGGGCAATAGACCGAACCGCTCGAACTGTCAACGCAACTGGCACTGCTAAGAGTATATTACGACTTCCACATCGCTGGCAACGGGTTATACACAGTGCTGGTGAATACTTTGAATGGTGGGAAAACTTTGAAACACGTATCTATTCTGTACGAGCTGTAAATAAATAGTTGCCACTATTAATGTTCCAACCCTCGTATTATTTTCAACACAAACTTATTTTCTTTTTTAAATGGACAAAGTGGTTCAGATGGCTCAGAGCACTATGGGACTTAACATCTGAAGTCATCAGTCCCCTTGAACTTAGTACTACTTAAACCTAACTAACCTAAGGACATCACACACACCCATGCCCGAGGCAGGATTCGAACCTGCGACCGTAGCGGTGACGCGGTTCCAAACTGAAGCGCCTAGAGCCGCTCGGCCACAGCGGCCGGCGACTTTAAATGGACACCAAGTAATATTTCTTACGCAATCAATAACATGAAAAATCATAAAAAGAATGGCGTTGGCTGCATCGCAGTATCTCAATTACACCCCGAGAAGTTGCAAAGCTATGTTGAGGCTTGAGATAAACGAAACGCGACCGCTACTGCACATCCCGATGTGCAAGCGTGGACCCCATGTTGCTCGTAACTGCAATGTGCCGTACTACGATGCAACAAAGGCTGTACTTATTGCTTTTTACACTGTTAAGTGGACTGGAAACAATATAGATGACCAGTTACACAACTACGTACAGCTACCATTTACCCCTGTGTTAGATCCTTGGTCAGGCATTAGTTATGTTTACCATGGCCAATGATATTCGGTGTTTGGTTACCCTTATGTCCATTCTAGTTCTGAAGCAATGGTCAATAAAGCACGAACGAGTAAATCCTTTACTTATGTTTCATTTCCAGGGGCAGATGTGGACTCTGACCACAATTTATTGGTTATGATCTGTAGATTAAAACTGAAGAAACTGCAAAAAGGTGGGAATTTAAGGAGATGGGACCTGGATAAACTGAAAGAACCAGAGGTTGTACAGAGTTTCAGGGAGAGCATAAGGGAACAATTGATAGGAATGGGGGAAAGAAATACAGTAGAAGAAGAATGGGTAGCTTTGAGGGATGAAGTAGTGAAAGCAGCAGAGGATCAAGTAGGTAAAAAGAAGAGGGCTAGTAGAAATCCTTGGGTAACAGAAGAAATATTGAATTTAATTGATGAAAGGAGAAAATATAAAAATGCAGTAAGTGAAGCAGGCAAAAAGGAATACAAACGTCTCAAAAATGAGATCGACAGGAAGTGCAAAATGGCTAAGCAGGCATGGCTAGAGGACAAATGTAAGAATGTGGAGGCTTATCTCACTAGGGGGAAGATAGATACTGCCTACAGGAAAATTAAAGAGACCTTAGGAGATAAGAGAACCACTTGTATGAACATCAAGAGCTCAGACGGAAACCCAGTTCTAAGCAAAGAAGGGAAAGCAGAAAGGTGGAAGGAGTATATAGAGGGTCTATACAAGGGCGATGCACTTGAGGACAATATTATGGAAATGGAAGAGGATGTAGATGAAGATGAAATGGGAGATACGATACTGCGTGAAGAGTTTGACAGAGCACTGAAAGACCTGAGTCGAAACAAGGCCCCCGGAGTAGACAACATTCCATTGGAACTACTGACGGCCTTTGGAGAGCCAGTCCTGACAAAACTCTACCATCTGGTGAGCAAGATGTATGAAACAGGCGAAATACCCTCAGACTTCAAGAAGAATATAATAATTCCAATCCCAAAGAAAGCAGGAGTGGACAGATGTGAAAATTACCGAACAATCAGTTTAATAAGCCACAGCTGCAAAATACTAACACGAATTCTTTACAGACGAATGGAAAAACTAGTAGAAGCCGAACTCGGGGAAGATCAGTTTGGATTCCGTAGAAATACTGGAACACGTGAGGCAATACTGACCTTACGACTTATCTTAGAAGAAAGATTAAGGAAAGGCAAACCTACGTTTCTAGCATTTGTAGACTTAGAGAAAGCTTTTGACAAGATTGACTGGAATACTCTCTTTCAAATTCTAAAGGTGGCAGGGGTAAAATACAGGGAGCGAAAGGCTATTTACAATTTGTATAGAAACCAGATGGCAGTTATAAGAGTCGAGGGGCATGAAAGAGAAGCAGTGATTGGGAAGGGAGTAAGACAGGGTTGTAGCCTCTCCCCGATGCTATTCAATCTGTATATTGAGCAAGCAGTAAAGGAAACAAAAGAAAAATTCGGAGTAGGTATTAAAATCCATGGAGAAGAAATAAAAGCGTTGAGGTTCGCCGATGACATTGTAATTCTGTCAGAGACAGCAAAGGACTTGGAAGAGCAGTTGAACGGAATAGATAGTGTTTTGAAGGGAGGATGTAAGATGAACATCAACAAAAGCAAAACGAGGATAATGGAATGTAGTCGAATTAAGTCGGGTGATGTTGAGGATATTAGATTAGGAAATGAGACACTTAAAATAGTAAAGGAGTTTTGCTATTTGGGGAGCAAAATAACTGATGATGGTCGAAGTAGAGAGGATATAAAATGTAGACTGGCAATGACAAGGAAAGCGTTTCTGAAGAAGAGAAATTTGTTAACATCGAGTATAGATTTAAGTGTCAGGAAGTCATTTCTGAAAGTGTTTGTATGAAGTGTAACTATGTATGGAAGCGAAACATGGACGGTAAATAGTTTGGACAAGAAGAGAATAGAAGCTTTCGAAATGTGGTGCTACAGAAGAATGCTGAAGATTAGATGGGTAGATCACATAACTAATGAGGAAGTATTGAATAGGATTGGGGAGAAGAGAAGTTTGTGGCACAACTTGACCAGAAGAAGCGATCGGTTGATAGGACATGTTCTGAGGCATCAAGGGATCACCAATTTAGTATTGGAGGGCAGCGTGGAGGGTAAAAATCGTAGGGGGAGACCAAGAGATGAATACACTAAGCAGATTCAGAAAGATGTAGGTTGCAGTAGGTACTGGGAGATGAAGCTTGCACAGGATAGAGTAGCATGGAGAGCTGCATCAAACCAGTCTCAGGACTGAAGACCACAACAACAACATGTTTCATTGTGAGTGACATCATCTATTGTTTCATCACTTAACAACAGTGTAAATAGCAATAACTACGGCGTTTGTTGCATCGTAGTACGTCAATCAAATCGCGACTACGACGCTTGCATCTCTGGATGTGCAATAGCGGACACTTTTCGTTATTTCAAGCTCCAACTTCGCCTTGCAAGTTCTCGGGGTGTAACTGACGTATTGCGATGCAATCAACGCTATTGTTTTTGCGATTTTTCATGTTATTTTACTGTACACTCGCAACTATATGTCGCCTCACTTTTGGAGACAATATTGCACCCGTCTCTGCAGTGAGTTACGATTCTTCATCGCCTAAATATTGACAGAATTGTACTGTTAGCTGCTGGGGTTATTCAACCCTTCATTTTTGAGATGACCTCTGACAGAAAATTTCAGAGGAATCAGGTCAGGTGACCTAGGGGTTATAACTGCCCAATTACAGAAACCCTAAGAAACAATCATTTGTTGTAAAAGAAGTAGGAAAATTAGTCATCCTGACAGTGACGGCAGCTACTGACGACAAAATTTACACTTGTGATAATTTTATCAACAGGAATGTCATGGGAATAATAATTTGTATTATGAAATAGAGACTGAATGAAAGAATATGATAGGATACGCAATAAAAAATCAAAGAAAGAATTGAAAAATAATTAATAACGAAGGATAAAGCCCAGATGGTAAATTGGTCAAAGATAACATTTACCATAGAAGAGACTTGTAGCCGCATCGACTACAATGTGACTCGGAAATGGAAATGTTAGCTTCAGTTGCTATCTAGTCGCTCTTTAGACTATTGCGATAGTAGCATGCATGCAAGCGCTGCTAGAGTGTTTTATGCTTATCGGAAGTTTGAAAGTTTAGCCATATAGACTGAAGTATTATTCAGAAGTCATACTAAAGCAAAGTCATCTTTACCGTTAGCAAGATAACGGGATACGGAAATTCGCGACGAAATTAAATCGTGATAGATTTGTGATGGGACTTAGCCTTCGTGATACTGAATAAGCACCAACATTCAAGGACATTGAAAAGGAAAGATCGCCGACAGAAAAACAATTATTAGTCTCGAGTATGTAACAGACAAACGCAAACACGAAGAACGTACATTTGTGCCGAATTGTCAGAAGTTGTCGTCAAGTATAGGATTACTGATACAAATGGAAGCAATTCCCTGAGTGAGAATTCGATGTGCGTGCCCAGCGTAAGGACAATTAATTACGAGGAACAATAAAATTGGATTCAAACGTTAATTCTTCGTGTCGCCTACATAACTGAATAGATATTATCAGGTGCATTAGTGAAAATTAATTGACTGTTAGAATATTATGAAGTTATTTAACAGTGAACAGTCATCGATTTGTCCCAAGATTATGACACATACTGAACATTGCTGAAGTATATGTTATCTCTGGAACTACATCGTGTAGTTATTGACCACGCGACGTAGCGACGTCTTGACGACGGAATAACAATTTATCAACTTAACATCCTCGCAATTTCATAAGTGGCCACGACTTGGGTGATGGATTGAAGATTCAAGACTTTATATTATTAATATTCAACATCCATTATCTAAACGGGCATAACAAAAAGAAGAACTACAGTTAGCCAGTTCGCGCAAGCTGAAAAATCTGTCGCGGACTCACAACAAAAGAAAATTGGTGGTCATTTTAGATCAAGGGAGTCATCGCGTCATCGAGTGGTGGAATTGCCGTGTTTATTAGTGAAGAAGCAAGAGCGGCTTACACATTCTGACGCTCTGCTCTATCGAAATATTGACATTAATCACGAAAGACGATATCTGAAATAAGACCAACCACGCAAGGAGTTTGTGTTTTTCTACTAGTTACAGGGTGGCGTTGTCGTGAGCGACGGACGCAGTTCCACGTCATACTGACTGGGACAACCATCACCGCCGAGTCGTGTTAACTCTAAGGAGACGCAGACGTCACAGGTCCAAGGAAAACCTTCTACTTTTCCTGTCGGTGTTGCGGCATATTTCCTCATTACGTGTCGTCTGACATCAGCAGCAAAATTTGCTGGTACTGTATCAAGCGTGTACGATATTCGTAACTTTGCGATTGGTAAGATAGGGCATGGGTGAAATTTGGGCCTAATTATATGGTAACTTGGTGGAAAGGCTCACATTTCGAATACATTTGTACTAACTAGTACAATGTACACTGGCGGAGAAAACTCGCAACACCAAGGAGGAGTCGTGCAACATAACGAAAGTTGGTAGGCGTGTTTCTAAATCTGAAAGATGACCATATTTAGCGGTACAGGCATCCTGTAGCGTGCATTCCACTGACCCCAAACCACTGCCTTGTGTCATTTGAGTAGTGTCTAGCGAGACCTCTGTGGAAGGCAGGGTGGACATCTGTTATGTTTTCTGATGATTGAGTCAACAATTAAATCACTGAAGACTATTGACTCATGACTATGGTGGAGTGCCTAGCAGAATATTAAAGTACTGTGCTGCACATGTTAGCCCTGTAGTTAGCCATATTTGTAATTTTTCCTGTAGGTATGACCAGTTTCCTGAACGATTAAAGTACTCAGTAGTAAAGCCGCTTTATAAAAAGGGAGAAAGGGATAATGTAGACAATTTTAGACCTATTTCTATGCCATCAGTGTCTGCTAAAGTTATTGAAAAGGCTGTGCATGTAAGGATAATGGAACATTTTATATCACGTAATTTGCTATCAAATGTACATTTCGGCTTTAGAAGCCGTGTATCAACTACAAATGCTATATTAGTTTTACTCTGTGAGGTACTGGATGGGTTAAACAAAATGTTTCGATCGCTAGGCGTATTTTTTGATTTAACTAAGGCGTTTGATTGGGTTGACCACAAAATATTGCTCCACAAGTTGCACCATTACGGAACAGGGGAGTACCTCACAATTGGTTCACCTCTTACTTTAACGACAGACAGCAAAAGGACATTATTCGCAGCGTTGAGAACGGCTGCGATGTGGGGTCTGAGCGGAGTACGGTTAAATGAAGGTGCCCCAGGGATCGGCGTTGGGGCCACTCCTGTTCCTTATTTATAAAAATTATATAGACTACCCTCTAGTGTTGCAGGTAACTATAAAATATTTCTATCTGCTGATAACAACGGCTTGGTAGTCAAGGATGTTGTGTGCAACAATGGCTCGGTTTCAAACAGTGCAGTTCATGACATAAGTTCATGGCTTGTAGAAAATAAACTAACGTTAAATCACAGCAAGACTCAGTTTTTACAGTTTCTAACTCACAATTTGACAAAAGCCAACGTTTTAATTTCACAGAATGGGAATATGATTAGTGAAACTGAACAGTTCAAATTTCTAGGTGTAGATAGATAGTAAACTGTCATTGAAAGCCCACGCTCGGGATCATGTTCAAAGACTTAATGCTGCCATTTTTACTATTCGAACGGTGTCTGAAGTAAGTCATCGTTCGACACGAATGTTAGTCTACTTTGCTTATTTTCATTCGCTTATGTCATATGGTATTACATTTTGGGGTAACTCTTCCCATTCTAAAAGGATATTTTTGGCTGAAACGGGCGGTTCGTGCAATAAGTGGTGTTAACTTCACGAACCTCTTGTCGACACCTGTTCACTAGTCTGGGTATTTTGACATTGTCCTCTCAACATATACATTCTTTACTGTCGTTTCTTGTTAACAATATGAGTTCGTTCCCAAGAATAAGTGCCTTTCACTCAGTTAATACTCGGCAGAAATCCAACCTACATTTGAATCAGACTTCAGAATGGTTCAAATGGTTCTAAGCACTATGGGACTTTACAGCTGATGTCATCAGTCCCTTAGACGTAGAACTACTTAAACCTAACAAACCTAAGGACATCACACACATCCATACCCGAGGCAGGATTCGAACCTGCGACCGTAGCAGCAGCGCGGTTCCGGACTGAAGCGCCTACAACCGGCGGATCAGACTTCCTGAACTCTTGAGCAGAAAGGTGAGCAGTATACTGCTGCATCCATTTTAAGTTAGCAATAGAAGAATTCAAAAATCTTACGAATAATCCACGTGCCTTCAAATCAAAACTGAAGAGTTTCCTCATGGGTCACTCCTATTCTGTTGTAAAGTTCCTTGAAAACTATGCTGATTTTTATATTGATGATTGTGTTCAGTTAAACTTATGGCCTGACTTTTTTGGTTCCATAAACATTTTATTTTTATCTGTTATTAAACTGATGTTGCAATTTCATGTACTGACATATTCCATGACCTTGGAGATATGCTTCTCAGTTTGGTCCTATGGAACTTGACGTGTAAATTAATTAATTAATTAATGCAACAGCATTGCACATTTGCAATGACGTATCTTATATTAACCTGTGATCTTGCAACGTTAGTAACTTAAATACGTTACCTATACAAATGTATTATCGAAATTTCATTACTCCATATTAATTATTTTTTGGTACTGCGATTTTTTTCCGTCAGTGTACTTGACACTGGAGCCCTTGTCGGTTCGTAACCATACGTTGGCAGTTCTCAGAAACGCCGAGTTTACGGACCCATATTAACTGGAACGTTTTTGCTCGTGTTATCGTGTTTCCACCCCCATGAACCATGGACCTTGCCGTTGGTGAGGAGGCTTGCGTGCCTCAACGATACAGATGGCCGTACCGTAGGTGCAACCACAACGGAGGGGTATCTGTTGAGAGGCCAGACAAACGTGTAGTTCCTGAAGAGGGGCAGCAGCCTTTTCAGTAGTTGCAGGGGCAACAGTCTGGATGATTGACTGATCTGACCTTGTAACACTAACCAAAACGGCCTTGCTGTGCTGGTACTGCGAACGGCTGAAAGCAAGGGGAAACTACAGCCGTAATTTTTCCCGAGGGCATGCAGCTTTACTGTATGATTCAATGATGATGGCGTTCTCTTGGGTAAAATATTCCGGAGGTAAAATAATCCCCCATTCGGATCTCCGGGCGGGGACTACTCAAGAGGATGTCGTTATCAGGAGAAAGAAAACTGACGTTCTACGGATCGGAGCGTGGAATGTCAGATCCCTTAATCGGGCAGGTAGGTTAGAAAATTTAGAAAGGGAAATGGATAGGTTAAAGTTAGATATAGTGAGAATTAGCGAAGTTCGGTGGCAGGAGGAGAAAGACTTCTGGTCAGGTGAATACAGGGTTATAAATACAAAATCAAATAGGGGTAATGCAGGAGTAGGTTTAATAATGAATAAAAAAATAGGAGTGCGGGTAAGCTACTACAATCAGCATTGTGAACGCATTATTGTGGCCAAGATAGACGCGAAGCCCACGCCTACTACAGTAGTGCAAGTTTATAAGCCAACTAGCTCTGCAGATGACGACGAAATTGATGAAATGTATGAAGAGATAAAAGAAATTATTCAGGTAGTGGAGGGAGACGAAAATTTAATAGTCATGGGTGACTGGAATTCGATAGCAGGAAAAGGGAGAGAAGGAAATATAGAAGGTGAATATGGATTGGGGCTAAGAAATGAAAGAGGAAGCCGCCTGGTAGAATTTTGCCCAGAGCATAACTTAATCATAGCTAACACTTGGTTCAAGAATCATGAAAGAAGGTTGTATACATGTAAGATCCGTGGGGATACTAAAAGGTTTCAGATAGGTTATATAATGGTGAGACAGAGATTTAGGAACCAGGTTTTAAATTTTAAGACATTTCCAGGGGCAGATATGGACTCTGACCACAATCTATTGGTTATGAACTGTAGATTAAAACTGAAGAAACTGCAAAAAGGTGGGAATTTAAGGAGACAGGACCTGGATAAACTGAAAGAACCAGACGTTGTACAGAATTTCAGGGAGAGCATAAGGGAACAATTGACAGAAATGGGGGAAAGAAATACAGTAGAAGAAGAATGAGTAGCTTTGAGGGATGAAATAGTGAAGGCAGCAGAGGATCAGGTAGGTAAAAAGACGAGGGCTAGTAGAAATCCTTGAGTAACACAAAAGATAATGAATTTAATTGATGGAAGGAGAAAATACAAAAATGCAGTAAATGAAGCAGGCAAAAAAGAATACAAACGTCTCAAAAATGAGATCGACAGGAAGTGCAAAATGGCTAAGCAGGGATGGCTAGAGGACAAATGTAAGGATGTAGAGGCTTATCTCACTAGGGGTAAGATAGATACTGCCTACAGGAAAATTAAAGAGATCTTTGGAGAAAGGAGAACCAGTTGCATGAATATCAAGAGCTTTGATGGAAACCCAGTTCTAAGCAAAGAAGGGAAAGCAGAAAGGTGGAAGGAGTATATAGAGGATCTATACAAGGGCGATGTACTTGAGGACAATATTATGGAAATGGAAGGGGATGTAGATGAAGATGAAATGGGAAATATGATACTGCGTGAAGAGTTTGACAGAGCACTGAAAGACCTAAGTCGAAACAAGGCCCCAGGAGTAGACAACATACCATTAGAACTACTGATAGCCTTGGGAGAGCCAGTCCTGACAAAACTCTACCATCTGGTGAACAAAATGTATGAGACAGGTTAAATACCCTCAGACTTCAAGAAGAATATAACAATTCCAATCCCAAAGAGAGTAGGTGATGACAGATGTGAAAATTACCGAACTACCAGTTTAATAAGTCACAGCTGCAAAATACTAACGCGAATTCTTTACAGACGAATGGAGAAACTGGTAGAAGCCGACCTCGGGGAAGATCAGTTTGGATTCCATAGAAATGATGGAACACGTGAGGCAATACTGACCCTAAGACTTACCTTAGAAGAAAGATTAAGGAAAGGCAAACATACGTTTCTAGCATTTGTAGTCTTAGAGAAAGCTTTTGACAAGATTGACTGGAATACTCTCTTTCAAATTTTGAAGGTGGCAAGAGTAAAATACAGGGAGCGAAAGGCTATTTATAATTTGTACAGAAACCAGATGGCAGTTATAAGGGTCGAGGGGTATGAAAAGGAAGCAGTGGTTGGGAAGGGAGTGAGACAGGGTTGTAGCCTCTCCCCAATGTTATTCAATCTGTATATTTAGCAGGCACTAAAGGAAACAAAAGAAAAGTTCGGAGTAGGTATTAAAATCCATGGAGAAGAATTAAAAACTTTGAGGTTCGCCGATGACATTCTAATTCTGTCAGAGACAGCAAAGGACTTGGAAGAGCAGTTGAACGGAATGGACAGTGTTTTGAAAGGAGGGTATAAGACGAACATCAACAAAAGCAAAACAAGGATAATGTAATGTAGTCAAATTAAGTCGGGAGATGCTGAGGGAACTAGATTAGGAAATGAGACACTTAAAGTAGTGAAGGAGTTTTGCTATTTGGGGAGCAAAATAACTGATGATGGTCGTAGTAGAGAGGATATAAAATGTAGACTGGCAATGGCAAGGAAAGCGTTTCTGAAGAAGAGAAATTTGTTAACATCGAGTATAGATTTAAGTGTCAGGAAGTCATTTCTGAAAGTATTTGTATGGAGTGTAGCCATGTATGGAAATGAAACATGGACGATAAAGAGTTTGGACAAGAAGAGAATAGAAGTTTTCGAAATGTGGTGCTATAGAAGAATGCTGAAGATTAGATGGGTAGATCACATAACTAATGAGGCGGTATTGAATAGAACTGGGGAGAAGAGGAGTTTGTGGCACAACTTGACAAGAAGAAGAGACTGGTTGGTAGGACATGTTCTGAGGCATCAAAGGATCACTAATTTAGTATTGGAGGGCAGCGTGGAGGGTAAAATTCGTAGAGGGAGACCAAGAGATGAATAAACTAAGCAGATTCAGAAGGTCGTAGGTTGCAGTAGGTACTGGGAGATGAAGAAGCTTGCACAGGATAGAGTAGCATGGAGAGTTGCATCAAACCAGTCACAGGACTAAAGACCACAACAACAACAATAGTGTAATTTCACTTTTATCAGTTTTGACTATTAGTAATGATACACAACGCATATATACGCCAGGCAAGAATTATGTAGGCTGCAGCTGCAGCAGCAAAGAACCAGAACAGCCCAACTCAAAATACAAAATTCTATGTAAACAACAGAAAAATAAAAACAGTGAAACAGTTTAAATGTCTAGGAGAAATTGTAACGTAAACTACTTGGCTAGAAAGAACAAATAACTTGATAAAGGCTCAAAAACTGACGTGGTCTATACATAATAAAAACTGTATGATCTGCAAAGCAAAACAAAATCTCAACAAAATGAAAAAACAAGGAAATTAGATTTAAATAAAAAATAGACAAACGACACAACCAAAAAGGGCATTTACTGTGACGAACGACGAAAAATGTCAGAACGAATGAAAAGATATTGCACAATTCGGAAGGAACGAAACATGCACTTATCAAAGAAGATGGCCAGAAAATGATAGACTAAAGAGGTCCAATGAGGCCATACAAGTATATAATAATAATGGTAATGATAATGATAATAATAATCATAATAGCATTAGCTGGAACCTAATTACAAGCAGAATCATTCGTACAAATAATATTAACATGACCCCAGTGGTCAATTCACTCGCCCTGAGGCGACAGCCAAGCTGTCGGATTCGAGGAGCTTGGGGCTCGTCGACAGAGAAAGTCGGAGTTGTCTGGTAAATTTCCACGAAAATCTCACATATACACTCCTGGAAATGGAAAAAAGAACACATTGACACCGGTGTGTCAGACCCACCATACTTGCTCCGGACACTGCGAGAGGGCTGTACAAGCAATGATCACACGCACGGCACAGCGGACACACCAGGAACCGCGGTGTTGGCCGTCGAATGGCGCTAGCTGCGCAGCATTTGTGCACCGCCGCTGTCAGTGTCAGCCAGTTTGCCGTGGCATACGGAGCTCCATCGCAGTCTTTAACACTGGTAGCATGCCGCGACAGCGTGGACGTGAACCGTATGTGCAGTTGACGGACTTTGAGCGAGGGCGTATAGTGGGCATGCGGGAGGCCGGGTGGACGTACAGCCGAATTGCTCAACACGTGGGGCGTGAGGTCTCCACAGTACATCGATGTTGTCGCCAGTGGTCGGCGGAAGGTGCACGTGCCCGTCGACCTGGGACCGGACCACAGCGACGCACGGATGCACGCCAAGACCGTAGGATCCTACGCAGTGCCGTAGGGGACCGCACCGCCACTTCCCAGCAAATTAGGGACACTGTTGCTCCTGGGGTATCGGCGAGGACCATTCGCAACCGTCTCCATGAAGCTGGGCTACGGTCCCGCACACCGTTAGGCCGTCTTCCGCTCACGCCCCAACATCGTGCAGCTCGCCCCCAGTGGTGTCGCGACAGGCGTGAATGGAGGGACGAATGGAGACGTGTCGTCTTCAACGATGAGAGTCGCTTCTGCCTTGGTGCCAATGATGGTAGTATGCGTGTTTGGCGCCGTGCAGGTGAGCGCCACAATCAGGACTGCATACGACCGAGGCACACAGGGCCAACACCCGGCATCATGGTGTGGGGAGCGATCTCCTACACTGGCCGTACACCACTGGTGATCGTCGAGGGGACACTGAACAGTGCACGGTACATCCAAACCGTCATCGAACCCATCGTTCTACCATTCCTCGACCGGCAAGGGAACTTGCTGTTCCAACAGGACAATGCACGTCCGCATGTATCCCGTGCCATCCAACGTGCTCTAGAAGGTGTAAGCCAATACCCTGGCCAGCAAGATCTCCGGATCTGTCCCCCATTGAGCATGTTTGGGACTGGATGAAGCGTCGTCTCACGCGGTCTGCACGTCCAGCACGAACGCTGGTCCAACTGAGGCGCCAGGTGGAAATGGCATGGCAAGCCGTTCCACAGGACTACATCCAGCATCTCTACGATCGTCTCCATGGGAGAATAGCAGCCTGCATTGCTGCGAAAGGTGGATATACACTGTACTAGTGCCGACATTGTGCATGCTCTGTTGCCTGTGTCTATGTGCCTGTGGTTCTGTCAGTGTGATCATGTGATGTATCTGACCCCAGGAATGTGTTAATAAAGTTTCCCCTTCCTGGGGCAATGAATTCACGGTGTTCTTATTTCAATTTCCAGGAGTGTATATTGGCGCTTTTAACATCTAAACACTTATTCAAGCTGGGAAATTACAGATTCTTACTTCAGAACTCAACAGAGAGAAAATTCAAATCGTTTAACTTCAAGAGACTAGATTCATCGATTCGGAAACAACAGGCTACAACAATTATCGCATCTTTAAAAGCAAAACAGACAGTAAAATATACAAAGGAGCTGCATTATTTGGCATGGCCTTTATTTGTGAATTAGGAAATCCTTGACTCTGTTACAGATGTAAATCAAATCAGCAACAGACTAACGGCCACGCGAATTAAGCACACCAAAAAACATGTACAGTTATTAAAGTTCACGCACCTACTAACATTTACAACAATAAAGAACCTGCGAAGACAGAAATATTTTGGGGAAAACTTGAAATTTAAATGCCCAGAATTCCTAAGGTGGACCCAAAAATTCTTCTCGGTGATTTCAACGTACAGATTGGCAAAGAGAGGTAACGTGAAAAAACAGTCGGCAATTGCCCTGCACACAAATTCACAGACAGGCTCATCGAGTTGTTCCAACAAAACAGTCTAAAAATCATGTCAACATCACTTCGAAAGAACCCTAAGAAACAAAAAACATGGCGATCCCCAATCCTTCAGCTAGAAGGAATACCAAATAAACCATGTTGCGATCTTCTAAAATTCACACCAAAAAGGAAATGCCGAAAGAAAACACCACTAATTCTCAAATCTGATTCGAGAAATACAAGAATAAAAAATTACAGAAATATGAGAAAAACAACTTACAAACAACTGGAGAGGTTTCCAAACGAAAATTATACAGAAAGCAGGAGAACTGATCCCATCAGAGAAAAAGACCAAACACCCATGGTGGAAATGGAAATGTGGTAACGCAATAGAAGAGAGACAACGAGCCTTATTACACTACAATAGTGACAAATCAGAAACCACACAAGAGAAATTTTTCGAAGTCAGGAAACAAGCAGCTAAAATTCTTAGGCAAACTAAAAGAAGAAGACTTGAGGAACCATAAAACACACGACGTTTACAAAACATTTGCAAATCAAATCAAAGGATACCCTCCACGAAACCTCTGTTTAGCCGGCCACTGTGGCCGAGCGGTTCTAGGCGCTTCAGTCCGGAACCGCGCTGCTGCTACGGTCGCAGCTTCGAACCCTGCCTCGGGCATGGATGTGTGCGATGTCCTTAGGTTATTTAGGTTTAAGTATTTCTAAGTCTCGGGGACTGATGATCTCAGATGTAAAGTCTCATAGTGCTTAGAGCCATTTGAACCATTTGAACCAAACCTCTGTTTCAGGAAACAAAATTGAAAATTGACACTAACTAACAAAGAAAATTGCCAGGAATTTGCCAAGTATTTATCACAACTTCTAAATTGCTCACAACCATGTACGAGATTCCACAGGTTACAACCAGAACACAGAAATAGAATTTCACTACAGCCAACTCAAAAATAATTTTGTAGTCCCATTAAAAAGCTCAAAAATAGTAAGTCATCTGGAGAAGATGGAATTGTAGCTGAACTACTGAAGAACCTTGGTCCAAATTCCATAAAAGAGATCACTCAAATCATCCAAGAAATTCGGCAACAGAAAATATTCCAGAGGGTTGGAAATGTGCACTAATTCATCCATTGTACAAAAAGGGAGGGAGATTAGATGTAAACAACTACAGAGGCATTTCACCGGTCACTTACGAAACTTTATCCGCGTGTCTCCTAAAGAGGGCACAGGAGCACAGAACATGCAATTTCAGATTACCCTGCAGACTTTCGACTTAACAGATCGTGCCTGAAACACATCTTTAATCTTAAAACTATTTTAAAAAGTAAAGCAATTAGTTCGAAACCAATAGTCTGCACATTCGTTGATTTTAAAAAAAGCATACGAGGACAAGACAAACTCGAAAACGGGTCTAACAAACACTGACAGAAACCAAATCAAAAATTCAATTCATAGATGAATTTCGGAACCATTCACTATTATTCAACATAGCTTTAGACAAAGTAATGAAAGAATGGGAAATATAACTTAGAAAACAAAATTTTTGGAACCCAATCGAACTAGTAAGAGGTCAAGGAAAATTGAACGTTTCATATTTAGCGTTTGCAGACGACTTATCGATTATAACCGACAGTGAAGAAACAGCAGTAAAAGAAATCGAGACCCTCATAGAATGTACAGAGAAGGCTAGAATGCAAATCACCTTTGAGAAGATTGAATTTATGTGTTCCAAGTTTGATATTTCGAAACTTAAAACCAATTTTGGTGAAATGAACAGTCAAACACTTTAAGTATCTCGGTGAAGTTATTGAACAAATAGGACTTGAAAAAATAGCAATGAAAAACAGATTGCAGAAAATTAAAAAAGCGTGTGGACTTGTTTGAGATTTGTATAACAAAAATGCCTGTGAAAAGGCACTAAAATCAGGCACTACAACACAGTAATTAAACCGACAGTCACATATGCAAGTAAAACACTCTTATTGAATCGTAAGCTAGATTTACAAGAAATTAAGAAATTCTGGACCACAATACACGCAAGATGGTTAAAGACTGCAAACTAACGAGACAACAGAAGAAGTATCAAACATCGAAATTAACACCAGAAAGAGACGAATGAAGGTCTATGCATACCTAGACAGATTACTTGGAAACAGACTAACAAAACGTCTATTCGAGTATGTGACATCACTTAAACCAACAATATCCTAGTAACTCAAGTTAAGAAGGATTTGCAGAGGCAAAAACTTACTTAAACATATCACATAGGGACACAGTCAGAAGAAAAATTGATAAGTGGAAGTTTACTCCAGAGACGGAACCAAAACCATACCGACCAAAGTAGACAGAAGAAAGAAAGAAGGTCTTTGGGGAGAAAATGAAGAAATGTTGGAAAAATAAGAAGAACCCTGAGAAAGATTGAAAGTCACGTGCTTATCCTTCTCCCATGGGGACATTCACTAGTAATAATAATAATAATAATAATAATATGATTCGTAGAAACGATGAACAACGACCAAGTGGCAGAACAAATCACATTTCACTATATAACCAAATATTGGAGCCCCTAAAGGCAATACATACACCTAGAAGACAACGATCTCCCCATTCGCAGTTAAGTCTTCCACTCACCTAATACATTTGACACAAACGCTGATATTTCGGCAGTCTTGCGCAGCGGTAGCAACTATTTTTTCTCTGTATCTTATCTATATCTTATCTATAACTGTGTTCGCCTTCTGCTGTTCGACATTTTTAAGGTTTCTCCGTGCCTAAGGATATGTTTACGTTGGGGTTGTAGTAAAAGAGAAGAGCGTCGAGAGAACAGTGACCAAAGCAAAGGCTGACAAGTTTCGACCAACGTACAGGATGTGAGAACAGCATTGAAGTGAGTACCGAATACTATTTTTTTTTTGTTTTTTTGTTTGGAATGGAAGGTAAGGTATTCCTAAACCTAACACGCGGGATTTCGATTTATTTCGTACAGGAGTTCCTGAAAAACAAATCAATGTGCGATTAAGAATATATTGCTCAAAACCACGCTGCCTAACTATTAACAGGTGACAAGTTGAAAAAGGTATGTGTTTCCGTGAATTCCATACTTTTTCAGATATCTGTCTTTTGGTCTGCCATTTAGAAACTAGCGTTTCAGTTTGATGTTGGAGCTCCAACGCTTGCGAAAAGCTAGGTAATTTAGGTTATCGTTATCAAAAACGAAAATTGTCGATGATCTCAGAAAACCGCAGATGTTTACCTTAGTAAGTGGAGTTTTTATAATTGTTTACGAAGCGTAGATGAAAAACGCATTCCTATTATTTGCCCTGTCCGTTCTAGCTCTGTGTTCAAAACTTACCAAAAAAAATGTTCTGTTGTGTTAAAATGACTGGTTGATAGTAATTATAAGTTCGTCAACATTAATTTTAGTGGTAGCAAAACACAATGGGTGGAACATTCTGGTCTTCAGCGTTGTTGCTGCATTTGTGAAATAGAAGACTCAGAATTCCTGACGCCAGTGCTCTGTCGAACTGTGGAACGACTTTTAATTTTGTTATTCTAGACTATGAAGCTAAACCAGTTTTAAGCAGTTTGTTAAAGGTGTGAATTAAATGCTGACACCGAGCGAGGTGGCGCAGTGGTTAGACACTGGACTCGCATTCGGGAGGACGACGGTTCAATCCCGCGTCCGGCCATCCTGATTTAGGTTTTCCGTGATTTCCCTAAATCGCTCCAGGCAAATGCCGGGATGGTTCCTTTCAAAGGGCACGGCCGACTTTCTTCCCCGTCCTTCCCTAATCCGATGAGACCGATGACCTCGCTGTCTGGTCTCCTTCCCCGAACCAACCAACTAAATGCTGACAAAGAATGCTTCTACAGTAGGTTATCACGAGCGTCGTTGAACGTGTCTTTGGTGTAACATTTTATAAACAGAGAATGTTAGCCACGGCAATGGGCCGACGCCAAAGTTAAAGGCATTTGATCATTGCATGATTTAATATGAGACGGGGAAGGCATTGGGTATTACCTCATATGGCGAGAACGTTACAGACAATATTTGTCACCTAACATTTCTTGCACGGGAAGATCAAATCAGACAGCCGCAAATATTCACCATCTCTTCAAAACTTACCTTCGTCTGATTCCAGTTTTACTTATTACAGCTATTACTGTAAAAATAAACTTTTTCTCATCTGTACTGTTTTGAATTTAACTGCCAGTTGATTCCAAAATTCGTCCAAAACGAACATAGTTACGATGGTTTTTGTCCTTTCTTCCGATAATGCAGGCCTATCACATATTTAAGCAATAAAACTTTCGATACCCATACTCGGTACTAGCGAAGAAAATTCAAGCTAGGTTTATCGCCGCTCTTACCCCAGCCCACCTTGTAAGCGTAGTCCAGAGCGATGCTCTAACGTAAACACTGCTGAGAGAATGCCTTTCGCAGCTACGCTACTAACGTCGCACGCGTCATTTGTCACTGGTCCAACTCGAGCATACCAAAGCTACCCTGCAAAGCATCAATCAACATTACATATTTTCATACCTCATATGAAAGACAACACAACGTGGAAACGACTTGCGGTACAGAGAATGCGACGGTAAATTGAGATTTTAAACAGAAATTACATGTATGAAGTAATTTACCTTTTCGTAGCCTATGCATAACTTTTAAACTATTCTGTATACTTCCATGTCACGACCTAGGCTTTTGACAGGAGAATCATGCCTCTTTAATATCGTCCGTTTGGTTCCTTTATCGCATTCTAAAGGTCCGCCCATTCTAAATGAAGTTATATTTTTAAAAACATGGCATAGCAATATTAATACGGAAGAAATGAAATGCAGTTCCCGTATCTATAAATAGGAGGCAGCTGCAAGTGCTTTCAGTTTCATCATGTAAATGCTAACTATGAAATAAATTTAGGAGGAGAACTGTCGGGAGAACAGAGCCTGCTGACTGCCTACACAGGTCCGCCTTTCTCTGTTGTCGGAAGGAAGACTGCTCAGGCCGCTGCTCCTTCACACGGCTGGTTACGTAGAAAGGGTGTAAACGCACTTTTGGGTAGAGTCTAAATGTGGAATGGGTTGGATGTATGTAACCAGATATTCAGACTTGGCCGCGGATCGTGGTCAAGATGTTAACCTGCGTATTTTCTGCAGCTAGTCCGTCACAGTGTTCCATGAATTGCTGTTCCTGGTTCCAGACGAACGATCTGGAAGCAGATTTCTCAGGGAACAATGCAGGTTCCATATGGTATCATTCCACGACATAGTTTTCCCGACATGGGCAGGTGCAAACTTCAACCATATCGAATTCTCAAAGTCGTACAGGGTTCCACACCATTTTTGTAATGTGTTGTACCAAATCTGTGGCATACAATTTATTTTAGTCAGATGTATCATTCTAGGTGTGAGTCAATAAATGTTAGTGTATAGAGCAAACACATATCATCTAAAGGAAATAATAAAAGCAGTTATCTACAGTTAGCAAGTATGGTTCACGTTACATTACACTGTATGGCGCCTTTACAGTAGCAACGAAAAAGGGAACGCCTTGTTTTGCCATAGAGGCTTAAGGAGTCAAAAGACGAGCTGGAATAACACCCGACAAATATCCACTGAACGGTCACATGAACCTCAACAAATTTAACGGTGAGAAGGAATGCATGAAAACAATACATTTTCCATAATTCGCAGTGAAACACTCCCATGGCTTTAAACAGGATTCGTCAATTTTGTAATGAGTTCTTCGTGTTAGCAATTTTCAACTTATTGAGTGGATCTCATCTGTCACTGCATCTGCTAATAGTGTTATAGCAAAATATATAAGTGCAGATTCCAATTTAACTACATTCAGAGGAGTTTTAAAAATCAAGAGCTAAATAAACCTAAGCTGACGTGATATGATCAAAACAGTATAAATAGTTACTTTAGTTACTTCTAAAATATGTAGTATGGATCTGGTCATAGACAGAGACGTACCACGCACCAGCATCTATAGCCAACCACACGAATAGCAGTTTATTTTTCTCCTCTATTCCCTGTCCAGCTATTTCTCACTTCGGATGAAAGTGGTGTTACGTTTCATACTTACGCTACATATCATAGAATGTGGCTGAAATATTCGCAGTCTAAAACTACAAAATTTCATTATATTTTGGAATCTCTAGCGCTCAGCTAATACAAGAAAAAATTGCCTGGCTTCTATATAAAATTACTTATTCGCTCTGTGATAGGTTTTACATTCGTCAATCATACAGAGCTAAGGCAGCAAGATTAGCCTAATGTGAATGTAACTGGATAATACAGAGCACTGATTCTAAAATTTCCGATATTTAATGATTGGAGGCCGTGGCTACCGCACAACGTTTTTTGCGCCTCATTTGACAAACAGAGGACAAAAGTTTTAATTGTTGAAGATCCTTGAGACCGATGAACATCAAGTAGGCAGCCCATACATTACTTTAAACTATCAAACTCACTTTCGTACTTTCCCGTACCTAAAAGAGTAGAGAAGTTGTTTCAACACAATGGTGTGTTGAAACAACTTCTCTACTCTTCCAGTAAAGTCTGCCCCATCCCTGCATGTCCACTTTGTGTTATATTTATCACCTTTTGGTTCTCTATATATTCTAAATCGTGAAATAGCTTGCTGTTTTACGACATTCACAAATTCTCTGCGGTTCTGTCTATCGATAATTCTTCACTTGTGTTTACAGGAACACGTCTATTATTAAAAACTTAGAGTACGTAATTCCTCTGTTACTGAATTGTAATCAGTTATAGTGTGATTATAATGAATAATCCATTATGCAGTAATACACTCATCTCTCTTCATTTTTAATCACTACTAGTAGCGGCACTCCGTTTTCAGGCCACAAGTGGCCCATCGGGACCATCCGACCGCCGTGTCATCCTCATTTGAGGATGCGGATAAGGAGGGGCGTGTGGTCAGCACACCGCTCTCCCAGTCGTTAAGATGGTTTTCTTTGACCGGAATCACTACTAGTACTGTGCTGTAAAAGACAACATAGTCACCTTTTACAGCAAAAGTTATTCGTTTACACTCCTTCATATTCCACTGTGTGGAGATTATGGAGTGCCATAATTGTGCTTCAGCATATATTAAAATTTAAAAATCGTCTGATACATTTACATGTCATCGTCGTAGCTGTATGCTGGATCTTTTTAAAGTTTTTGACATCCTTAACTTGAATCCCATACAGGAATAGTGATATGATGGGGTTCACGTTAAAGATGTCAACGTTAAAAGAAACCAGCGTATAGATACGACGGTGACAGGTATAAACATCAGATTATTTTTAGATTTTCACATGTGCTACAGCACAGTTATACCACTTGACACTGTCAACGAGGACGAAGCTGCAGTAGCGCATATAAATAACTGTTACAGTTAAAGGCAACAATAATGTCTTTTACGAAATTTTACATGAGTTTTAACCCCAACCAATAGAGGTCAACGAGTATTATTGTTTTTTGGTATGTCTCAACTAGACAGTAAATAGTATGGCTCTCTTTCTCTTAGCTAGTGCAACACAATTTTCTCCTATAATATAATTGTAAAACATTTTTACAAACATTTTTGATTACGACAGTCAACGATTGTCTGATAAGGACCTGACAACCCAGACATCGATTAACAAGGCAAATATTATCCAGGATTAATTTTTCACTCAGCTGTGGCCTGTGCTCTGTTTTAAAACTCTATGAGATTGTTTCTGGATGCTATCCTTTAGGTCGGGCTAAGCCACTTGGCGGCGATATTCCTCCTGCCAGTAGTGCTTATCGAGGTTTGTGAAATTTTGAAAGTAAGAGTGAGCACTGGCGGAAGTTATGCTTCGAGAGTGGGTTGTGAATCTTCCCTGGATAGCTCAGTCTATCAGAGCATTGCCTGCCTTAGGCAAGACTTCGGGTTCGAGTCTCGGTCCAGCGCACAGTTTTAATCTGCCAGGAAGTTTCAAGGTAAAGATCACACGGAGCTCACAGTTTGTGCTGAACACAGTCAGGAATCAGCCCACCCCTCCCTGCCCCTCCTTTACAGAGGAGGAGTGATCACCTGGTAGCGGGAGCAATTGCTACACGTGGAGAAGGACGACATCCAGTCTTCCAGCCGGACAAGCAGTGCGTTACGCACCTCGTCGCACGAACGCATCTGCGTCTTCCTGCAACATAAATACGACTCATGTACATTCTGTTCCACTAATGTCAGCTGAATTATGATATATATCGTTTTTATTATCCAGCAGCAGTAACTTAGAATTTCTGTTATTCGTTTCACTGCTAGTGGATCATTCCATGTCAATTTATCAGTTGTCTCTCCTAGACCATCACGGATTTCGACGAAATTTTATGTGCAGATTTGCACATGTCCCGGATGAACATTGATAAAGTTTACATTCGTCGAAGCAATACTAACCAAGATATAGTCACTCGTTTGACTCCATGCACGACTTCGTGCAGATTGAGCGTAAATTTCTGGCGACTTTGAGCTATTATATCTCGGACAATAAGTTGTTGAAAGAAATAAAATTTGTCCATCTTGCGCAACTGCGCGCGTTCTCTTAAGAACAATAAAGAGAAGAATTTTACGAGATATATTCAGCCAAACAACTTTGACAAAGTCACTCGAAAAAATCGGCGCCTGAAAAAAATTTCAACGTTTGACTTCTTCTAGTCCAGAGACTCAAGGCATGATGTACGTCAAACTTGGCACTCAGTAACCTAACAACAGAAGGGTCTCAAATGTAAAGTTTCATCTATGTACCACTCTCCAATGCTGAATAAATTACGTGAAGAGTGGAAGATTTTGTAAAAAGGTCAAAAACGCGGTATTTACGACCTGATTTTGCAAAAAACTATGTTCTGTAAAACTTTTCAAACTGGGCTTATTAGAAATATCATGGCTTTAACCGCCTAAAAAAGTATATTTAATTCTACAACGTGAGCTAACAAAACAAGATAATTGCCTCGTGATGGCTGGGTGTTGTGTGCTGTCCTTAGGTTAGTTAGGTTTCAGTAGTTCTAAGTTCTAGGGGACTGATGACCGTAGCAGTTGAGTCCCATAGTGCTCAGAGCCAAAACTAGATAATTAGAATCAAATTTGGACGCGAAAATCGAAGCTTGAAAACGATCTAAATTTTGGATTCTTATATCTCCCAGGGTAAACGCCTGTTGAACATGAAACTTAATACGCAATAGATCGGTAGCACAAGGGTGTGGAACACAAAATTTCATTCACCTACTGTTTTCCAGAAATCTACAAATTCGTAGAAAAGATGACGATTTTTGTGAAATTGACTTCAAACTAATCACAGTCGGAAAGAGCATGTTTGCAAGCTTTCTGAAAATCACTTTCGAGTTTCCAATGTGCGCTCACAATATCTGAAAATAATGACAAATTTGAGGGAATGAGCCATGGCAAACGACTACATTGCAGTAACCTGTTGTCCGTGTTTCGATGCATGTGGTGTTTATTTTCAAATTGACAAGTAATATCTTACTATATTGCGTTGGTGCATGGTGGCATTATCACTACCGGTTCATGGACATGAACCGCAACCCTGTCGCCATCAGAGTCACGTCCGACAGCTGTGCAATAACAGCCATGGGTGGTTTCTTCATTCTGGCCCCCCGTAGCCTGTAATTTATTTTCTTAATTTAAGTACCAAAACTGTTGTTTACAAAGCCATTGCTAAGTACCTTATCTCCGATTCTCAAATCTGTTGGAGTATGTCACACTAGCGGCAAGCAAAAGATAATATCAATTTTTATTCTAAATTTTTCAACATCGCAGTTTACATTTTTCGAAATTTTTTAGAGGCCTTCTGCTGTTCATTATCTGGAATTTGATACTGTCAGCCACATGATGATATTGAAGGAACAGAGAGCGTGGAAATGAGGTGTTGTTCTGATACTCGACAAGCATCCACTCTTTCGAGCCAATAAAATGAATGAACTGGATCTTGAGGATGCATAAATTTTATCACTGCATGAATTTGTTCTCATGAAATGTCAATAATATGGCAGCGTTGAGAAGTTTAAATCAAAATTGATGTTACTTTTTTCTTGCCACCTATGACAGTCTTAGAGATGTGAGAATTGGAGATAACGTACTTAGGCATTGCTGGCTTTGTAGGCAAACAGGTACCACCACAAGGCTTTAGAACCTTAATTAAGAAACCACATCAGCGGCGTGGGAGCCTGGATGAAGAAACCCACCCGTGGCTGATACTGCACGGCTATCGGTCGAGACCCCTATGGCGATGGCGTTGCCAGTTCACGATCCTAAACCGGTAGCGAAAATGTCATCATGCACCACCGCAGTACAGTGAGATACCACTTGTCACTTTAAAAATAAAACCGCATGTAACGAAACAAGGACAACAATTACTGCAAAATACGAGCTCGTAGCTTGTTTCCGTGGTACATTACCTCAAATTTGCTGTCATTTTCAGGTATTGTTAGCACACACTGGAAAAGCGACTGTGATTTTCAGAAAGCTTGAAAACATGCTCTTACAAACTGATTAGTTTAAAATCAATTATGCAAACCAAATTTTCTAAAAATAAATTCCATTTGATCTATTTTTGTGATTTTTACGAAAGTAAAGTCTGAACTGATTTCGAAGAAATGTAGAAAGAAATACGTGAGTGACAGTTTATATGGGAAAACCTTATGTTATTATGTTGTTGTGTCCAATGTTTCAAGTTTATCATTCCTTTAATCAGCAAGATATAAGACGCCAAAGTTAATACTTTATTCGCAGCGCTATGTTTCCCACGAGTTTGCCTCAATTTATACAGCATTGTTAGCTCATGTTGGAAATTAAACTCACCGTTTTGCGAGGGCATAAGACACGTTGTATCGGATAACAATGGTTTTGGAGCTCTAACAGAAAACGGCATTTGAAAAAGAAGTGTCGAATGTACACTGTTTTCAGCTCTTCACAAAAATTGTCATTGTGGTTTACTGGCAAACAGTATGCGACCGAACCGCTGAATCTTTCCATCAGTAAATGGGGTATGTTCTCCACTGACTCGGTTGTTTTAACCCCCTCCACTGACGGAATGACCCACTTCCCAATTCCGTATGTATAAAACCAATACGGACTTGTAGCTGTCACGCCTTTGCGCTTACTGCTACGTATTTTAACTGTAAATAGCTCAGTCCCAATGGTAAGAGGCAGTAGTGAATTCATGTAGTTAATATTTGAATCCAGCACAGCTGCCACAAGCTCAGCTCACTTTTACTCCACTCCTACCCTCGCCATTGCACCACATTAACTAGGTGCTACGTGGACCTTGCTAAATTCACTTGCGTATACATTTTTGACCGTTACTCGCCAGTATTTACCTAATGAATAGTACACTCCTAACCGGACTATTTCCCTAAGAGCTGTGATGATTGAACGGGTTCGATCCACGGCCTACAGTGCCCTACATTTCACACGGTAACACTGCCTACCTGACCCACTTAACTTGGTAGTGAGCTTATGTATCCAATCACCACTGCTAGCAGCAGTGGATAATCCTATCAGCACGACGAGAGCAGCAGACTTACCGTCGAATCCTCCTGAAAATACTTATAACTACGGTCGCCAGCTCTGAAGGAGCAAAAGAATAAATCAATTTTTGGGCTCGTTTCAAAGTGAAATGGCTTGAGTTGAATTTGAACTTAATTCTGAATATTACTATTTCTGATCATTCTAGATGATTCTACAAAGCAAATACTCTCTCAATTTCTGTGAGGTGGCTTGGTAATTACTACCAAGACAGTTTATGCAACTTCGGTTAACAAAATTCTATCCTTCAACTTATTTAATGATTTTGGATATTACTCTTTGGACCATTGATACAGAATTAGTTAAGTGACTTTACTTGAAAGGTTGCTCAGAAAAATTTAAGTAACTATAAATAGGCGACTCATTCTGGTGTGACCATTGCTCTTTTCAACATTCTTATACGCTAAAGTATTCTACAACCAAGAGAATTGTAAACGAAAGAGGCGATGGTGGCCTCAGTCTGATTTCACTATACTATGTTTGAGGTAACTACACTTTACAATGAACAACATGCGTCGTAATTTTACTCATTACTATATTCTGTCCTCTGCACTTGCATAAAAGAAAACTGGTATTCTCCTTTTACATGTATACAAAGTTCGACTTAACAATTGCAAGCAGTCTTGCCTTGGCTAGACGTGTCGGTGCTGGTGGTGAGATGCCGGTGGCTAACGCAGCTCTTCACGCCTCATGCCCTTAATGGCGGCTGGAACTACGAGCTGTAGCACTCGTATAAGCTACTGCACGTCCGCCATAAATTCTGGGCGCAGGAACTCTTACAATCAGCCCCAGTGGCATAGAGGCGGCTTCGACAACCATTCGTCGCGTTCTACTCCACAAACGGCGACGATATTCGCCTCTTCGCTGTTGCACAATCACTTTTGCGTGAGCACAGTACGCACGTCCGATCACGTCAACACTCCCCAGGCCATTTTATTGTTCAGTCCCTGTGTCTCCAGCTACCTCTAGCTACGCTCGTATCACCAAGAGTGGGGGCGTTCCCCTACCACCTTTTTACCGAAATCATTTAGTATTTAAGAATATTTATATTTACTACCCTGGAGTCCATACCAGTCATAATAATTTACTACTAGCGTTTTACAACATTAAATTATACAGTAATAACTTATAATTACCAAGAAAAAGAATACATTTGACTCTGAGAGCTTAGTGCATTGTCTGACAGCGCTAATTCCCAGTTTCGCCAATAGATGGCATCAGGGTGCACTCCCTGGCAGTCTCATACAAGCGCGCCCGTTTCCGACGCGCGGGCTCCAAATTACTGTCAGCCCACCCTCATTTCAGTTCCGTTACAAGTAGGTGAATAAAATTTTGTAATTCACATCATTGGGCTACCGATGAATTGTGCATTAAATTTCTTATTCTGCGTGCGTTTACTCTGTAAGATATAAGAATCCAACATTCCGCGTTTTAGGATGTTAAATCCATATTGTTGGTAATGAGCTCAATTTGAAAAGTTTTATAGAACATAGTTTTTTTTGCAAAATCAGGTCGAAGATATCGCATTTTTGTCCCTTTTACAATATTTTCAACTCTGTCCTTAATTTATTCAGTATTGGAAACTCGTACTTAAATGAAACTCTATATCTGAGACCCTTGTGTTGTTAGGTTACCTCATGCCAAGTTTCACGTATGTCATACCTTTAGTCCCTGAGATTTTTTCGTTCGCCGATTTTTTCGAGCGGCTTTGTCTAAACTTTTCTGGTTGAATATGTCTCGTAAAATTCGTTTCATTATTATTCGTAAGAAAACGGGTCCAGTTGTGTACGACGACCAAATTCCATTTCTTTCAACAAAATATTGCTCGAGATATAACAGCTCAAAGTCGCCAGAAATTCACGCTCGCTCTGCGTAAAGTCGCTCACGGAGTCAAACGAGTGACTGTATCTTGGCCAGTATTGCTCCGACAAAGGTCAAACGTTATCAGTGTTCATCGTGGACATATGCGAATCCGCACATAAAATTTCGTCGAAATCCGTGACGTTCGAGCAGAAAAATGTTCATAAATTAGGCGATTAGATATGGAATGACACTAGTTAGATCATCTCTAGTGAGTACCTGCTTTATAAGGGGAGACATAATCACAAGTACGTTGTGACCATTAGGTAAAATTCAGCTCGAGTGCGATCAGAGAATTTATATAAGACGCTTAAAAACCTTTTCCTTGGTCTTGTAGGAGATAGTATTGGTCCAAACTAGAAGAAGGAATCCTCTAAACGTATTTCCAGAAATAAATACTTGTTAAAATATGTACCATTACACTTGCGTCAAAAACAGTCAGTAGTCAGAGATGCACTCTTTTCTTATTAGATTTGCTTGATGCTGTACTTAATCGTCTGACCGTGATGCTGTCTTCAGACAGTTACCATTGTCTTCTTTCGTACATGTAAGTTTGAGGTAGTTCAGGTATCTGAACAATGTAGTTGATTCCGTATAATGTAGAACATCAACAGTGAAATAGTCCTATTCCACGTGGAAAATCGCAGACATGGTACTCTTCTAATCGACAGGCACTTTTAAGCACCCGAAGTGGCTTCGTCAAAATGTTCCATCTCAAATAAACGGTCTAGTCACATTAATGTGACTATTGCCTATGTTCGATCTCAAGTCTAACAGTCACTCACAGATGGCAGGTGGCAGCATTAGCAATAAAGGGTATATAAAGCGTGCCATGGGGAAGTGGCCAACAGTGCAGTCGTAGTAGTAATGAGGAAACAGTGATCTATCTGACGTCCTAGTGGGCTGGATCATTGTATTTGGGACAATGGTGGGAGCATTTCTGAAACGACTAAGCCTGTAAACTGCCCCGTGTGTTGCCATGGTTAAAGTATACTTGTGTATGGCAAAATGGCACTATCCAAAACTGGTGCCAAGGCAACTACGGTGTGCCACAGGTCTGGATGGCAGGGGTGAACGACAGCTGGAGAGATGTGTATGGGCGAATAAACATGCAACATCTGAGCAACTGACCACCCAGACGAAACAAGGGCCTGCAAACAGTGTCTCCTCAACGACCGTTCAGCGAACATTGAAAGCTGGCGACCCTTTGGGTACGCTATTTTTTACACTTTGTTAATTAGTAATTCCTACAGAGACACTGCAGTCATCTCAACTATATTTGTAGCGAGCCATCAGGCTGTAGGTATGAGACGGAATGACAAAGTTTGTTTGCCGCTAACAATAATAATTGTGGCTCTAGATTTTTTTCTGTATCGGCGAAGACGGCAGGAAGACGTGGGAAGGGTGGCAGAAGTGAAAGAAACAGCCATAGACTCCTCTACGAAAACGTCTAGGTTGCGTGAAAGTGCAACTGCTTTGCTTGTGAGCGCAGGCAGGTGCATCTCGCCACGAAGTAGGCCCACGAGGACGACCCCGTCTTCAGCAGGATAATAGCCAGTGGACTGCACTGCAGTCATGTATTGTCCGCCTCGGGTATGCCATCTACAGTCGGGCACCGAACTTTATGATCGCTCTGTGAGGAGAGCACTGTCCACCACAGCCATGGAATGCACACGCGTTTCTCTGGTGCCAAGTTTAGTGGGGGACAGCATAGCGGTATTCCTCCCCATTGTAAGAATACCGCTATGCCGTGTCTAGGAGTGAGTTCTGGCGTGGTGTTATGGGTACGACATTGATGCAATTTGTGCGAACAGCTTAGCCATTAGAGGCGATAATGTTTGGCTACTCCATGTGGATTTGGCGTCGAGAAGGGAAGAGAGGGGAGATTCTTGTGGACGGTCTGGGCACTTCTACCGAGGCATGCTGTACCCTGGACAGACTGGAGGAGATCCGCCACAGAAGACAGTCTCGGTGTTTGGGCGCGTCAGCCGTGATGCTCTGCACATCTTGGCGCGCTCGCAGTCTCTGCGGTCTCCACATCACCCGTAGGACAGTTCAGTGGCGAGCATATCGGCAGCTCCGGCCTATTAGCAATCTTTGTCTCACGCTTTAGTCTTCACTGCAACAAGTCCAACCGACCTGCATCCCTGTCTTTCAAACAACCCATGTCGTATTGAGGTACAGCTCGCGGTTCAAAACCTCGGTCAGTACCTCAGATATAGTCAGAAACCTTTGTTGCTATTACCTTGCGGGAGGCATCGCTTTAGCTTGACCGTCTTGCACACTGAGAATTTTGCCAGCCATCAACATCATCTGTCACTGTGTATTTTGTTTCGTGTTTGTTTTCGTGTAATTAGATCTTTATGCTAATTCTCGGAATTTACGTGTTGTCTTTGTAATAAACTAAGTCTGAAAACAGCAATATTTCATTTCAGCGCCCTATTCTTCCTGACCATTTGAATTATAGTAAATGTTTGTGGCCTGAGGGAACGAAATAATGGTAGGAAACCTTACAACGTTGCTGTATATGTAAATTCTCAGAAATTTCTTCCTCAAATTAAGGCCTATATTAGTAACTCCTCTTGGCCATGAATGTCCTCCTTTCCCATGCTAGTCTGCTTTTTATGTGCACCTTGCTCTGTCCGTCATGAGTTATTTTGCTGCCTAGGTAGCAGAAACCCTTACTTCATTTACTACATGGTCACTAATCCTGAAGTGAAGTTTGTCGCTGTTCCCATTTCTGCTACTTCTCATTACCTTTGGCTTTCTTCAATCTATCAGCAATCCATATTTTGTACACATTATACTGCTCACTCCACTGACCAGATCGTGTAATTCTTCTTCACTTTCACTGCGAATGTTAACATTGATATTTTTTTACCCTGAATTTTAATCCCACACCTGAATCTTTCTTTTATTTCCGTCATTGCTTCTTTGACATAATGATGGAACAGCAGGTGTGAAAGACCGTATCCCTGTCTTGCACCATGTTTCTTCCGAGCACTTCATTCTTGGTCTTCTACTCTTACTATTCCCTCTTAGTTCTTGTACACGTTGCATAGTATCCGTCTTTCCATATAACTTGCCCCTATTTTCTTCAGAATTTCTAAGATGTTGCACCATTTGACATTGTCAAATGCTTTCCCACGTCGACACATTACAAAATGGATGTGACCAAATCCGAGGTCAGCCAGCTATGTTCGTTTCAGTTAGTGATACTTCGTTAACGCATGCTGAAGGATGTATAATATAGAGAAGCAACCACACTGAGAACATACTGCAGTGTAAGCTATCATAGAACAAAATGACTAATATCTCAAGTATTTGTTGGCGCACATATGTTAGGAGTTTTGTTCTGGGTTCGACTAGTACTATCTCCTATAAGAACGTGATTCTCTCCTCTTGTTTCAAATATTCTGCATGTGGGGTGTTTCATTATCACATGCTAACGTATGGACAGCAGCATATGGGCTGCCTCACTCTATTGATTTTCCATACAAAAATTATATTTCTGTATTAACGATGAGGATCAAGGCGACGTACTCTACTGCTTTTGAATGCTATTGCAAGCTGTTTCTAATTTTGCATTGTGTAACAGAGTTTAACTCAACACTTTTTGGAGTGGCTAGCTATCTCAAAAGTCACATTAAACTTGTGTATGTTACTCTGTTTATGTGTTCCAAGGAAACTGCTCACGACTGGTTACCATACAGTAATTGCGCTGGCGTAAGCTGTCGCCAGCACACCGGTCGGCAAAGATGAAGCGCGAAGATCGATTAATAGGTGCTGGATCAAGCGCGCCTATCACGAGAGAGTCCAGAGGCAGACCCACAAGCAACATGCCGCCAACGCGCTCTCGGCAGCACATATGTAGGCCGCCGTCACTGACTGGAGGGCCTCACTCAATCATCCAGTTTGACGTCTGTCACTTTACTCACAGAGCAGATTTAGTTCGTCACAGGCTACAACAATACATAGCAACCAGATTAATGACTATAGCGGGACTAGTTTACCTCAACCAGAATTGTACTTTCCAAGCAGTGAGAAACTAATGTTTGTAATAGGAGGACATGGACATTACATCAGTCAGCCAGAGGACTAGTACTGGTGAGCTTGTACCACAAAACATGGGCTCTATTCAAGTTAAATAAATGTTTGCAATTCATGTAAATAAAGAACCGTATTAATCCAGGTGTGCGTTTGTGATTCATAAAGAGGACACTGGCCACTCATAACAACATCCTCTCCCTTGCTTCCTTGCGGTGCAAGACTCTACTTTAGTAACACACCCTTTTTATTATATCTAGTGTGATTTAGCTAAGCTGTTCATCTCAGATAATTCTGTTTTCACCTAGCCAAACTGTAAGAAAGTTCTCGCTAAAGTACACGAACCAATTGCGTTAATTACAAACGTATCGGCATCCAATTCGCTTTTTCAGAGAGTATTACAGTTATATTTGCTACTAGTATCATACATCTCAAAGAGATTAATTCGACTACATTTCACTGTCAGATATCCAGCAGCTACTTTCGAAGAATTTACAATACTCAGAACAGAGGAACATATGTGTTTTGGACATAATTCCGGTTTATGTCTTACGCGGAAGTTATCGCTCAAAACCCTTGTATCAGGAGCGATGGGCGTCGAGATTGGTGCAGCTGAGAGGATTTAGTTGTAAATTTACAGTACGTTTAAACTGAAATGGAACTGAGCACACTTGACTGCACCGACCTGCAGGAAGACAAAGGACGTGCCACCTGTGGATGGTTCACTTGTTACCAAAAACGCGAAATCACAAACTGAATGGATTTTCAAAATAGGAAATTGAGACGTAAAGATTCTTATATTATTTCACATTAGAAAAAAGTTAACAAGGTTTTAATTGAGAGATAAACACTTAACGTTGCAAAAGGATCGCATCAACAGCAACAGCAACAACAAAATAATCACAAACTAAATTGGTTATAAGTGTTATTTCGTTTTAGTTACGTCATCATGTGTTCCAATTGCCTTCCGTATAAAGCAGTGGTTCACAGGCTGGGGGTAACTACTCACTGAGGGGTAAACCAAAATTTTTTGGAGGGTGAAAGCAAAAATTGTGTTTAGGTCATGAAACTAAATTATTTTTAAAAGATTGTTATAGTTATCACTATTTCGTAAAACTGTAATACAGATTGCGTAAATTAGCAATAATTTTTTTCACATACTAGTATTAAAACGTGTCAGAATTTCGTGGAGGTAACAGCTTGTGAAATGAACAACAGTTTTCTCATACAGCCTATCCATTACACACACATTTTGTACCATGCACCTAACGTCGAGAAATATACTTCAAATGCGGCATATTTAAATGTCTCATGAAAATGGCTTGCCCACAACACGCCAGAAGTAGCTTCATTATTCACTTCGTAACAATAAAGGAACTGACAGTACAACACAACAGTATTCTTGTAATGGTTACTACACTGCTGTAGAACCTACATATTATTATTATTATTTATTTCTTTCTTTTCTCAGACGTTATGTCTGGTCAAAAATGGAAAGTGACGCGGAACTTGATCAAGCGTGACTTCCTTTTAACTGTATGGTATATGTTATATTGCTTTTAGGAACTTTCGGGTGATTGAACATGTATCAATAATTACGGATTTCTGTAGTTGTATATATAAGTTTGGGTGTAGCTGTATTGCATTGATGTACTGGTGGATATTGTGTGGTATGACTCCTGTAGTTGATAGTATAATTGGTATAATGTCAACTTTATCCTGATGTCACATGTCCTTGACTTCCTCAGCCAGTTGGATGTATTTTTCAATTTTTTCTCCTGTTTACTTTTGTATATTTGTTGTATTGGGTATGGGTATTTCGATTAGTTGTGTTAATTTCTTCTTTTTATTGGTGAGTATGTTGTCAGGTTTGTTATGTGGTGTTGTTTTATCTGTTATAATGGTTCTGTTCCAGTATAATTTGTATTCATCATTCTCCAGTACATTTTGTGGTGCATACTTGTATGTGGGAACGTGTTGTTTTATAAGTTTATGTTGTAAGGCAAGCTGTTGGTGTATTATTTTTTCTACAGTGTCATGTCTTCTGGGGTATTCTGTATTTGCTAGTATTGTACATCCGCTTGTTATGTGATCTACTGTTTCTATTTGTTGTTTGCAAAGTCTGCATTTACCTGTTGTGGTATTGGGATCTTTAGTAACATGCTTGCTGTAATATCTGGTGTTTATTGTTTGATCCTGTATTGCAATCATGAATCCTTCCGTCTCACTGTATATATTGCCTTTTCTTAGCCATGTGTTGGATGCGTCTTGATCAATGTGTGGCTGTGTTAGATGATACGAGTGCTTGCCATGTAGTGTTTTCTTTTACCAATTTACTTTCTTCGTATCTGTTGATGTTATGTGATCTAAAGGGTTGTAGAAGTGGTTATGAAATTGCAGTGGTGTAGCCGATGTATTTATATGAGTGATTGCTTTGTGTATTTTGCTAGTTTCTGCTCGTTCTAGAAAGAATTTTCTTAAATTGTCTACCTGTCCATAATGTAGGTTTTTTATATCGATAAATCCCCTTCCTCCTTCCTTTCTGCTTAATGTGAATCTTTCTGTTGCTGAATGTATGTGATGTATTCTATATTTTTGGCATTGTGATCGTGTAAGTGTATTGAGTGCTTCTAGGTCTGTGTTACTCCATTTCACTACTCCAAAAGAGTAGGTCAATATTGGTATAGCATAAGTATTTATAGCTTTTGTCTTGTTTCTTGCTGTCAATTCTGTTTTCAGTACTTTTGTTAGTCTTTGTCTATATTTTTCTTTTAGTTCTTCTTTAAAATTTGTATTATCTATTCCTATTTTTTGTCTGTATCCTAGGTATTTATAGGCATCTGTTTTTTCCATCGCTTCTATGCAGTCGCTGTGGTTATCCAATATGTAATCTTCTTGTTTAGTGTGTTTTCCCTTAACTATGCTTTTTTTTCTTACATTTGTCTGTTCCAAAAGCCATATTTATATCATTGCTGAATACTTCTGTTATCTTTAGTAATTGGTTGAGTTGTTTTTTGTTGCTGCCAGTAGTTTTAGATCATCTATGTATAGCAAATGTGTGATTTTGTGTTGGTATGTTCCAGTAATATTGTATCCATAATTTGTATTATTTAGCATGTTGGATAGTGGGTTCAGAGCAAGGCAGAATCAGAAAGTACTTAATGAGTCACCTTGGTATATTCCATGCTTAATCTGTATTGGCTGTGATGTGATATTATTTGAATTTGTATATTAAGTGTGGTTTTCCAATTTTTCATTACTATGTTTAGGAACTGTATCAATTTAGGATCTACTTTGTATATTTCCAATATTTGTAGTAACCATGAGTGGGGTACACTATCAAAAGCTTTTTGGTAATCAATGTATGCGTTGGTGTAGCGACCTATGTTTAGTTTTAGCTTGATATGTCACCTCTGCATCTATTATCAGTTGCTCTTTACATCCTCGTGCTCCTTTGCAACAGCCTTTTTGTTCTTCATTTATAATTTTGTTCTGTGTTGTATGTGTTATTAATTTCTGTGTAATGACTGAAGTTAATATTTTGTATATTGTTGGTAGGCATGTTATGGGGCGATATTTAGCTGGGTTTGCAGTGTCTGCTTGATCTTCAGGTTTCAGATAAGTTATTCCATGTGTAAGTGTATCAGGGAATGTGTATGGGTCTGCAATGTAACTGTTAAATAATTTAGTTAGATGTGAATGTGTTGAGGTGAACTTCTTAGCTAGAAATTTGCTATTTTATCTTTTCCAGGGGCTTTCCAATTGTGAGTAGAATTAATTGCTTGGGTGACTTCATGTTGCAAAATTATCACTTCAGGCATTTGTGGTATCATCTTGTATGTGTCTGTTTCTGCTTGTATCCACCGTGCATGCCTGTTATGTTGTACTGGGTTTGACCATATGTTGCTCCAGAAGTGTTCCATGTCTGTTATGCTTGGTGGATTGTCTATTTTAATGTGCGTGTTATCTATTCATCATCATCATCATCACCATCATCATCATTTAAGACTGATTATGCCTTTCAGCGTTCAGTCTGGAGCATAGCCCCCCTTATACAGTTCCTCCATGATCCCCTATTCAGTGCTAACATTGGTGCCTCTTCTGATGTTAAACCTATTACTTCAAAATCATTCTTAACCGAATCCAGGTACCTTCTCCTCGGTCTTCCCCGACTCCTCCTACCCTCTACTGCTGAATCCATGAGTCTCTTGGGTAACCTTGCTTCTCCCATGCGTGTAACATGACCCCACCATCTAAGCCTGTTCGCCCTGACTGCTACATCTATAGAGTTCATTCCCAGTTTTTCTTTGATTTCCTCATTGTGGACACCCTTCTGCCATTGTTCCCATCTACTAGTACCTGCAATCATTCTAGCTACTTTCATATCCGTAACATGAAGGTAACATGAATCCACCCAGCTTTCGCTCCCATACAACAAAGTTGGTCGAAAGATTGAACGGTGCACAGATAACTTAGTCTTGGTACTGACTTCCTTCTTGCAGAAGAGAGTCGATCGTAGCTGAGCGCTCACTGCATTAGCTTTGCTACACCTCGCTTCCAGTGCCAAGGCATTTTGCTCTGATTGTTGCCAGCATCATCTATTGTCTGATAAAATTTCTTTTGGTTTGTGTTGAATGTTTGGTTTGATGTAGTCCTGTGGAACGGCTTGCCATGCCATTTCCACCTGGCGCCTCAGTTGGACCAGCGTTCGTGCTGGACGTGCAGACCGCGTGAGACGACGCTTCATCCAGTCCCAAACATGCTCAATGGGGGACAGATCCGGAGATCTTGCTGGCCAGGGTAGTTGACTTACACCTTCTAGAGCACGTTGGGTGGCACGGGATACATGCGGACGTGCATTGTCCTGTTGGAACAGCAAGTTCCCTTGCCGGTCTAGGAATGGTAGAACGATGGGTTCGATGACGGTTTGGATGTACCGTGCACTATTCAGTGTCCCCTCGACGATCACCAGTGGTGTACGGCCAGTGTAGGAGATCGCTCCCCACACCATGATGCAGGGTGTCGGCCCTGTGTGCCTCGGTCGTATGCAGTCCTGATTGTGGCGCTCACCTGCACGGCGCCAAACACGCATACGACCATCATTGGCACCAAGGCAGAAGCGACTCTCATCGCTGAAGACGACACGTCTCCATTCGTCCCTCCATTCACGCCTGCCGCGACTCCACTGGAGGCGGGCTGCACGATGTTGGGGCGTGAGCGGAAGACGGCCTAACGGTGTGCGGGACCGTAGCCCAGCTTCATGGAGACGGTTGCGAATGGTCCTCGCCGATACCCCAGGAGCAACAGTGTCCCTAATTTGCTGGGAAGTGGCGGTGCGGTCCCCTACGGCACTGCGTAGGATCCTACGGTCTTGGCGTGCATCCGTGCGTCGCTGCGACCCGGTCGCAGATCGACGGGCACGTGCACCTTCCGCCGACCACTGGCGACAACATCGATGTACTGTGGAGACCTCACGCCCCACGTGTTGAGCAATTCGGCGGTACGTCCACCCGGCCTCCCGCATGCCCACTATACGCCCTCGCTCAAAGTCCGTCAACTGCACATACGGTTCACGTCCACGCTGTCGCGGCATGCTACCAGTGTTAAAGACTGCGATGGAGCTCCGTATGCCACGGCAAACTGGCTGACACTGACGGCGGCGGTGCACAAATGCTGCGCAGCTAGCGCCATTCGACGGCCAACACCGCGGTTCCTGGTGTGTCCGCTGTGCCGTGCGTGTGATCATTGCTTGTACAGCCCTCTCGCAGTGTCCGGAGCAAGTATGGTGGGTCTGACACACCGGTGTCAGTGTGTTCTTTTTTCCATTTCCAGGAGTGTAGTTCAAGAATTGTCTTCCTGTGCATCTACCCTCCGCAAGCCATCTCTACGGTGTATGGGGTATATTATTTTCGCCCTTACCTTGTGACCCTGTAACACAGATGTGCTATCTAAAATTTTGCCCCTTACGTTTACTGCACTTGTTTTATTTGTAAATCTTTAGAAACTGCGTGTTAATTAGAAATGTGTCATGTGCTGTAGCCTGCATAAACTATTTTGTATTATGACGTTTTTATTTTGGAGCAATGCCGTTAGGGAAAGTTAGAAAAAGCAATATCGTTGGCAGAAAGTAAAGACTTCTATAGGAGCGCTATCTCTGGACGAGAGTATGATGCCATAACAAATCGCAGGAGACCTACTTCGTTATGAGACGTTAAGTGAACACACGCAGGTGGCGTGCACTGTCGGGCCTATAGCAGTTGTTACTAGCGACGCACCAAGAGCATGACGAGTGTGGTCAGATACAAGAGGAGTGAATAACATCAAAATCTGCCCCATATTTCGTCATTACGAATAAAGGTGTGCTCGCAGTATTACATGGAGCAATGGGAGCATTGTAGACAACAACGAAGAGCAAGGCTTAATATCTGCAACGAACTGTAAGGTTGTTTTATTTTCGTTCACTTTAGAAACTTTGTAAGGCGTTATCCAGCGACATTCTCAGTGAACTTTATTTCAATAATAAGTATTGTACGGGACAACTGTAGATACCTGATCTTGTCACTATCCTCAGTCATTGTCACCCACGTAGGATTCCATTTCCTTCCAGTTACTGAATACCCGAGTGTCGCTGTTTAAATAGTTGAAACAAAGTATTAACGAACAGTCATTACCAGTTTAGTTTGTTTGCTAAAAGACAATTGAAAGTAATTAATAATGAAGCCTAAGTAAATTAACAACATTGCTCAATGATATTTAGAGACAGTCATTCTTGGTAATTGACTGAAGAGAAAGTAAAGTAACTAAAATTAAAGTAATTCTGCCAGCCTTAGATCAAAGATAAGAATAATTAAGTTCACAATATTTCGAATCTGTGTCCATTGTAGTAAAACTATAACGTGCTAGCATGGTTCGAATTCTGGCGTTGTCAATCCGTTGGAAGCCAATTTGATACAATTATTTGATCCTGAACATTCTTATAGTAATTATAATCCATTCAAAGTACGAAGCTTGCCATGTCCAGGAATCTATTGCACGCAAGTAAACGATAATATGAGGTTACGTAAATTACTCATCATCATCATCATCATCATCATCATCATCATTTAAGACTGATTATGCCTTTCAGCGTTCAGTCTGGAGCATAGCACCCCTTATACAGTTTCTCCATGATCCCCTATTCAGTGCTAACATTGATGCCTCTTCTGATGTTAAACCTATTACTTCAAAATCATTCTTAACCGAATCCAGGTACCTTCTCCTCGGTCTTCCCCGACTCCTCCTACCCTCTACTGCTGAATCCATGAGTCTCTTGGGTAACCTTGCTTCTCCCATGCGTGTAACATGACCCCACCATCTAAGCCTGTTCGCCCTGACTGCTACAGCTATAGAATTCATTCCCAGTTTTTCTTTCATTTCCTCATTGCGGACACCCTCCTGCCATTGTTCCCATCTACTAGTACCTGCAATCATCCTAGCTACTTTCATATCCGTAACCTCAACCTTGTTGATAAGGTAACCTGAATCCACCCAGCTTTCGCTCCCATACAACAAAGTTGGTCGAAAGACTGAACGGTGCACAGATAACTTAGTCTTGGTACTGACTTCCTTCTTGCAGAAGAGAGTCGATCGTAGCTGAGCGCTCACTGCATTAGCTTTGCTACACCTCGCTTCCAGTGCCAAGGCATTTTGCTCTGATTGTTGCCAGCATCATCTATTGTCTCATAAAATTTCTTTTGGTTTGTGTTGAATGTTTGGTTTTGTTTCCTTCTATTTTCACTTTTGTATATTGTTGGTAGGATGTTATGGGGCGATATTTAGCTGGGTTTGCTGTGTCTGCTTGGTCTTTAGGTTTCAGATCATCATCATCATCATCATCATCATCATCATCATTATTATCATTATCATTATCATTATTATCATTATCATTATTATTATTATCATTATTATTATTATTATTAACAGTGGTCAGACACAAAGCACTGGAAACCTGCAGTCTTTCAGTTTCTACCAGTTCAGAAGTCAGGAGTCCAGCAGTCAAGTGATTTAAAGACGGAACATATAGTGCATAAAATTCTAAATTGGTTGATTTTAGACGGGGTCCAGGGTGGGGGTGAAACAAACGCCACTAGCGAGAGGAGTGGTGCAATGGAAGCATGTTTTGTTATTTGTGTCTATCCTCTATGTGGATAGCTACATTTCTTTTTTGACAAGGGAGTTGAACTAGTAGCTGACATTCACGAGGCACTGAGAACTGCTTCATCACTCTGTGAAAAAAACGTGCTAGAAATATGCAGTAATAATTATCTCATGATTTCATGTGATTTTATGAAATACTTAAATTGACGAAATAGCATTTATCTTTCATAAAAAAAGTTGTGGTCTTAGGGCATCCGAGTCGTTTGAGGCGACCCGCGACTCTCTTTAAAAATTGAAAGTATTCAAAGAAAATACTTTTTGTTTTAAAATTCGGTTAGGCGCTAATATTGATGATAGTCGGGGGAGGGAGATTACTAACTAATGTCAAATTGCAGTTAGGGATAATGGTTTGAGAAATGTTTGTAAGCACTGGTCTGTTGCAACAAATGTTGACAGTCGTTCTGCAAGTACCTTTGGACAGAATGATGAGACTCCTTTGATATCGTTGTACACAGAGCAACAATGCCATTCTAGTCGCGCAGTGACGTATATTTTTTGCATTCAGCTTCCCATGATTGCTTCTTTGGTAAAGCAAATTCTTTGTCTTGATGTCGCTTCAAAACCGAGTGACCTAATTCCATGGGTCTTGCGCAAGCCCTCTGGTTAATCTGGCGGTGAAGCGGCACATGACACAAATAGAAGCTGCTTGCGTCTTAAATGCAATCACGGCTGAGTGACTTATTCCAGGGGCACTCGCAATTTCTCTGGAGCGAATATGTGTATTACGAATGCCACTTGCCGTAAGGTCTTCCTCTACGTAACATTGCAGTGCCCTTCCAATAATTGTTTTCTTACACGTTCTCTGAATAGTTATAGTCGTCAGAGTCTATCCATAAGGACATCTTTGTGCCAACAATTCGACTGCTCCTTTCACGATCCTTCTTAATCCCCCCCGCTCCCCCCTTTTTTTTTGAGTCATCAGTCTTCTGACTGGTCTGATGCGGCACGCTACAAATTCCTCTCCTGTGCCAACCTCTTCATCTCGGAGTAGCACCAAGTCCTCAATTATTTGCTGGTTGTATTCCAATCTCTGTCTTCCTCTAGAGTTTTTACCCTCTACAGCTCCCTCTAGTACCTAGAAGTTATTCCTGGATGTCTTAAGAAGTGTCCTGTGCTGTGCTTCAAACGCACATTCTGAGTATCTTTGTTTGATATTAGTGGACTTCTCTTGGCCAGAAATGCCCTTTTTGCTAGTGCTAGTCTGCTTTGTATGTCCTCCTTGCTCCATCCGTCATGAGTTATTTTGCTGCCTAGGAGGCAGAAATCCTTACTTCAGCTACTACATGATCACCAGTCCTGATGGTAAGTTTGTCGCTGTTCTCATTTCTGCTGCTTCTGATTGTTGTCTTTCTTCGATTTACTCTCAATCCATATTCTGCACTCATTAGACAGTTCGTTCCATTCAAAAGATCCTGTAATTCGTCCTCGCTTTCCCTGAGGATAATAATTTCGTCAGCGAATCTTATCATTGACGTCATTATAATATTGAATTTCGATTCCACTTTTGAACCTTCCTTTCATTTCCGTCATTGATTCTTCGAAATATAGATTGAACTGTAGAGGCTAAAGACTACATCCCTGCCTTATATCCTTTTTAATCCAAGCACTTCGTTCTTGGTCTTCCATTCTTATTTTTCCCTCTTGGACCTTGTACATATTGTGTGAGTATCACCCGTCTTTCCCTATATCTTACCCCTATTTTTCTCAGAATCTAGAACATCTTGCCCCATTTTACACTGTCGAACGCTTTTTCCAGGTCGACAAATTACAAGAACGTTTGTTATTTTTCTTGAGTCTGGCTTCCATTGTCAACAAAAATGTCAGAATTGCCTCTCTGATGGCTTTACCTTTCCTAAAATTAAGATAATCGTCATTTAACACATCCTCAGTTTTCTTTTCCATTCTTCTATATATTGTTCTTGTCGGAAACTTGGGTGTATGGGCTGTTATCTGATTGTGCGACAATTTTCGCATTTGTCATGTCTTGCAATCTCCGGAATTGTGTGGATGATTTTTTTCTGAAAGTCTGATGGTCTACCGCCAGCCTCATACATTCTATACACCAACGTGAACAGCCGTTTTGTTGCCACGTCCCCCAATGATTTTAGGAAAATTTGGAAATTTATAGTAAGATCATATGGGACTAAATTGCTGATTTCATCAGTCCCTAAGCTTACGCACTACTTAATTAACTTAAACTAACTTACGCTAAGGACAACATACACGCCCATGCCCGAGGGAGGACTCGAACCTCCGGGGCGGCGGGGGGGAGGGGGGGAGGGGGGGGGGGTAGCCCGCGCGGACCGTGACAAGCCGCCTTAGTCTGCGCGGCTACCCCGCGTGGCAAAAATTTTAGAAATTCTGATGAAATGTTATGTATCCCTTCTGCGTTATTTGATCTATAGCCTGCCAAAGCTCTTTTAAATTCTGACTCTAATAGTGGTTCCCCTGTCTCTTCCATAACGACTCCTGTTTCTTCTTGTATCACGTCATCAAACAAATCTTCCCCCTCGTAGAGGCCTTCAAATGTACTCTATCCACCCATCAGATCTCTCTTCTGCATTTAGCAGTAGAATTCCCCTTCCACCCTTAATGTTACCACCCTTGTTCTTAATTTCACCGAAGGTTGTTCTGTCTTTTCTGTTTGCTAATACAGTCCTTCCGGCAATCAGTTGCATTTTTCATGCAGTCTTTTCACCTTAGCTCCCTGCACTTCCTTTTTATTTCATTCTTAAGTGACTTATTTCTGTATTGCTGAATCTATTGCTCTGAAAATTTCAGTACTTCCTTCTCCCATCGATCAACTGAAGTATTTCTTCTGTTACCCATGGTTTCTTCACAGTTTCCTTCTTTGTACCTATGTCTTTCTTTCTGTGATTGCACTTTTTAGAGATGTCCATTCTTCTTCAAGTGAACTGTTTACTGACGTATTCGTTATCGTAGTATCTATAGCCTTGAGGAACTCGAAGTATCTTTTCATTCCTTAGTACTTCAGTATCCCACTTTTTTGTGGATTGATTCTTTCTGGCTGTCACTTAAACTTCAGCATATTCCTCATCACTTCTAAATTGTGGTCTGGGTCTATATCTGCCTCTGGGAACGCCTTAAAATCCAGTATCTGATTTCGGAATCTCTGCCTGACTGATGTAATCTAAATGAGATCTTCCCGTATCTCTCGGCCTGTATGTCCCTCTCTTCTGATTCTTGAAGAGAGTGTTCGCTATTACTAGCTAAAATTTATTGTAGAACTCAATTAGTCTTTCTCCTCTCTCATTCTTAGTTCGAAGCCCATATTGTCCAGTAACCGCTATTACTAGCTGAAATTTATTGTAGAACTCAATTAGTCTTTCTCCTCTCTCATTCTTAGTACGAAGCCCATAATTTCCAGTAACCCTTTCTTCTATTCGTTCCCGTACACCCGCATTTCAGTCCATAATAACTACTGGGTTTTCATCTCCCTTTACATACTGACTTATACTTTTTCTATCTTCGTTTTTGAGACTCGCATGTTCAAACAGAGGAACATACAGATACAACGATTTTAGATGAAACTTTAAGTTACGATACCTTTTTCTCGTGATCGGATTTTGATGAAATTATGCCTACACGGGCATCCAAACTGTACCCAAACTACCTCCGAAAACCCCATGAGAATTCGTCTAGTAGTTTAGTAGATTAGCTTGTCCAGACAGACAAGGCGGTTTTAGTAGAACTTTAAATTACGGTATCTTTTACCGAGATCCGATTTTTATGGAACAAAGCCTACTCCTGCCCCAACCAATGGTCGAGTTACCTACGAAAACACCATGAAAATTCGTGTAGTACTTTTGGAGAAGCGTCTTCAAACACAGAGATAGACACGAAAGTTTTACAGATTCATTCTTAGTGTAGATATAGATTTAGAGTTTACGTGAATCATTTAAGATTTAGAGTTTAGGTGATTCAGTAAATACATTAGAGATTCACAAATTGATATACTGTGCACGTGTGTATACACGTACGCAGGAAGTAAGAGTACTGACCAGAGGATGAGACATGAAGGCCGCAGTGGGAAGGGCGACAGCAGCGCCAATAGTACGATGGTGGCGGCAGACAGAACTATGACGAACAGTGTCCAGAGGAAGCAGGAGAGGAAGAAGCTGGCCGCGGGCTTCGCCACCACTGCAACACCACACAGCGTGCTGCCATCAGCAAGGGAATGAAGAAACACCATCTGCGTCACAGCTGCAACAACACTCGCATGTGTTCACAGTTAGTGCTGGACAAACCGAGAATCGTGAACTGTGAAGTTCTCAGTACCAATCTATTCTCAGTATTATCAAGAACTAACATTGAATATTTCAGTATCACACCCAAAATTATTACCTCCCGTTCAAGACCAGAATGAACACATTTGTTGGTGATTCGCGCCGAAGTTGTTGGTTCTCGAATGTATACTCGTTTCTATTTTCTTTCCAGTTGTCTCCTTCTATAGAAATTCAAGCAAAGGCTTTCAATTACACAAAAACATGTTGTTCTGAAAGATGTGTCTAAAAAAGAATCTTGGATCGTGGACACTTTGTAGGTGGATTAATTTTATCCCATAGAATTTCACAGAAATTCTTTCATTTAAACAAGGTTTTGAAAACATGTGAGGATAATATATTTTGGAAACAAGTCGTGATGAAAATAATGAAGTTGTTTCATTTTCAGTCTGACTCCTGAATTAACTTCTCAGAAATTTCTTAGTCTGTTTCAAAAGAAAAAATCATACAGCTACTTTCGCTACAAACATATAACTGTAAAATTTAAATTAATGTTAACTGTAAATATACATGAAATGTAATGTGGCCACTATTACGTCAAAATCCAGAATGAATATATTAGTAAATGAATAGTACTTCGTTGATGAGTACCACATGCTAAACATTGGTCTTCAGTCTTAAAGCAAGGTTTCCCAAACTGTGTTCGTCAGAAAACTGATGTTGTGTGGGAAGTGAACAAACACCCCGCGAAAAAGTGTTAGTAATAAGGCATGTTTTATCGACTTTTGACAATACTATTTTTTACATTTTATTATGATTTAAACGTTATTAGTTATGATTTAAAACTGAAATAATCTCTGAATAAAATAAGTTTCTCTCATTTTTTAAAATTTTACTAACCTTCAAAATAAACAAGATGTTATATCAAGTAGCAGGATTCCCAACCTTTTCCGTCAGAGCAAAAGTTTGGGAGCTGCTGTCTTAGCCCATAAAAGTGTTACAAATTTGCTACATTACTGTTTGTGGCTTGTAATTCGGTTTTGGCAACGTCTCGCATCAATATTCCATTCCTCTGATTACTCGGTGTACTTTTATCGTTGTAATTGCTTTAATATGAGTAGAAAACAGCAATACTAATGAAGAAAAGAAAGCGATGTTGTAGCTGTAGTCTGAAATAATGCTGTATATTAGTGGCAGTGAGTTCTCCCGTCCAAGATAACGCGCTTGTCCTGAAACCCATGCAGATCGTTGAAAGCGTGTTGATATGAAGGGCCTATATTATCGAAACTCCGAGTGGAATTTGAAATTGCACTAAAGGACCTAAGGTAAAACAAGACACCCGAAATAGACGACATTACTTCAGAATTATTAAGATCCTTGGGAGAGTCAGCCACGACGAAACCATTCCACCTGGTATGCAAGGTATATGTGACAGGCGGAATACACCCGGACTTCAGGTAGAATGTAGTAAATCCTAATTCCAAATTAGAGAGGCGCTGACAGGTGTTAAAATTACCGAAACATCAGTTTAATAAACTCTGGTTGCCAATTACTAACACAACTTATTTACAGAAGAAAGGAAAAAACTGGTTACGATTTTGGAGAAAGCAAGTTTAGATTCTGGAGAAATACAGTGACACGCGAGGAAATATTGAACATATGGCTTATCCTAGCAGATTTTGGGAAGAAAACCACATTATTGCATTTGCAGGTTGGGAGGAAGCTTTGATAATGTTGATGGGAATTTACGTTTTGAAATTATGAAGGTAGCAGGAATTAATCACTGAAGACGGAAGATTCCTACGCCTGTACAGAAAACAGATCACGGTTATAAGTGTCTATGGCGATGACTAGGAGGCCGTAGTCGAGAAGGCAAGCTTGTAGCCTACCCTCCATGGAATTCAATCTGTTCATTGAGTTAGCAGAAAAGGATGCAAGAAAGGATTTCGAAAATGAATTGAGTGAGGTGAAAAAAGGATGCAAGAAAGGATTTCGAAAATGAATTGAGGGAGGTGAAGAAAAACTTTTAAACTTTCTGATAATCTATCAGAGGTGGAAAAGGACTTGGAAGATCAGCTGAACTACATGGGTAATGGAGTGTAATTAGGGCACATGGGACTGAGGGAATTAGGATAGGAAATGAGATGCTACCAGTTGTAGAAGAGATTTGCCATTAGGACAGGAAGATAACTGATTATGGGCGAATTAGAGAGGGTATAAGATGCAGACTGGTAACTACGAGGACAGTGTTTGTGAAAAAGGAGAAGTGTTTTAGCATCTAATATAAATGTCAGTGTTAGGGAGTCTTTTCTGAAAGTAGTTGACTAGAGCGTAGCCTCATATGGAAGTGAAACGTTATCGATAAGCATTGTAGAAAAGAAGAGAACAGGAGCTTCTGAAATTTGGTGCAACAGAAAAATACTGAACATTAGATCGTATAATGAACTGAATTGAGAAGGAAATGAATTTATGGCCTAACTTGGCTAAAAGAACGACCAGGTGACAGAATACATAAAGAAGAATAGAGGAGACCAAAGCCTTACTACAGTGAACAGGTTCAAGCGTATATAGGTTGCCATAGATATACAGGGATGAAGTGAATTGTACAGAATAAACTATCATGAACAGCTGCATCAATGCAGTCTTCGTACTGAAGAGCAGCAAATCAACAGTTTTATCGACTCGCGTTAGACATTAGATACGGACCAAGTACGAGTCTAATGTTGTGGGTTGCATACCTTAGAAATCAAGGCGCCTCTGCTACATCAGTGTTATTTTGACTTCTTCCTTCCTGCTGTAGTTACGTGAGTATGAAGAATCTTTGGCACTGTGGTCACTTTATACTTGTCGACTCGTTCTTTCTTACTGCAGCAGCAGGAGTGTAAGCTAGTCGTGACTTAGTATAGAAGCTGAATGCACAATCTTGTTGTTGAAATACAGGGCTGACTAGATGAAAATGGCCTTTGTCCAAATGAGATGGACTCTAACGAAGCTGTGTTTTGTAGGGCTGTGGAGGATGTAAAACAAAAATTAAATGATACAATGTATACTCATACAATTTCAAATATGCTTCATAACAAGAAGAGTGATGTCTGGAAATAGTTCGACACTTTAGGCCTTCCTTCAGACGAAGAAGACGCAAAGTTTCTCCAATGCAAACAATAATGTTATATCCTTGATTATTCCACCTCTACGATGAGAATACAATGTACTCCCTCAAACGAATACAGGCTACAGAGTAGCGCCACTGTTACACCCCTATGATTGTACTCTTTTAGCCATGGCGACTTGCATTTATGGCCGAATAGCGAATTGTGTAGCCAATCATTCACTTCTGTAACTTTATCGAAGACCGCTGTAAGTTTTTATTAATAACTGATTACCATTTAGAGAATATACTTCAGCCTCGTGTCATGTTTTCTTATACTGTCGCCAAAAACTTGGCAATATGTCGAAAGTGTGTGCATGTCAATATAATTACTACACGTTCTCTGAATAGAAATTAAATATTAAAATTAATTTACAGTAGTCTTCAAAAATGTTTTATACATAAACACGAGTAAATATGAATATGCATGCATACATAGTCACATACATATCTTATTTACATAGATACACACACACACACATATATATATATATATATATATATATATATATATATATATATCCTGGATCCATCAGGTCAGAAAGGATTTAGAAACGGATCATATAGGTCTATCAGACGTTTTCGCCAGACACTCATACAGACAAAAAAATTTGTAAACTTGGAGTACTGCCAGAGAATGAAGTCAGCAATAGACCAGGGAGAAAGTGGACTGAAGAAAGAAAAAGATTCCCAGGAGGAAATAATAGCTTGAAAATTCCGAAGATTGAAAGACAATAACTCCGTTATATCTACAAACTTCTCTTTCTATGTTAGTAAAGTTCACTTGTACTCGAAGAGACTGAAGCAACGAGTTTACAGCTATTAATGGGCAGTGGTGGAGCCTGGCAGGTCTCTGTCATGCGTCATATATCAATGTATGTGACAGGCAAGAGGAATATATTCAACAACTGTAAAGGGAATGTAAGCCAAAGGGACAAAATTATTCATTAGTTTGTGGCTACCTAATGTATGTGAACCAATCTGAGGGTTCGGAAGCGTGTATTGGCTGAAGAAATAGAAAGCTGAGGAATGTTGCTACAAAACGAATGCACAGCACTGTTTGCTAACGAGAGATGGTAGCAGAAGTATAATTCTTCCATTGTAAACATAGACCACACGAGAATACTTCTGACACCTACATTGTCGATGCCCTCATTCCGAGTTGGATGAATCGCGTCAAGTGATTTTCGAGTTGTTCGTTCGCGATGCTTTCTCAAGCGTACAGTTTGAGTATTACTGAGCACGTGCGTGAACAAAGGTAGACTTGTGGTTTATATTGCCCTTCAGAGGTGGTTGTTGAACTGGGAAGTTGTGGCGAAACAATCGCTGTATCATGTAAGAGATACAGTGGCGAATCAGTGTGCAGGGACTTACTACTACTGCTACTACTACTAGCGCCACTTCATCATAACGCCACTGTGCGTAGCGTACAAGTATTGCGCCATAATTTAAAAATGAAATTAAAAATTAAACAAGCTTTTCCAAACTTTGTCAACATATGCTTCAGTATATTAAGATTTAAATTGTTAAATCTCTGAGTGATCACATGAATATGTTTCCCTAAACACATGGTTTTAAATAAAAATCAAGCGGCGCTAAATAATAAAACTAGAAAGCCAAAAATTTGTATGAACCTTCAGTTCGATATAAAAACAGTAACTATGTGACTCCACTAAGCTACCTCTAATAGTTTTCGAGTAAAAACTGAAAACTGAATTTGGAACAAAAACATCCCTATTTGTAGTAGATTAAGTATCTGTTATATTAATGCTAGAAAGTTTTGTTTGCAGCACGTGATTAAAACATTAAATAATGAAGATATAACACGTCTCAAGACTTTGATGTAAATAACAATCGATACAAGGTCTCTTAAAGGTGTAGTTCAGAGGTCATGTTCTACTGTCGGTTCCGTTCTAAAAATTCTAGACGGCAAAGTTTATACACTCCTGGAAATTGAAATAAGAACACCGTGAATTCATTGTCCCAGGAAGGGGAAACTTTATTGACACATTCCTGGGGTCAGATACATCACATGATCACACTGACAGAACCACAGGCACATAGACACAGGCAACAGAGCATGCACAATGTCGGCACTAGTACAGTGTATATCCACCTTTCGCAGCAATGCAGGCTGCTATTCTCTCATGGAGACGATCGTAGAGATGCTGGATGTAGTCCTGTGGAACGGCTTGCCATGCCATTTCCACCTGGCGCCTCAGTTGGACCAGCGTTCGTGCTGGACGTGCAGACCGCGTGAGACGACGCTTCATCCAGTCCCAAACATGCTCAATGGGGGACAGATCCGGAGATCTTGCTGGCCAGGGTAGTTGACTTACACCTTCTAGAGCACGTTGGGTGGCACGGGATACATGCGGACGTGCATTGTCCTGTTGGAACAGCAAGTTCCCTTGTCGGTCTAGGAATGGTAGAACGATGGGTTCGATGACGGTTTGGATGTACCGTGCACTATTCAGTGTCCCCTCGACGATCACCAGTGGTGTACGGCCAGTGTAGGAGATCGCTCCCCACACCATGATGCCGGGTGTTGGCCCTGTGTGCCTCGGTCGTATGCAGTCCTGATTGTGGCGCTCACCTGCACGGCGCCAAACACGCATACGACCATCATTGGCACCAAGGCAGAAGCGACTCTCATCGCTGAAGACGACACGTCTCCATTCGTCCCTCCATTCACGCCTGTCGCGACACCACTGGAGGCGGGCTGCACGATGTTGGGGCGTGAGCGGAAGACGGCCTAACGGTGTGCGGGACCGTAGCCCAGCTTCATGGAGACGGTTGCGAATGGTCCTCGCCGATACCCCAGGAGCAACAGTGTCCCTAATTTGCTGGGAAGTGGCGGTGCGGTCCCCTACGGCACTGCGTAGGATCCTACGGTCTTGGCGTGCATCCGTGCGTCGCTGCGGTCCGGTCCCAGGTCGACGGGCACGTGCACCTTCCGCCGACCACTGGCGACAACATCGATGTACTGTGGAGACCTCACGCCCCACGTGTTGAGCAATTCGGCGGTACGTCCACCCGGCCTCCCGCATTCCCACTATACGCCCTCGCTCAAAGTCCGTCAACTGCACATACGGTTCACGTCCACGCTGTCGCGGCGTGCTACCAGTGTTAAAGACTGCGATGGAGCTCCGTATGCCACGGCAAACTGGCTGACACTGACGGCGGCGGTGCACAAATGCTGCGCAGCTAGCGCCATTCGACGGTCAACACCGCGGCTCCTGGTGTGTCCGCTGTGCCGTGCGTGTGATCATTGCTTGTACAGCCCTCTCGCAGTGTCCGGAGCAAGTATGGTGGGTCTGACACACCGGTGTCAATGTGTTCTTTTTTCCATTTCCAGGAGTGTAAGTAGGCAAGCTAAAACTTTTCTGTGATTAAAGCCTACTTAACTCCATTCACACAAAAATTACGAAGATTCTAAATTAGTACACAAAAGTGTTATAAAATATTATGTGTCCGAGAGAGCGACCATTTAGAGGCTACTACTGGGGCATACAGTAGAGCGGATGACAGCAGGTTTTCCCTTCGGCCGTCCGCTGCGCCCATATATAAATACGACCTGAGAGGCAGTGATTACTTCTACCGATGCATGTAATCGGGCTTTGGGTAGACTTCAGCAGTTGCACCCACTGCTCAAGGGCAATGGGTGGACAACAAAAGCAAAACTACTAATCTGGAAAGTCATAGTCCTTCTTGCAATACTATATGGCTGTGAGGTCTGGAGTACGGCTGCTGACACTCACCTCCACGAACTGCAAGTGCTCCAAAACAAAGCACTCAGAAACATAACAGACGCACCCTGGTTCGTTCCCAACATACACATACAACAATACACAAACATACCATCCCTCACAGCAATCATACAAAAGCACACACAGTCACTGTACAACAGAACAGTCACATCTCCATTTCATCTCATCTCATCACTAGACCCAAATCACATTAATTATGAAGACCCTAATAATATTACTACTCGCCAGTTCCGAGCATAACAAGCACTACGAAGTAGAAACACACACACTAAACACAAAAACAAACACACAAAAAAGAACACTGGTAATCGAAACCCTCATGTTCCAGCCTTATTTTAGACAGAAGTCATTAGGCACAGTCCACCAGACCTTCAAATCACGTGGACTATTGTCCAGCCATGTTACGCGCCAGCCAGTGATCACACCATTTAGCACCGAGCTACCATAAGATCCACATCAGTCAAACATCAGCTTACGTATTGCTTCGAGTGACATCACATATACGCTGCTGCTAAACACATGTAATTTAGCACAAACAGAAAGTGAACTCCCGAGGACTGTACACCGTCCTAGATCGTTTACAGTTCTGAAAGGACAGGACTTCACTTCGCACCCAGCTACCATACGATCTGCGTCAGGCAAACGCCGGCTTACGTGCTGCCTCGGGTGATGTTTCATTCGGAATGTTGTGGGTTGGGTGCACCAGGAGATGCCATATTAAAACTCAGCGATAACTTTCCAAACGATTTATTTGTTTCCACTACAGTGCTCCGTTCACCTCGGTCTGCGTCACAGGGCCCCACAATGCTGAGGAAGCACCCCAGAAGTCTGTACAAAGCAATACTGTATCGTACTGGCCTTGTACGCCAGCTGCAGGGTTCTGATTATGTCAGGATGGCTGCGTCAGTAGCCGACTCAAAGGCCACCATCCCCGTTGACTCTGCGCTGCTCGGCCAGGAGCCGTAGGCTGGCCCCGCTGCTGCTTCTTCCTCGCTGGCATAGCTGAGAACGTGGTGGCAACGACCGCCCGTGATCTGACATCCAAATCTGCGGCCCTCGCCTCGTAAGTCTCCGGCGTGTGTCGGGAGTCGAGACGACTGCCCGTGGTAGCGAGCCCAAGAGTGGCCCACCCTGGTTGGCTGTGGACCATGTGTCGGCCCCAGAGGGTCGAACCAACGACCCGCCATGGACTATGATGCTGGCGCTCCATTTAATGCTACATGTAGCCCTGAGGTGTGACACGCTTCACCATCCAGGAGAGCTGCCACACTTGAATGACTCTCGTTAGAAAACAACACCTATTTATACTCAGCTGCGTGCCTCTGTTCGCTAACACATTGCTTCGTGTCACGTACACATAGCACTTAGGTTGGCCAGTGGCCCTCTTCTGCCTGACTTGCGCCATGGAAACTGCTGTGTGCGCCCTCTCCGGCAGTTCTATGCCCCCGTGGCCTCTATTTGCCTTCGCAACTGCTGGTATGTGTAACATACTGCAATCTGGCCCACACCTGGCTGTAGCTTGTGCTCTGAATATCGCACAAAACTAACTTTCCCTATCCTAAACGGTGGTGTCGCTACAGGAAAGAAAGTTCCTTGACGATTATTTGACAGAGAGCGGAAAAGGTGAAAATCCGAGGGCGCAAGATCAGGTGAATAAGGTGGATGCGGAATGACTTCCCAACCCAAATCCTGCACAGTGCTTTTTGTCAGTGTAACAAAATTTGGGGTCCGCAGCTCGTGGTCGTGCGGTAGCGTTCTCGCTTCCCACGTCCGGGTTCCCGGGTTCAATTCCCGGTGGGGTCAGGGATTTTCTCTGCCTCGTGATGACTGGGTGTTGTGTGCTGTCCTTAGGTTAGTTAGAACTACTTAAACTAAGTTCTAGGGGACTGATGACCATAGATGTTAAGCCCATAGTGCTCAGAGCCATTTTTGAACCAAAATTTGGGAGGGTGTTATTGTGGAGTAACATTGCTTCACGTAGTCTTCTTGATAGTTGTTCTTGGGTTGTGTCTGCAAGATGTCTCAGTTGTCGTCAGTATAAGACAGCAGTGATGGTTGCACATTGGGGAAACAATTCGTAGCACACCACAATATCGCTGTTCCACCATTTGCACAACGTTATTTTTTGTGAATGCGCACAGGTCTTTGTATGGGGAGTTAGTGCTTTGTTTTGGCTCAATCATTCCTTTCTTTTCCTTATCATAGCATAAAGACACCATTTTTCATTACCAGTAAAGACACAAGATATGAATGGTTGACGTTGTTAACGAGCCAGTTTGTAACCTCCCCCTCACTTATCGACCTTAATGACAGTGAAAAATTAAACTGCGTCACCAAAGTTAATCTGTCGGTAAAGAGGGAGGAAAGGGTTACATCTAAATGAAGGGAAAAATGCAAATGAAACTGGTGGAAATTAATTTTGAAAAGGGGTAAAGTTAATAAAGAAAGTAAATGTGCGGCCGTTACGTTAACAATTAACTAGCGGTAATTAGATATTTGAGATTTGGGGAAAATTACGGTCGCCAGTCCTATGGACAATTACTATAGTAAGTGAAAAAGAAAGGTTATTGCACATATAATTAGCACTAGAAGCGTGGCAACTGAAGGTTGACACGTGTAGTGTGAAAACTGAAAGTTTGTCAGAAGTAATAAATTTCGCTACACTCTGACTTAATTTAGCAAAAGAATTAATAAAACCGGAAAATTGAAAGTTAATTTAGTGACCGAAAGTAATAGTGAACTTTGTTTCTGAAGCACTACGAAATTCAGTAAAATAAGGTTAGTCTTGGGCTACCTCAACAATCATTTCAAAAGCTACTTGAATCTACGCAATTTAGAAATAAGAGATTTAACTTTGAACTTGAATTAAATGATTCTGAACAATTAACAGTAGTAAAATTTAGTACGTACCAAGATGAGCTGCAGTCACAGGTAATCTAAAATATGGTAACAAAACTTGCACTCTTAATTTGTGCTTGTGTAATCTAAATACTGTAGCCAGCTATGAATACTTTAACTGAACTTTGAAATTAAAGCAGTGAAATGGAATGATATTACTTCAACGCTGGCGTCTGAATTTCAACGACACTCGGGTTCATTTCGGAAAAGGAAGGGACCCTGCTTGGTAATGCAATTGGGACAATGAGCAAAAAAGGTTCATGCTAAGTTGCTGTAATTTTGTGATGCAACAATTTTAAAAGCGAGGCCTGCCATACAGTTCTAAAACTTTACGTGCTTCCAATCTTCCTTGTTGGTTGGTTGAAGGTTTGAAGCCGTCGATCGAGGAGGTGGCGACAGTCACTCATTGTCGGCCGTCGCTGTAGCAGAAGCTGGATGTTGGCGCGCCTTCTTCTCGACACGGTCACCAGGCGAAACGGGCTCTTGATGTGCGCCAGCTAATGCTTTCCGTCCGCGACACCGTGTCAGAAAGTATCATAGCAATTCGAGCGCAATTACACGCTGCCAAACCCCGAAAGCGCGGCAACTCGCGGGAGCGTCACACAACACACCTGCTCCACTCGCTACTCCAGCCAGACTCCCACTGCTCTGCCCGGGCTCCACGCGGCAGAGTTACCACTACCAAAGATCCTAAACACTTTGGTTCTCCACACGACCTATCGATGTATTCGTTCGATAGCATAGTTTTCCCTAGGCAAGACCCAGCGTAAAATACAAATAATATTTACAAAACAAACCATCGACATAAATGCATAAATATATATATATATATATATATATATATATATATATATATATATATATATACAAATAGTAAAACAATTACAATATATAAAGACACAGAAATGTCATATCATCAGGTAACAAATAAAGGAAAAAAATTATAGTACAATAGATGGAAATAGGAGGATATGCATTTCCGGCGTTACAAGTTGATGCCAAGCAAGCAGAGATGCACATACGGCCACGAGCTGATTATTGTGATTCTGACTTAGAACATGCGGCGCTCATACACCCGATCTTTGAACCTTCCCCATTTCATGCAAATGTTGCACGATGGTGGAATGCTCATTTGCCAGCTATCGATTAGACTGACGTAGTGGATCATTGGGGATTAATGCGTTTAAACAATTTTCATCAAACCACTGTGAAGAGGATGGCAGAGGGTAACTAGCGTAGAATATAACATTGGTCAGGATTTCTTCCAAACCAGTCACGTATGAAGAGCGAAAAAAAAAAACGACTGCTTAAAGTGCTCGTTTTTCTTCCTTTATTGTTATTTTACCCCTCTCACCCCATGTGGGCGGGGAGGTGAGTTGTCAGAGGGTACAAATCGCCGCTCATCAGCCAAACGATAGTAAAAATTTTGAAACATGTTATAAAATTGGACATAGTGGTTGAAAAAAATAAGTTTCTGGCTCAATAAAATGACGGTCAGTCAGTTGCATAAGTTAAAATATAAAAGATTGATTTGTTGAGTGATTAAAGTACTGACACAGACGAAATGGCAAATGAATGCTTCACAAAATATAAAAGACAGATGGACAGCTGCATACGTGAAAAGATTAAGAGAGAGAGACACAGGGGAGTGAAGTGATGGGCGGATATAGACTGCCGGGAATAGGGATATCATGAGAACGTAGCAGTCAGCAGTCGGGGTGGTGTGTAAGAGATTGTGTGGGTGGATATTTGGAGGTTAAATTGCTCTGTTCACGGTTGTAATTAGTCTAATTTCGTTCTTTAAGTCCCTACGGGGGCCATACGTAAGGGGTTGCAGCATATTCCTAGATTTCGTCGCTTAATACCGGTTCTTGAAACTTTTTGATGATGATGATGATGATGAAGTCCCATGCTCCATGACAGAGCGTAGGGGAAACCCGCACCGCCTTACTTGGCAAGGTTCTAGTGGAGGTGGTTTTCCATGGCCTTCCTCCGACCGTAATGGGGATGATGATGATCATGATGATGAAGACGGCACAACAACACCCAGTCATCTCAAGGCAGGGAAAATCCTTGACCCCCCGGGAAACGAACCCAGGACCCCGTGCTAGGGAAGCGAGAACGCTACCGCGAGACCACGAGCAGCGGACTCCAAACTTTTTAAGTTTGCATGAAAAGTATTTGCAGTTGCGAATTTGAACAACCCCCATCTGTATAAGGGGATAATGGCAAAGAAAATATGTGCTGGTCTGGCACTTGAACCCAGATTGTCTGTTTAACAGGAGCGGTCGCGTTAACCGCTTTGGCTATCCCTGCACAAGTAGCGGCCAGATCCAAACTTCCATATGTGGTGGTTCCTACGTCACAACCTGTGCTCGTATATACGTTATGTAATTCCCGTGTAGATGAGGACATTTTAATTAAAAGTCGCTGCCTAGTATCGGCGAATAAATACGAACTGCACTGCCTGTATTGTTTAGAAGAACGATGCAATGTTTCTTCCAACAGTCAACTGTTACACCCAGTTATTTCTATAACTAGTCTCATTCCAGTTGTTACTCAATGATACTGTAGTCATAGGGTACTACGGCTTTGCGTTATGTGAAGTGTTTCATTTTATATTTCTGAACATTTAAAGCAAGTTCCAATTTTTAAACAGCTTTGAAATCTCATGAAGATCTGAGTGGACATATGCGTAGAGCTTTTCTCATATCATTATAGGTAATTGCATCATCTACTAGGAAACTCTGTCGGCCGCTGTGGCCGAGCGGTTCAGCGCGCATTCAGGTTCGAATCCTGCCTCGGGCATGGATGTGTGTGTTGTCCTTAGGTTAGTTAGGTTTAAGTAGTTCTATGTCTAGGGGACTGATGACCTCAGATATTAAGTCCCTTAGTGCTTAGAATTTTTTGGGAAATTTTAAATGTAAACAACGTTTCGATCTGATGATCGGAGCGGTTCTCCATCGCCGTGCGATACGCCTTTGTTATAGTTTTAAAAAATGGTTCAAATGGCTCTAAGCACTATGGGACTTAACATCTGAGGTCATCAGTCCCCTAGACTTAGAACTACGTGAACGTAACTAACCTAAGGACATCACACACATCCATGCCCGAGGCAGGATTCGAACCTGCGACCGTAGCAGCGGCGTGGTTCCGGTCAGAAGCGCATAATAGTTTAGTAATAGTAATAATGATGGTCGTAGTTTAGTAATAGTAAGAGTTTATCTGTGTGATTTTAAAAAGGTATGGCAAAATTAACGATACCGTCAAGTGTAATGTGGTTTCTGAATGCAAAAGAAGTTTGTCATATCAAGATTGACAGACAGGTAACCGAAGTTCAGGGAAATGTAATGAATAATGAATTAGTTTGAAAATGATGCTTTGTGTTTAATGGCGGACGATCGAATATTCATGATGACGAACCAAAATCAAGGACTGAGGGAAAAATTCAACAGGATATATGTTCCGCTATTAATTGTTTGTTCCTGAAATTTCACGATTAGTTGTTTTTCGAATTGTTAGTGCTGCGATGGGCTACAGAAAACTCTGTGCTAGGTTATTTCTTCGATTTTTGAGAGATCAACCCAAACAACGAATCCGAGCTGCACTGGATTTTCTCGCTATTATTGGTGTGAAGAGATCTGGGTTTCTCATATAAGTCGAAAAACAAAGCGCCAGTCAATAGACTGGCTTCAATCACGATCTCCAACGAAACCAAAAATAATAATCAATGATGTCCTGAGCACCAATAGATTATGGTTCTGAGCACTATGGGACTTAACATCTGTGGTCATCAGTCCCCTAGAACTTAGAACTACTTAAACCTAACTAACCTAAGGACATCACACACATCCATGCCCGAGGCAGGATTCTAACCTGCGACCGTAGCAGTCGCGCGGTTCCGGACTGAGCGCCTGAACCGCTAGACCACCGCGGCCGGCCAATAGATTATGGACACAGGTTTTGGAATCCAAAGGACGTCCTACTCATACACTTTATGCCAAGAGGAAATGCAGCGGCTTATTGTCAGATACTTCACCCAATAAGCCGCATCTCTCAAAACGAATGACGCGCAATGCTGTCGAGTGCGCTTCTTCACGATAACACTCACCAGCATTCTGCTGTGTTCTGGAACGATCTTGTTTCGGCAGTGTAAGTGGGAAGTTTCTGTACAGCCGCCTTATAGCCCGGCCCTGGTCCCGATGACGATGGTGATTGGTTTATGTGGTGCTCAACTGCGCTGTCATCAGCGCCCGTACAAAGTCCCAATTTTTTTCACAATTAATTTTTTTTCGAGGTCCTAGCTAGTCAGTCACGGATGATGAGGATGATGATGAAATGATGAGGACAATACAAACACCCAGTCCCCGGGCAGAGAAAATCGCCAACCCGACCGGGAATTGAACCCGGGACCCCTTGATCCACCTGCCTGCTCCCGAGTGGGCACCATCTTCTGCCCAGACTGAAGGATTTTTCGGGCGGAAAGCACTATGGCAGTGACAATGATCTGTAAGAGGACGTAAGTTATTTGTTCAACAACTTGGCGGCAACTGAGTATGCAGAAAGCATAGGAAAACTTGTGGACCGCTATGACAAATGTTTAGACTTGAACGGCGCGTAAGAAGAAAGCCGTCTACATAACAAAACACATTCGGAAATAATTAGCTTTTTCAAAAGTATTACGTCGGTGCAAAAGTTCGTAGCGTATTTGTTTTGCATGTTGATATTCCGGTTCATATGGGTCTATTTATCGCTTCTCATTCTTTGTTTGTAGTCACTGTTGCTGTTTGAGTTTACGTATCGTCGTTTTGTAATTTGGAGATGGTGAGTGGAGTTCTGTACGCGGGAAATGGAGTCCAAGTGGAGAAATCGAAACATTTTCGACATATTCTTTGACCGAGTTCAATAGAGGTGACAGCAGTCGAGGCAACCAAAACAACTGTGCCGTGTACCACTGGACAGAGGACGACAACGAAATAGTTTCCTCGGTGTAAGAAGGATCGTTTTGACATTAGTCACTCTCCACGTTCATCTGTGTCAATACTTTAATCACTCAACAAATCAGCCTTTTATGTTTTAACTAATGCAGCTGACTGTGCCTTGTTATTGTGTCAGACGCTCATTTTTGTCAACCAGCACGTCCAGTTTTAAAATACGTATGTTTCAAAATTTTTACTATCGTGTGGCTGAAGAGCAGCGATCTATATCCACTGACACATTAGCTGCTTGCCGCCCGTCCATATGGGGCGAGGGGGGGTGAAATAACAATAAAATAACAAAAAGGGCAATTTAAGCAGTAATTTATTTCGCGCTCCATACGTGATTGGCTGGGAAGCAATCCTGACTGATGGTACGTTCTACGCCATCCTCTTCACAGTGGTTTGTAGTGTATTGCTGTAGATGATGGTACAAGCTTTGACACAGTGCCGCACGTCTCGGAGCGTCAGAATCCCTACGGCCTGGCCGCCATACTCGCGCTCACTACCCGTCCTGTGATGGACTGTCCCCTCGACGGTCCGTCAAGGTCTGAGAACAACCCTTCACGTGACAAAGGAGTTGTTTCATTTACAGCGTCGATGGGAGAGCCACTTCTCCGACACAGCGGCTGCTCACGAATGAACACGATGTGATCAAAAGTATCCAGACACCTCTATGTAAAGCGGAACTGACCGCTAGACGTCACGAGAGGCGGACACGCCAGTATAAAACGAGGCAGGGCGTAGTGTGTTGCCAGTAGGAAAGCAGTAATGGTTCAAATGGCTCTGAGCACTATGAGACTTAACTTCTGAGGTCATCAGTCCCCTAGAACTTAGAACTACTTAAACCTAACTAACCTAAGGACATCACACACATCCATGCCCGAGGCAGGATTCGAACCTGCGACCGTAGCGGTCGCGCGGTTCCAGACTGTAGCGCCTAGAACCGCTCGGCCACTCCGGCCGGCGAAAGCAGTTACAGCAGAATGAGTCTGTTAGGAGAGCTCAATGACGTAGAACGTGGACTAGTCGTTGGATGTCACCTGAATAATAAATCCAACAGGAACATTTCAACCTTTCGAAATAAATCAGCCATTTATATTTTAATTGTCTTGTTATTGAGTCACACACCCATTTTTATCAACCGCCATGTCCAGTTATATAATATGTGGGGGCTTTCAAACAATAAAAAATGAGGCGATGGCGTGGTGGCCCTCAACTACGTACCCTCCGACTCAGAGTTGCAATATTAAAAGTTGTGGCTGGTTTCGTTGTCTAGGGACTGCGATACGATGTTTTCGCATTACAGGCCAAATACTGCTGAGTCTACAGTATACGATAAGAATGCACACATGAATCGAATGGTCGAAGGTTTCAATCACTCGGCAATTGCGAATTATGAATGTAACATAAATTTATAAATGAAAGAGTGCAGTTAAATAAAATCTGCAGGTACTATCTTAAACTAATAGGATTGGAAATCTGATTACACCACCAGAATCGTCGTGCAAATATTGGTATTGTACATGTTTCTTTTTGGGATATCATGATTCATCTGGCTACTATTAATTTCCATACGGAATGTGAAATGTCTGCCATTCAAGTTTCACAGAGACTGCCATCTTTGACACTCCCAGCGTGTCTCCTTCATTGACAGAGCGTCACGATGGAATTCCCAGCCACGCGGCTGGACCATGCGCTGGGGCTACCCCTCTCGTCCGGCTAACGTTCGCCACCACGTGTTTGCTGCCCGACCCCGTCTGGCCGAGCGGCCCGTGTGGCCAACTTAGAATGTTTTCAGGGCGCCACAATTCGCCCGTTACCTCACAATATTTTCAAAATTTTTACCTTCGTATTGCTGAGCAGCGGCGATCTGATTCCACTGACACAATGACAGCTCACCCTCCCCCACCCCCTCCGCCCCATACAGGGCAGGTAGACTGTTGCTGACGTGACTGTGAAGTAAAATCTCGAAGAAACAAAAACAGCTAAACCAAAACGAGGCAGAACTCAGGACGGGAACCGTCTAGCATTTGGGAGGGTGATGGCGAAAACTCGCATTAAATCATCAGAAGGAATCACTCTTGAGTACCAAAGTGTTCAGTGGTTAGCATACTGGACTCGCAAAATTCGGGAGGACGACGGTTGAAACCCGCGTCCAGCCATCCAGGTTTAGTTTTTCCCTAAATCGCTCCAGGCAAATACCAGGATGGTTCCATTGAAATGGCGCAGCCAATTTCATTCCCCGTCCTTGACACAACCTGTGCTTGTGCTGCATCTCTGATGGCCTCGATGTTGACGAGATGTTAAAGCCAATCTTCCTTCCTTTCTTTCTTCCAAAGTGCTACCAGCCGTCCATAGAGTACAATGTCTGTGCGCAGGGATTTAAAAAGGATGGGGTACAACGGCCGAGCAGCTTCTCATAAGCAACACATTTGTATTGTTAAAGCCACAGGTGGTGTACAAGAGCGACAAATTTGTATTGTCAAAGCCACAGGTGGTGTACAAGAGCGACACATTTGTATTGTCAAAACCACAGGTGGTGTAGAAGAGCGACACATTTGTATTGTCAAAGCCACAGGTGGTGTAGAAGAGTGACACATTTGTATTGTCAAAGCCACAGGTGGTGTACAAGAGCGACACATTTGTATTGTCAAAGCCACAGGTGGTGTACAAGAGCGACACATTTGTATTGTCAAAGCCACAGGTGGTGTACAAGAGCGACACATTTGTATTGTCAGAGCCACAGGTGGTGTACAATAGCGACACATTTGTCTTGTCAAAGCCACAGGTGGTGTACAAGAGCGACACATTTGTCTTCTCAAAGCCACAGGTGGTGTACAAGAGCGACAGATTTGTCTTGTCAAAGCCACAGGTGGTGTACAAGAGCGACACATTTGTATTGTCAAAGCCATAGGTGGTGTACAAGAGCGACACATTTGTATTGTCAAAGCCATAGGTGGTGTACAAGAGCGACACATTTGTATTGTCAAAGCCACAGGTGGTGTACAAGAGCGACACATTTGTATTGTCAAAGCCACAGGTGGTGTACAAGAGTGACACATTTGTATTGTCAAAGCCACAGGTGGTGTACAAGAGCGATACATTTGTATTGTCAAAGCCACAGGTAGTGCGCAAGTGCGACACATTTGTATTGTCCAAGACACAGGTGGTGTACAAGAGCGACACATTTGTATTGTCAAAGCCACAGGTGCTGTATAATAGCGACACATATGTATTGTCAATGCCACAGGTGCTGTATAAGAGTGACACATTTGTAATGTCAAAGCCACAGGTGGTGTACAAGAGCGACACATTTGTATTGTAAAAGCCACAGGTAGGGTAACCGAGCGACACATATGTTTTGTCAAAGCAACAGGTGGTGTACAAGAGCGACACATTTGTATTTTCAATGCCACAAGTGGTGTACAAGAGCGACACATTTGTATTGTCAAAGCCACAGGTGGTGTACAAGTGCGACACATTTGTATTGTCAAAGCCACAGGTAATGTACAAGAGCGACACAACTGGACTGTGGATAACTGAAAACGAATGATTTTTAGTGATGAGTCCCGCTACACCCTATGGCAATCCGAAAATTACATGAAGCGAAATGTAGTGTGAGAAGGGCTTTGCGAGGGGCATTCAACGAATTCGGAAGTAAAGTTCTATGTACCGACTTTGCAGAAAATCCTAAGAAATTTTGGTCTTATGTGAAAACGGTAGATGGATCAAAACAAAAAGTCCAGACACTCTGTGACCAAAATGGTACTGAAACAGAGGATGACAGACTAAAGGCCGAAATACTAAATGTCCTTTTCCAAAGCTTATTCACAGAGGAAGACTGCACTGTAGTTCCTTCTCTAGATTGTCGCACAGATGACAAAATGGTAGATATCGAAATAGATGACGGATAGAAACACAATTAAAATCGCTCAAAGTAGGAAAGGCCGCTGGCCCTGATGGGATACCAGTTCGATTTTACAGAGTACGCGAAGGAACCTGCCCCCCTTCTTGCAGCGGTGTAATGTAGGTCTCTAGAAGAGCGCAGCGTTCCAAAAGATTGGAGAAAGGCACACGTCATCCCCGTTTTCAAGAAGGGACGTCGAACAGATGTGCAGAACTATAGACCTATATCTCTAACGTCGATCAGTTGTAGAATTTTGACACATGTATTATGTTCGAGTATAATGACTTTTCTGGAGACTATAAATCTACTCTGTAGGAATCAGCATGGGTTTCGAAAAAGACGATCGTGTGAAACCCAGCTCGCGCTATTCGTCCACGAGACTCAGAGGGCCATAGACTCGGGTTCCCAGGTAGATGTCGTGTTTCTTGACTTCCGCAAGGCGTTTGATACAGTTCCCCACAGTCGTTTGATGAACAAAGTAAGAGCATACGGACTATCAGACCAATTGTCTGATTGGATTGAAGAGTTCCTAGATAACGGAACGCGGCATGTCATTCTCAATGGAGAGAAGACTTCCGAAGTAACAGTGATTTCAGGTGTGCCGCAGGGGAGTGTCGTAGGACCGTTTCTATTCACAATATATATAAATGACCTTGTGGATAACATCGGAAGTTCATTGAGGCTTTTTGCAGATGATGCTGTGGTATATCGAGAGGTTGTAACAATGGAAAATTTTACTGAAATGTAGGAGGCTCTGGAACGAATTGACGCATGGTGCAGGGAATGGCAATCGAATCTCAATGCAGACAATTGCAATGTGCTGCGAATAAATATAAAGAAAGATCCTTTATCATTTAGCTACAATATAGCAGGTCAGCAACTGCAAGCAGTTAATTCCATAAAGTATCAGAGAGTAGGCATTAGGAGTGATTTAAAATGGAATGAGCAATAAAATTAATCATCGGTAAAGCAGATGTCAGACAGATTCATTGAAAGAATCCTAAGGAAATGCATTCCGAAAACAAGGAAAGTAGGTTAAAGTACACTTGTTCACCCACTGCTTGAATACTGCTCACCGGTGTGGGATCCGTATCAGTTAGGGTTGATAGAACAGATAGAGAACATCCAACGGAGAGCAGCGCGCTTTGGTACAGGATCATTTAGTAATCGCGAAAGCGTTACGGAGATGATAGATAAACTCCAGTGGAAGACTCTGTAAGAGAGACGCTCGGTAGCTTGGTACGGGCTTTTGTTGAAGTTTCAAGAATATACCTTTACCGAGGAGCATAGCAGTATATTGCTCCCTCCTACGTATATCTCGCGAAGAGACCATGAGGATAAAATCAGAGAGATTAGAGCCCACACAGAGGCATACCGACAATCTTTCTTTCCACGAAAAATACGAGACTGGAATAGAAGGGAGAACCGATAGAGGTACTCAAGGTACCCTCCGCCACACACCGTCAGGTGTCTTGCGGAGTATGGATGCAGATGTAGAAGAGTTTAAGTTTGGTGAATACCTGGAGAACAGTGCCTGCTACCGTGTGTAGTGTCAACAGCGAAGTACGGAGGAGGTGGTGGTGGTACGGTATGTGGGGTGTTCTTCGTGTGGTCCGTTTATTGTGCTTAAGAAAACACTATATGCTGATGGATGTGAAATTTTATAGCATTGTGCACTGCTTACAGTAGACGAGCTGTTCGGATACGGTGATCGTGTCAGCTTGACCGTGCACTCTGTCATAAAGCATCATCTGTGAGAAGAAGGTCTGTGGACAATAACATTTGTGAAATGGATTGACTTGCCCAGAGTCCAGACCTGAACTAAATGGAACACCTTTCGGATAGGTTATAACGTATGCGTCGCACCAGACCCCAGCGTCCGTCATTGCCTTTTCTGGTTTCGGCTTTTGAGGAAAGTGGAGTGCCTTTGTTCTTCAGATATTCACACAAACTTACATGTGTCCCCAGCTGAGTTCAAGACGTCATAAAGGCGAAGAGTGAACAAATCCCATGTTAATTTCCACTTATAGGTGCCCGGATACTTTTATCAGATAGTGTATACATCAAGATTTCACTTGGCAGGGATAAATTTGAATGACCGTTGGTCTCCCCTTCAAAATCGCGTAGCATGTTGCAAACTTTTATTTCGAAACAACACGTACTTACTAATAGCCACAAGTATTTGAGAATGTTGGCATTCATGTTCTCATGAAGCATTAGCAGAACATGCTGGAATGTCGAAAGTTGCGTTGATTAAACATTCTTCCTTCAGAACAGTTGTATGTACATTTAGAACACAATAGAAATAAAACAACATGGTACTTTGAATGTTGAGACTGCGACGGCGATCCAGAGTCGGAAGAATCGTTGCAGCTGTACGTTATCTTTGAGCGCAGTGATTAACTAAACATGATTGTTTTATCGCGCCCACCGGCATTGTTATCAGTTTCGCTACAGAAACTGAACTAAACGCTTAGTGAAACGCTTAGTGTGCAGTCTAATTGGAACAATGGCCAATGGACACATGCTAAAGACTTTCTGGATATGACAACACACACAACGGCTGCTTATCAGTAAACAAAAGGGAGTAATAAAAATAACTCATATGGGCGGCATGTTTGTATGCACGTTCACGCTCTCCCTTTACGTTGTAATAAAATTATAATTTACTCATCGCAAAATATACTAAATAAAACGCGAACTAACTGAAAATTTTTGTCGAGGTTACTTCTGGTACATGTAGCTGGCTGACCACTAATATAAACAAAGAGTAAGGCAGTGGGAGAACACATAAAAGCGGTCTAGCAGTTCTACACATGGATGTTAAAACTGCTTGAGTAAAGACCTGAGTCTCAGATTAAATATACATGTGAATTAAAAGGAAAATGGACGCGCAGTCACAATTGCAATGCTTTGACTCAGGTAAGCCTGACTGATTTGATCACCAACTTAAAAGGGGATGAACTAGCCACTGTGTCACAATAAAATAATTTATTCAGTAAGAGCCTCGAGAACATATAAAATCTAAACTTTTTTCACACTCGCTTCATTGTTATTTAAAACAATGGACAAAGTTTTATTTAGAAAAAGTGCTTCATTCTTGTGAGAATCCGGACTGCGACCAATTAACGTGTGACGCTTCGGTGAGGGTGCGCCACAACCAGGGTAGTTTACTGTGTTCTCCCTCCACAGGAGGTGCCTGTGCGTTCGTAAAGAGATAATGTCCTGACCCCCCTTTGTAAGTTACAGGTATGTTAGTGAAATTCGACTAAATTCTCTTACAGCATATCACTATCATCACAAATTCCTGGGATGATAAATTAACATGCGACATTATTAATGGCTTGTTCACGACATTAGACAGCATCTGTTTTAGCAAATGACTGTTTACACTATAGTAGTTTCTAAATTGTGTGTTATGTTTTATATTAGATGTAACTCATAACAGCTCCATTGTAGGGAAGGTGATGCAAAATATGTAGAATGCCTCATTAGATGTAAGAGGGGGGTCTGATGACACTAATTTTGCCATGTTAAATAAGTCAGCAAATATAGCAATTCAAATATCAAGGAATTTGTGAAGAAAATAAAATATATTTCAGTGATCTTTGATTGCACTCCCGCTATAGGTCATACTGACAGATCTTGTTTGCGATTATAGATGTAAATATAGACAACACTGATGTCTGAATTCGAGATATTTTACAGATTTATTTCCAGATTCAGATCATACATAGAAAGGACCATATAATTACATTCCAAATAATCCATTGTCTTGTTATCAGTTATACGTGCTTGACAGCTACTCGTGCGCACGTGTATTTTTAGCGGTCACACGTGCGGTAAACGAAATAAATTTGAAATATTAATTCCAGATCCTTTCTATTATCTTGTGTATTCTAATCATGTTGTAAATGTTTATGTGAAAGTCGAAGATGAAACATTTCACTTCTTTGCGATAAGCGAACGCTTACAGTTATTTTTTCAGCATACCTGTTCAGGGCCAACATAAAAAAATGTTAATAAGTTTACATCAAAATCGTGAAATGATACACCGTGGAAGACTGGAATTCAGGCAGTTCGACGTTAGAGAGTGCAACCAACTGAAATCGTGGCTAATTTTTGTGATGTGATGGATGACAATGTTTAATATCGGGTAGTACATTTTTATTTCATTCCTACGTCTTTAAACTGAGCGAATTTCTCGCAAAAATGATGTGGAAATTAAAATATGGTGTTTTTCCCAGAACAAATAAATTATCTGTGTTTTGAATTTTGCTAAAATCCTTACAAGAGCCAGATCGGTTGAGGTATTTTAAAAGTTTACTAGGCTTGTCGAGGTCCTAGCTGCAGAAATGAAAATTGAGACTGAATATTCATTTGTTCATAGGAGGGCTAAAATGAACCTTACTATTTATGAACAACTTGAACAACCACTCACAAATCGAAACGACTATTGAGAACGGGGTTTATAGATTTATCGACTATTGGTATAACGTTAAATTCAGTTTAAGATAGGTATGAATGTCTGTGGTTATGTCACAATGAATTTCTTTCTAGACTTTAGGATATGAATGAAGAACAAATTAAAAATTCATGATTGAATTTAGATGATCTTCTATTGGTTAAGATTTGGAAATGCTGGCTGTAGTGAGGGAACTGTGTGAGAGTTTGGAGTTGTCGTGAGCAACTGACGAATTTGCAGCTAAGAAAGCAGGAAGGGTGGCGTTGTACACTTGTGGATATATAGATACAATGCTTTGTATAATATTTCTGTAAGGTTTTGTTTGGATCATGTGTGAAAAGATGTGTGCAGGTGGATAACACTGAACCACTATCTCTGTCTTGAGACACGAGACCTATGTAAATTCGCTTGTGATTTCAACCAAGTTATATACTCGTAACAAGTTCGTTTGTGTGGCCATCATCCGCAGCAAGGATATAAATATTCGCTTTATAAATTTAAACGCTGAAACGTTTACGATTTATGTAGCTGTTACAATGAAAGTGGCTAGATTATAGCAGGAATACGGACTACGTTAGGGCTGTTTACAGTGAAAGACTGTATAATTAATTGTAATACAACAACTTATTGTGCAGACACTTTCTCACATTTACGTCACGCGTCACAAAAATCCTTGCAGTTCAAGTGCTAAACATATTTTTAAAACTTTTCTTCGTAGATTAAGGTCTTAACTAAATGTCCGAGCTGTACGCATTAGAGAACGTTGTTACTCACGCCCACGAGACGGAGGGAAATTTAAGTGTGCGATCTAACACAAAACACTTCGGTAACTAACAATGACGCATTTAAAAAATGCAACCGTTTGCTAGCTTCTGCTATTTTCATGTTACAGTATTTAAAATATATGATTTACATTCTATATTAAATATATTTTAAATAGTTGTCAGATTACATATCAGCCTATAGTGATTGGTTCTAGATACTAGGTAAATAGCCAATCAATGCATTAAAAATAATGCATTAGAAATAAAGTTTATTAAATTTTCATTTACTTCATTTTCAGCAGCAACGGAACACAGATGTAAGAAAACATGTAAAACAGAATGTTCAGTGTTCGTAGGTGCGCCTATTGATCAGAATGTAAATTAGAAATCGCTTGCGTATACATTCTCAAACGGTCGAGTTCGTCCTAACTCGCAGTGCGTGTAATTGTTGATTTTGGTGATGATATCAAAACAAAATAGGTTTTGGTATTTCCATTCATTAATGTCGTATGGACTGATTTTCTGGGGCAATTCCAAATACAGATACAAAGTATACATTACAAAAAAAATTACTGTGAGTAGTATCTCGTGTTATCCTCGAACCTCATGTATTGAAAAAAGAGGTATACTAACAAGAGCTTCACGGCATATGTACGCTCTTGTGAAGTCTGTTGTTAAAAACCAGTCAGACTGAAAATAATTGTAACACTAGGACTGAAAATAGTCTTCACTAATCACAAGTTAACTTTACTTTTCCACAGAAAGGAGCAAAGTGCTTAGGTAGGCGTAAAAATATATGACAGTTTTCTGTGTGGGTTTAATTGCTGTCAGATAATGAAAATAATATACACGAACAGGAATCATGTCGTTGATAACTCCTTCTACTTCAGTGATAAATCTCTTCACTATGTTTTATCTGTACAAACGTCGACAATGTTTATTAAATTTCAGCGAATATTACGATTAAAATAAAAAATGATCAGTGTTCAGCCACGTTTACACACAGAAAATGAGTCTTAATTACAAGCCTACTAACACGTCCCATGTTATAAGGGGTGGTCGTAAATATGATCCACGAAACATGTGATATCTCACAAAGAGTACAACGAAAGGTATACATAATGTCAATACGATTACTAGCGTCGTGACGAAAAGTAAAGTTGCAGATCGACCTTGTTAAATACAAAATCCATGCAGTCATGTGGGCGATACAACTTGCCAAGTTTCATTTCTGCATACGTAAAGGACTTTCAACGACGATGATCAAATAATTTCCATAAAAACTCCTGTAATACCACGAATACGAGAAGCCAAGTTTTACATTTGTAGTCTGTATTATAAATTTGAAAATGAAATTCAGTTATGAGAGGTATTGAATGTGTCGCGTATATGACTTAACGCTGCAGCGCTACAGTTCATTTAGTTTTGAAAACTCGTTATTTAATGCACCTAGATTTGTAATGAAATACATGTAAAGTGGTGTATACAGTCATTCCATAATTTTCTTAGCAATGTCGTCTTCTTAATTGGTTACCGGATCAGCAGTGAAGTATTCACATCACGTACTACACACAGAACAGAATCTAAGAAAGTAGGGAAACTAATAATTTCGACACGAATTTCCGTAAGTGAAACTCAAGTGGCTTTTAAATTATTGAGCACACGATACAAAACACACAAATTGCCAGAACAGGCCAAAAATAACGATAAGTATCATTTTATTTCCGTAAACAAAATTTCGATGAGAGCTTTTTTTTAATCTATGATCACGTATAACAATGGACAACTGTTCCAGAAATCCACTGAAGTAACCCTTCAAGTGAAAGGTGGAAGGCCCCTGACTGATCTCGAGGTGATTGATCTCGAAGAGAATGAATGAATATAAATGTGGGTGTTCGATAAATTCAGCTTCTATGGTCATGTCTATAGAAGAGACAGTACACAACAACCAAAAAAACCAATCAAGTCAAGATATTAAGAGGAGGTACGCCTGCTTACCGCGTTCTGTAATACGGATAGATCTTCTCCAGCGATCCCGCTTCACCTTCGGCAGCGCATTGCCGCTTTCACAATCCGGTTTAGCCTTCTTGCCACTGTAAATAAAACAATTCTCTATTATTGTCATCGTGCGCGAATAATTTTCGTTCTTTCGGTTCGAGTATTGTTTTACGGAAGCTCCTTAATCGCAGAATATCAACTGTTTGACGTCTTCACTCCAAGGTCGACAATCTGTGCGCGCAGAGACCACTAATAAGTTCGAGATGCGAATGCCATTGTTTTTGATTCATTTGCTTTGCTCGACTGCCATTTGTCACTCTTTGCTTATCTTCTTCTAATATCTTTGCTATGCGAGCTACTTCCGGAGTAATTTGGCAGGTGAAAATTTAGCAACTTTGAAAAGAGCTCCACGAGCAGATGTTTGTTGAAAAATGTGTATTCGATGAAAGTCACTTTCAAACGCGCTTTAGAACGAGTTCGTTTGTTCTCCAAGCCTTTCCTCGTCTTGATCGTGACTTGACCGTCTTTCATTTGTCAATGCCACTCCGCCTGACGTCGATAATTCGTTTGAAGTTGATGGCGTCGGTGCAGATTGTTCGACGTTCTCCTTTCTTTTAAATAAGTTTTGTGTCGCTCCACAAACAACATTGTAATCTAATTTGATGTAACCCTTATTAGATTCGGGGAACGAATAACTTAATGATATTTGTCTTGCTGTAGTAAGTAATATCGTACTACCACTTACGAGCGGTTCACACTGAGACGATACGATAGGCGATACCACACGTTGCAGTGAAGATCGCGCGATACGAAGCTTGTTGGTGAGACACTAGTGTTCTCAAGTGGATGGTACGACATGTGATACAATTCGGGATGCGACTCACCGTCCGACAAGCAACAAGAAAGCACGAATTAGTTTCTGTTTCAGTTGCAAATACGAGCTCACCTGAGAGGGCGTTGCTGTTGCTTATCATTATTTAAAGCTCAAGAAACTGAAAAAGAAAAAGAAGTACTGAATGTACCTGTACAATGCTATAAACATAAAACATTGTTCAGAGGTAGTTTTTCGTTAACTCTCCCAACACGAACAAAAATTTCACAAAAATTTCCACTTTCTGGAACAACTACTATCAGCCGCTAAGTAAGACACAAATTTTCTACTTCCTATTTCTCCTGCTGAGAAGCTACTTAAGGTAAGTTGGTGAAAGTGTGAGAATGACGTTAAAAATACCACCATAAAAAGCTTTTTTTGTAAGTGCACGTAGTATGGTACAATAGTCAGTGTGGTACGTACATAAATATTTGCTACAGACTGATAAAGCGAGGACAGCACTTCTACAACTGTTCAGTACCTCAGAGCAGTACATGGTTCAGTTTGAGAGGCATTCAGAAGAAACGTTGCTGGATTTGGAGTGACGTCATATACCACAGATGGTGTAGCCGTGTGTGGTGAACTCTGTGTAGGGGCAGAAAATATTTTAGAAGAAATGGAAGAAGCCCATGATGATAAGAAAAACCGAAATAGCCTTCCATGCGGTGCATACTTGGCAACCTCGTCTCAAACAAGCTCCAGTATGTCTCACGAGTTTCCTCGCCAATGGAAAAAGGTTTTGCTCTCTTCCCACTGTCAAAAACAGTGTGTTAGCTACATTTCGTACAGAACCAAACATAAATAGACCAACGATTATGATCTACGCTACAAACTTTTCTAAATATTCGTAGTGTTCTAAAAAAACAAGAAGTAAAACTTTTTAATTGAGAAACTAACTACAGACACGGATGTAGCTCATCCACACATGAGGCACATCGGGTGACTTGAAGCTTCTCTCCCCGTGCATCGTATGACACAGGTTGCTTGGAGGGGCCAGCACTATGTTGCACTGGGCTATATGACAGAGATATGTGCCAGCGTTGTATCGCTGTCGTCCCAGTCCGGAGCAGTGAAGTCGCTTCCAGTATGTTTCTATGCGCTTCGCCGATGTCGGTTGCTTCTGCACTGTATCGCAAGTCGCTTCAAGTATGGCGGCATCGCATGTCGCATTGCCTCAGCCTGAAGCGCACCTTATAGTTGCCCAGAAAGAGTAGAGAGTTGACAAGGTAACTTTTGCAAGTCAATCCTTTCAAGCACAAGCATTATAGCGTCAAATAGTAGTGACGAAAATGTTACATACTCCTGTTTTATAGTAGTGTGCTTTAGACTTCTGAATTCTTAATATTTGCTTTTATTAAATATTCTTACACCCTCTTCAAACATTGTTTTTCCAACAGATTTTCTGTATTTCGACGGATTATATCAATTTACTTACCGTTTGCTTGAAATATGTTTTCATAATGTGAATTCGCCTGTCATTATGTCATCTTGTGAGGTAACGGGCGTCCGCAGCTCGTGGTCGTGCGGTAGCGTTCTCGCTTCCCACGCCCGCGTTCCCGGGTTCGATTTCCGGCGGGGTCAGGGATGTTCTCTACCTCGTGATGACTGGGTGTTGTGTGATGTCCTTAGGTTAGTTAGGTTTAAGTAGTTCTAAGTCCTAGGGGACTAGATGTTAAGTCCCCTAGTGCTCAGAGCCATTTGAACCATTTGAGGTAACGGGCGAATTGTGGCGCCCTGAAAATATTCTAAGTTGGCGTTGCCGCTCGGCCAGCCGAGGCCTAGCAGCAAACACATGTTGCCGAATATTAGCCGGACGAGAGAGGTAGCCCCAGCGCCTGGTCCATCGACCACGTGGCTGGTAATTCCTTGGTGACGCTGTGCGCCCCCGGGAGGGCCAAAGATGGCAAACTTTGTCAGTCCTTAATGGCAGATATTTCACAGTTCGTATAGAAATTAATAGTAGCCAGATGAATTCTGATACCTCAAAAAGAAACATGTACATGACCATTATTTGCACTTCGATTCTGATGGTGTAATCAGATTTTCAATATATTTATTAGTTTAAAGTTTAGTATCTGACGGTAAATTATACAAGTAACACCCAGCAACGAATTTCCAAAATGTAAACGCTTCATCCTATTTTGTCGATCGCCGTGTCTTTAGAAAGCTATTAGTGTAAACCTAAATTGGTATGAATTACAGGCATGTAACTTGAATAGTACATGAGTTATTGGAGGACAAAGAGGCCAATTACTATCGATAGCGTCAGGCCATAAGTACTCCAAACCTAAACGAAAAAACGGTAGCAGCATGCTTGTAAATATATTTATTCGTCTATGAATTTGTTTATATCCGATATATACTATTCATGAAGAAATTGGTTAAATATTTACTGTGTGTTAGAAAGCACAGAGACATTAGGCTCCTCGCCTTCCTTTTGCTTCTTTTCTTTTGATATACGTTTATTTAATTGTTTATGTATTTAATGTATTTAATAATGTTTGTTAGAGCGTGTTTATGATCCAACTGTAGGAATATTTATTTAATTTCAAGTATTTAATTGGTGAGACACTAGTGTTCTCAAGTGGATATGGATGGTACGACATGTGATACAATTCGGGATGCGACTCACCGTCCGACAAGTTCTAGTTCTAGGGTTTTCATAATGTGAATTCGCCTGTCATTATGTCATCTTGTGAGGTAACGGGCGTCCGCAGCTCGTGGTCGTGCGGTAGCGTTCTCGCTTCCCACGCCCGCGTTGAAGACAGGGCGGGAGCGCTCTAGCCAATCACAGTGATCGCTGCAAAAAGGACACGTGGAGAGATTGTATGGAAGTGGGGAGGAGCATCGTTACCGGGGAGGACACGATGAGGTCGCGGTAGTTCTGGAGGACGGCACTGGACACGGGAAGTGCTGGACGTGACGGCGACGGACGCACAGTCAGGTGAAAGAGACTTGGATAGTGTGGAGCGGTTTCGCGTGGTCACGGCAGATAGAAATACCTTGGAGTGCCGACTTGTGCACTTGTGAGATTTCCGTGGCTTCTACAGTAAAGACGTAGTGTGCGTTTAGAAGTGAATATCTCGCGAGCTGTGTTGTTGTTCATAACTAATTACGTGCTGTAGGAATCTGTTGTATCCCTGTTATTCAACTTATATTTTATTTAAATGCTGGACCATAGACACCAATAAGTGTTTGAAAAATTTACCGCATTTTCAAAAGTACTTCTACTACCGTACTCATCATTTAAAGTCGTTAAGATAGTACCTGCAGATTTTATTTAATTGCAATCTTTCATTTATAAATTTATAACTTACATTCATAATTCGCAATTGCCGATTGATAGAAACATTCGACCATTCGAGTCATGTGTGTACTCTAATCGTATACTGCAGACTCAGAGGTATTTGACCTGTAATGCGGCAACTACGTATCACAGCCCCTAGACAACGAAGCCAACCATAACTTTTAATATTGCAATGTTTAGTCGGAGGGTACGTAGTTGAGGGCCCACATCCTTTCATCATTTTATTGTTCGAAAGCCCGCAATCTGCAGAAGGTTTCCGCTTCCTTTTAATGAGGTATTTAATTCTTATTTCAAATTACTTTTATACGACTATTCTTTCTCGTGCTGTGATTATAAGTTATAGACTTTCCTTAGTGTTTGTTAAGTATGTGTACAGTTAATGAAGTTGCACACGGAGCAACAAGTTTCACAGACACATTTTAAAGTTTTTTTTATAAATCTCATGGTCACTCGAGACTGAGTAGTTAAAATTGATCAACAGATCTCTTCTGATGGAGAAACGTTCTGGTTAAACAGACCAGAGGAAAAGATAAGCAGGATTTATTACATTACAATCGCTAAGAAACGGTTTTTGACAATGTTGACTGGAATAAATTGACTAAAAGTATTTATTTGGAGTGTAGCCTCATATGGAACTGTAACATGGACGGTAAACGGTACAGAAAAGAAGAGAATATAGAATTGTCAAATGTGGTGTTACAGAAAAATGCTGAAGACTAGGTGATTAGATCGGATGACCGATGAAGACGTACTGAATCGAATCAGGGAGAAAAGGCCTTTATGGCGCAACTTGACCAACATGACAGATATATTAATAGGCCACATCTCAAAGCATCAACGAATTTTCAATTTAGTAATTGATGGAAGTGTGGATGGTAAAAGCCTTAGAGGAGTACCAAGGCTTGAATTCCATAAGCAGTTTCAAATGATTGTAGGCTGCAGTAATTATACAGAGACGAAGAGGATCGCAGGAGATAGACTAATGTGGAGAGCTGCCTCAAACAAGGCTTTGGACTGAAGATTACAACAACAACAACAGTGTGATTATGTTTGACTTACTTGGCGCTGTTCGTATTATATCACATATCCTCTGACGAATTTCATAGCAGAGGTGATTGATGTACGCAGTATTAATAATATCAAGCAAATGAGGTGTTACGTGAAAACCTGGCTCCCACACACATTCAGTGCAGCAATGTGACAAATATACAGTACTGGCCATTAAAATTGCTACACCAAGAAGAAATGCAGATGATAAACGGGTACTCATTGGATAAATATGTTATACCAGAACTGACATGTAATTACATTTTCACGCAATTTGGGTGCATAGATCCTGACAAATTAGTACCCAGAACAACCACCTCTGGCCGTAATAACGGTCTTGATAGGCCTGGGCATTGAGTCAAACAGAGCTTGGATGGCGTGTACAGGTACAGCTGCCCATGCAGCTTCAACGCGATACCACAGTTCATCAAGAGTAGTGACTGGCGTATTGTGACGAGCCAGTTGCTCAGCCACCATTGACCAGACGTTTTCAGTTCGTGAGAGATCTGGAGAATGTGCTGGCCAGGGCAGCAGTCGAACATTTTCTCTATCCAGAAAGGCCCGTGCAGGACCCGCAACATACGGTCGTGCATTATCCTGCTGAAATGTAGGGATTCGCAGGGATCGAATGAAGGGTAGAGTCACGGGTCGTAACACATCTGAAATGTAACGTCCACTGTTCAAAGTGCGTCAATGCGAACAAGAGGTGACCGAGAGGTGTAACCAATGGCACCCCATACCATCACGCCGGGTGATACGCCAGTATGGCGATGACGAATACACGCTTCCAATGTGCGTTCACCGCGATGTCGCCAAACACAGATGCGACCATCATGATGCTTTAAACAGAACCTGGATTCATCCGAAAAAATGACGTTTTGCCATTCGTGCACCCAGGTTCGTCGTCGAGTACACCATCGCGGGCGCTCCTGTATGTGATGCAGCGTCAAGGATAACCGGAGCCATGGTCTCCGAGCTGATAATCCATGCTGCTGCAAACGTTGTCGAACTGTTCGTGCAGATGGTTGTTGTCTTGCAAACGTCCCCATCTGTTGACTCACGGATCGAGACGTGGCTGCACGATCCGTTACAGCCATGCGGATAAGATGTCTGTCATCTCGACGGCTAGTGATACGAGACCGTTGGGATCCAGCACGGCCTTCCGTATTACCCTCCTGAACCCACCGATTCCATATTCTGCAAACTGTCATTGGATCTCGACCAACGCGAGCAGCAATGTCGCGATACGATAAACCACCATCGCGATAGGCTACAATCCGACGTTTATCGAAGTCGGAAACGTGATGGTACAAACTTCTCCTCCTTACACGAGGCATCACAACAACGTTTCACCAAGCAACGTCGGTCAACTGCTGTTTTTGTATGAGAAATCGGTTGGAAACTTCCTCATGTCAGCACCTTATAGGTGTCGCCACCGGCGCCAACCTTGTGTGAATGCTCTGAAAAGCTAATCATTTGCGTATCATAGCATCTTCTTCCTGTCGGTTAAATTTCGCGTCTGTAGCACGTCATCTTCGTGGTGTAGCAATCTTAATGGCCAGTAGTGTAAATAAGTGTTGTGAACTGATTTTCTGCTCGATGAAGCGTGGCTACAACAATTATGTTCACCTCAGCGTATTGTTTTATTTATATGCTATTGAGACTAGTTTGTTATTACCTCTTCAATGAAAAATATTTATTTCTTCGACGTCCGTAAGAACCATTTCACTTAGTAGTACGTTAGCATGACTTTTTTGTAACTATATATATTATCTATTGTTGTTTCATGACATGTTCTCTACTCTTTGAGGAGCTTCTCACTACG